>NW_026267131.1:2292030-2296819 GCF_000697945.3 Frankliniella occidentalis | reverse complement strand
TCTCCTCTCTCTCTCTCTCTCTCTCTCTCTCTCTCTCTCTCTCTCTCTTTCTCTCTCGCTGTCTCTCTCTCACACACACGCGCGCGGGCGACAGCGGGACCCGCCGCGCCTCCCGCCGTGTGCAACGGAGACGGAGCGAGGTCACTTCTCAGACGGCCCCCTCAGCACCGTAAACGGAGAAGGGTTTGCACAAGGGGGCGCTCCCGACGTTTTCGAAACAATTGCCGTCTGGGAACAGCGAATCACTTTTTTGGTTTTGGGGTAATGTTCATTATCCACGTAAGGCGGACTTTTAACAGAATATCTTTTTTTGCCGTGTGCTTTCCCAGGGCGACGTCAGTCACCGTCGCGTTCGCAGACAGAACGGTGAGGTCGTGGAGAGCATCTTCCAGGTTAGACGGCGAGAATATACATGTTGGAAATTTCGATGACTCAATTTTTGTACAGGATGTCCTGTAGGCCCCGTAATTTTTATTTTAGTTATGTAGTCCATGCAGGCGTCCGGGCGGGTCCCTGTACAATCGTTCACCATGGCACCTGTTGTAGGTAGCCTATCATCCAGAAAGTACGCCCGTCATTCGCCATAACAAACCTGCCATGTGTAGTCTCTGCTAGCTCTCATAGCGCCTGGTAGGTAGGCAAAATCGTGCCTGCAGTGCAATCGTGTACTGCGGGGTGGCCTACCCAGAGTCTCGCAGGCGCTGAGCTCCCGTAATTGACAGAGCAAATCTGAGAAGAACGAACGTACTTTATGGACGGTCACCTGTGGCCACAAAGCGAGAAAGAAAACCCGCCATCGACTATACGCCTGCAAGCGGTACAGTGTAACTACAATCAAGTAGGGGGCTTTATGGGGCACCTTGTATAAACAAATTCATACGTCACACTCACGAAATCGCACAGATTACTTTTCTGCAATCAATCCTGCTGGCCTGCGCGTCGGTCCGTAGGCCTTGAATACTGGCTCAGTTTCTCTCGCCACTTCCAGATCCCCATCCAGACGCTGATGGCCGTGTCCAAGGTGTTCACGACGGGCATCCAGAGCATCCGGAGGACGGGTGAGCAGTTCTTCCAGGCGACGCGGCCGACCGGGACTAGCAGTCTGACGTCGTCTAGCGCGGGCAGCTACGGCACAGCGCTGCAGCAGCAGTACCAGCAGTACCAGCAGCAGTATCAGCAGTACCGCCCGCCTAAGCCCTACCGACCCAGGTCAATGCAAATACCTTCTCATTTTTGTCCTAAAATTACGACTACTTTTATCTTCTCGTGAAATGGACATTTTTACCTTACGATGTTTTATTCCCTGAAAATTTTCTCGTTTTGCTCCAACACCAGACCCTCCGCGGGGACCTACTCCTCATCGGCGCACTCGTCCGCCTACGCAGCCCTGACCCGTCCCAACTACAACTACATCTACAGCAACTACGTCTACCCGCGCGGGGGCGCCGCGTCCTCCTCGACGGGGACCTCCAAGTCGCACGCCGCCAACGTGGCAGGCGTCGGCACGCAGGCCGACGGCTCGAGCTACCGCATCTAGGGAGGCGCCAGAGCTCAGCGCACAGCTATTTATTACACTCCATCAATCTCATCAGTTTCATCGTCATACAAACGTCTCATCTTCAAATCTTTTTTCGTGGCGGTGTACGCTGGCGGTCTGTTAGGGTCGGGGGTGGTTGATTGGCAGGTGTGCCTTATGGACGTCTGTGTCAATGAACTGTCGAGGACCTACGCCAGCCTAGAACTTGAACCTAGACAGGGGAGGCAGGCCTTACACTAGAGTGCATTTCCTGCACAGACCAGTTGTGCACTCCCCGTGCCCTGAGCTGAACCCGTCGCATCCGCGGATTCCTACACAAACATACCATTCGTTTCAAAAATAAGCTTCACAGTCATTCATTCACTTTTATTTATTGTCACTAGCATTGTAAAGAATCGCATTTATCTTTGTCTGTGTTATTTAGTAAATAATTTCAACTGTGGTAAAATAAAAATAAAGAAATGTATTCCACGTTCATCCGTGACAGGCCATGCATTTTTTTAAAAATCCGAAACATATGTGTCGATATAATAAATTTGACCATCCCAACACATCACACATTTTTACCAGTGCAGTTCTGAGAATGTGAGAAGAGCAGAGGAGGGTTATATACGTGACACTGACACGCTCGGTGTCAGCGCTGGACAAGGGCAAGGCAGGGTGGTCCCCCGTGAGAAGGCCTGTGTCTTTGCAGCATGCACATACTGGAGCTTATAGCTACGCCATACCAAACGTTGCTGCCGGCTCCCAGCCGCCAGGCCCGGGCCAAAGCCATCACAGCCCACCTGCCATATAATCAAGAAACGGAATAAACGAAAATGACGCCGGCCCGCGAGCCGGGTGACGTCACTGAGCCGCAAGAACGTGAGAGGGGGGAGGCGCCCCCACGGCGAGCGTCCGCGGGGCCCACGAGGGAGGCCCTGCACCTGCACCCTGCACTGGGCGCGCAGGGCGGGCCGCCGGCTCCACACGGCCGCTTGGCGGGTCGGCCTACCCCGGTGCGTTGCAGGCGCTCATCCCTAGCGTAACTCAAAGCCGCCAGAACCATGCACTGGACTTGGTGCGGCATGGATCACACTCTGAAGAAATCATGTTAGGAAGTTGGATCGGTCGATCGGTCGCACTGTCACATTATTGTTATTATTATTGGGGAGCGCTGGCTCGGTGCGCCACCTGTGCGCGGGACACCCGGCGGGACACCTGCGATCTCATCAGCCCTCTCCTCCTCCTCACCCCGCGGCCGCCCTATAAGAGCCGCCACCCCCGCCGCACGCCCGCCACACGCACGCTATCGCCAGCACCATGCGAGTCCTCCTCGTCGCCGTCCTCGCCCTCGGCGCCGCCCTGGCCAAGCCGCCGCCCGCCTTCGGCCCCCCAGCCGCCGCCCCGTGGGCCGCATACGCCGCAGCAAAGCCGGGTAAGCCGGGTGAGTCGATAAAGCGACCGTTGAGGGCGGGATCCGAGGGGTGCGTCACTTTGTCTGCTCCTACCAAATCATTTTTTACAGTCATATCCGGTTAGTTTCCAGTCATTCATGTGTGTCACATCCAGTAATTTCTCAGTCCCATTCAGTCGTTTTTTCAAATGAAATCCGGTCCGATCCACTCACATCTGGTGACTTCAAGTCGGAGTTTGCTCATTTCCGCAGTGACGCACCCCTCGGCGAGACCTTCCGCGGCACGCTGTTGAGACTCGAGACTCGTTTCTTCCGAATCCGCAGGCCCTGTGTTCAGCCGCTCGCTGGTCGGTCTGGGCGGGGTGGGGGCCCCTGACACATCAGCCCCAGAGGATGAGTTCCCATCGTCTGGCATGGGCACGGGACCCTTGGGGTCCATGGGGCCCATGGGGCCCATGTCACCCTTCATGAAGATCAAGCCGTTCCTGCCCACCAAGCCCACGTTCATGCCGCCCGTCGTGGACCCATCCAAGTTCATCGACATGAAGGCCAGCCTGCTCAACAGCCTGTTCCCCGGGGGCTTCCCTCCGGCGGGCCCCGCGGGGCTGGCCGGCGCCGCCCCCGCCGCCTACAGCGGGCTCGCCGCACGGGCCCTCAGCCCCTTCGCTGCCCCCGCCGGCCCATTCGCACCCGCCTCCCCCGTGGCCAAGCCGCCGCCCCCGGCCTTCCTGGCCGACCTGTTCAAGGCCCTGAGCATCAACAAGACGGTGGCGGATCCCGCCGCCCCCGCCGCGGCCTTCCCCGGAGCGTACCCGGGCGGTGCGCCCGTGCCGCCGGTGGTCGACCCTGGCGTCTTCATCTCCAAGAAGGCTAAGTTCCTGAGTGACCTGTTCGCCGGGATGGCCACGACCACCCCGGCACCCGAGCCCGCGTCCCCCGATCCCGCTGCCGTCAACGCCCAGCTCGCCGCCTCCCTGCAGAAGCTGCTCGACGCGCTGGCCACCCCCCAGGACGTCTCCGAGGACGAGCCGGCGCCCGTCGGCAAGGGTAAGTCCCGGACCTCTGGCTGTCTCCGCACGCTCGACCCGCCTCAGGGAATCACTGACTGTTGCAGCGAGGCGCGCGGCCGACACGGCGCTGCTGGTGGCGGACGCCAAGGACAAGGTGGTGGACACCATCATCGCCCAGCTCGCCGAGCTCAAGGACGGCATGGTGGGTGCCGTCAGCGACCTCGCAGCGGCCCAGAAGGCCGCGGATGCCGCCGTAGCCGCCGCCACCCCCGCACCCTCCAAGAAGCCGCTGTCCCCCTACGCGGCGATGTGGGCCAAGCCGACCCCGGGGGCCACCGCCGCCCCCACCAGGCCTCCCGTCGCCGTCGAGCCGGTGCGCCAGAAGGTGGTGCTCCTCGGGCAGGTGTTCGACATGCTCACCGAGATAGAGAAGAACATCACCGACGCGATGGTGAGTGGGGGTGGGGGACGCCCAACATGACCAACATTCACGGTTCCTGCACTTAATGGCTATTCGCTATTCTGACAGACGGTCCCCGCCCAGCCCGAGGCCTTCGCCGAGGAGACCACAACAGCCACCCCGGACCTGATGGACATGGTGAAGGCCAAGATCAACCAGGTGATTGCCCAGACTAACGGTAGCAGCCCGCCGGCACCCCTCAACAGGACGGCGCCCGTCTTCACGTCTGCAGCGAAGAGTCTGAGGCTGGCAGGCGAGGCCCCCGCGCCCGCTGCTGGCCCCGCCGTGGACCCCACTTTCTGGATCCCGGACTCTGCTATCGTGGGCCCAGATGCCTACCTCGCTAAGACTAAAGCCTTCCTATCCACCGTGAGTACCCCCCCCCC
>NW_026267131.1:2283372-2291980 GCF_000697945.3 Frankliniella occidentalis | reverse complement strand
AAAGTATAACCAAGTCTAATGCTCATCTTGCCGATGGCTTTCAACCGGCCAACGGGAGGCAGGTGCTAATGCCTGATATTAAAGTGCAGCGGACCAAAAAAATAGAATTAGAAAAAAATAGGAATTCTCCGCGAATGTATGCTCTTACCTTGATCTTCGTCGATGTCACAGATGCATTGCGGCTTAGAGCTTAGATTAATTACGAGAGGAATCTGGTCTGCAAGATAAGATATGGAGGATTTTGGTAATGTAATGCTATCGGCCAAAGTCGTAAATAAATAAGCACCACAATAAATCAAACGCAAAAACTTGAATAACAAACTCGGAAAGAAATACTCACTGGAAAACGACGACCTGTCTGGTTTCATACACGAGACTAATCTCTTGATTAGTTTTTAATATGAGCGATATATGGCCAGATGGCAGGATGAGGAGGCCCCTGTCACTCACAGGGGACCGGACCCAATCAGCTCCTTGTGAGACTGCGAAGCCACTGGCGGCCGAAAGGTGTGTTTGCACCCTTAGACTGAAGATGACACTAAGATGACGCGATACCAGATGATGTGACAAGTGATTAATCAACTGTTGGTGAGGGAATAACTCGATTAGAAATGACAAGTGTGCTTCCAGGTAGATCAACGTGCGTGACTTTCACGTTGCGCGTGAGGTTTAGAGTGGATTCAAAGTTGACGAAATGCTCACACCCAGTGCAATGATCGCACCCGAGCTCTGGAAACCAAGAGACACACCATCCAGAAAGCGAGTCCGTTTTCCTCAGATTTGTCCGGCAGCACGGCGCCTGCGAGACTCGGGGTAGGCCACCCCGCCGAACACGCATGCACCGCAGGCATGATTTTGCCTACCCATCAGGCGCCATGGGAGCCATCAGGGGCAAGGTTTGTTACGGCTAATGCCAGACGTACTTTTTTGGATGATCCCGATCACCTTTTACGAAGCGAGACCCGCCTTCTGGAATAACATTCTTTGGATTCTTTGTGTGTTTGTTGAAGTTTTATTCTGATGTGATGCTATTTTACTTGCTTGCAACAAATTATGGCACGTGGGGCAGATTTTTGGGTTGTGCGTCTGCGGTGCCAATTAGAGACGATTGGTCCCCGCCCCGTAGTGTTGTCGAGAGGCAGCGCCACTTTTGGGTTCCTGTGACGCCTGGCCGCCCCTGCCGCCCCCCGCCCACCCCCTACCACAATACGCAGAGGGCGGGGGCGGCGGGCGGCGGTCCCCCTGCGGGGTTGCAGCGGGCGGGCGGGGCGGGCTCAGTCGCGGTTCTCTCCTCGCGGCGCTCGGCTCGCCCGGCTCGCTCGGTTCGCTCCGAGGGGTTGATCTCGCGCCCGGCGTCCTGTTCGTGTATCCGCACGCCCGCCGCCCAGCCTCTCTCTTCCCTCGCCTCGTCCTTATCGCCCCCGGAGCGGCTCCCGAGCCTCGTCGCAGCGCCGGCCTCGGCCGCCAAGAGGACCGCGTCAAAAAAAAAAAGCTCGTCGCCCATGGGCGCCGACCCAAGCCCCGGCCGCGGCCTCCGACCGAACCGGCGTCGCCGTCGACGGGATCCTGGGCGCGGGTGGTGACGAGCGACAGGCGCCATGCCCCGGCGCGGGCCCCCCGGATACGGCCCGGCGCTGCTCCTGGGACTCGCGCTGCTGCTCGGACTCACAGGTACCAACACAAACAACAACACCGCGCCTCCGCCTGATTTGATGTAAACGAAAGACATGCTCATCACAAGTACGCAGCGCGAGTAGAGCGCGGCTGCGCGTTGTCTGCTGGGAGCGCCGCGGGGCCGGGCAGTCCCGGCGCGCGCGGCTGCCCACCGGGTTGCCTACCCACTCCTCCGACCGGCGCTCGCCGCGCTCGGGGAGGCATGCGCGGCGCGGCGGCGGTGGTTGGTGCAGACCTCTCTGGCGGCCGTGTTTGTAACGAGGGACTTCGCTCACGCTTTTGTATTTACTGCTATTGTGTTATTGGCGACATCACAAACTATTATTTCTCCGTCCAGTTTTGTTGACGTTGTGCTACCGGCGGAAGCTGGGTGGAGAGCGAGCGTGTCCTCAGCACTAGATGCATTCGACGATAGGCGGCTCGATCGCGTGGGGCACGTGGACTCCAACGGAAGCGCCATGAAGAGTCCACTCGCGCGAGCGGACGAAGCAAATACCGAACGCGGCTGATCTATCTCCATCCGCTCGTAACCATTTCAGATTTTCGTCCATATATAGAAATGAATATTGAATCCGCCAAAGAAAACGCTATGGTTACGGCTACAGCGACGTTCAAATTTGGGAATCGGGAATGGCTCAGTTTTAGTAAGTATCGCCGAGAATTCAAACAAGGCAAACTGACCACGTTTGAGGTAAATATGTTTCAGACCACAGTATATTAGTGTAGGTACCGTGTGACAGTACAGTGTGGCGCCGACTTCGCTTGACTTTGACTTGGCGTGTCTAAACGAGATGAAGTGGCGTGACAGTTTCTCACAGCTCTCAAATAATTAAAATTGCCTTAGAAAAAGCAAACAACGCGTACCTCATAATTTGGCCGGGTGTTGGTCGGGTCATGCAGGACATATGTGTACGAAAATGACACTACCAAATTGGAACGCAAGAAATGCACCTACTGATCTGGACATGATCTAGCTGCGCCAAAAGAGTAAAAAATACCCAAAATTGATATTAACAATTTTAGTCGGTTTTCCGATCGGATGTTCCATCACACGCAATACGCAATGTGGGGAAGCACTAGTTTTTCGGTATGGTGTCACAAACAAGAAATGTAAAAGTGACCAAGACTTTCTAAAAGACCAAGAGAATTAAAAAAAGTAACTGTCTAAAAAAGGCATGAAATTTAGATCCCTGCTCCTTGGCGTCACCTGCGCTCGCTCCAGATGGCGGCTGTGCGGCGGTGTCCTCCAGAGCGATTATTCTACCTGCTGCTGGAGGCGAAGCATCACTCCTCGAAATTGGGGCCTTCTTCGCCATCAGCGGGGGGAAGAGGGGAGAGGGAGAGAGAGGGGAGAGGGGGAGAAGGGAGGCAGAGAGGGAGCTAAAGAGAGAGAGAGGAAAAGAGGCGCCCAGCCGGCCCCCGTTAACACGTCCTTCTCCGCGAGGCGAGCTCAACTTTTGAAGGTTCATTACGAACGGATTAACAAGTTGGTGTTCCCCGGGCTGCTATGCCACGCCGCCACGCCGCCCCACGGCCCGCGAGTGCGCAGGACGACGTCGGGACGACGTCACCGCCCAGGGCTCAACTCGATGGCCGGGAAAATGTCCGTACCGATGGCCAAGACGGACCCAAGTGCCTACAGTTGTAAAAAAAATGAAAAAAATTGTGGGGATGTATGACACGCGACTAGAAATGTTTTTAAGTTAGACTGAACTGAAAGTTTCTAAAGGTTTTGACATTGACAGCCGCGGGGGCTTTTGCAAATATATGCACAGATTTTTTTTATATTCGGAGGATTACACTCGGAACTACAGTTGCTCTTAATTTTTTGTCTGCTTAATGTTTTGGACAAGGCACAAACCCCGGCCCAAGGTCTCTGAAAAGCTGGACTTTGTGCGAAACAGCTCGACTGACTTTTGACTCCTACTTTCTCTGGAGCAGTACGTAACAGCATACTTTACCTGTAAATCACATGGTTTTCTGTCTAAGAAAAAGAGACTCAGTGTTTCACGAGACTAGGGCAAGTCAACCTGTTTATTGTTGGAAAATAAAAATTACAAACATTATGCGAACGAAACGAACGGACTTACAAACGAAACTAGAACAAGCGGCCGTAGCTGGGGGCTGGACGACGGGCGGGCTAGCGCGGGGGCGACCTGGGGGCCGAGACGGGCGGGCGGGCTATGTACAGCGGCGGCGCGTCTGCTGCGCGGCGACCTGCGGCTTTGGGGCGGCTACTCGCCGTCCATCTGGCCCATGTACTGGCCGACGGTGTCGCGCATCATCTTGGAGTTCTTCCACGCGCACACGGCGAGCGCGGCGGCCGCCTCGCAGTTCTTCTTCCCCTTGTACGAGTCCTTGCAGATGGGGAACACCTTCTTGTACTCCTCGGACCACGGCTCGTAGCCGAACTCGTTGACGGCCTTGGTGAAGGCGTCCACGTCGTACTCGCCGTCCTCGGACATGAGCTTGCGCTTCTTGGCCACGCACGCGGGCACGCACTTGCACGGGGTGAACTTCTCCTCGGCCAGGTTGACGCCGTCCTTCATCATCTCCTTGCACACGGTGAAGTCCATCTCGTAGTCCTTGACGCAGTCCATGGCGGCGGCCATGTACTCCGGGATGAGCTTGTCGCGGTTGTCCTCGGCCGAGGCGACCGCCAGCACCGCGGCCACGACCAGCACCACCACGTTGACGGCCTTCATGGTGGATGCGGAGTGGTCGCCCGCGGTGCACGCGCGCCGCTTATATACCCCGGCAGCCGGTCGGGGGTACAGCCCTGGACAAGAGCGTCGTGCACAAGGTCATCTCGTGATCTGACGTGGCGCGGCGCCGCCGGCCGGGGCGGTCATCACTGGTCACGGCACCTATCACTGTCGCGCTGCAAACAAAAATGGGCCCCGGCTGCAGCGCGTCAGGCCTCGCGGGCTCGGACGGCACGGGCTAAAACAAGAGGTTCAGAGTAACAGGGGGTGTCACTGGAACACCGACTGCAAAGTTTTTATGACAACCTATTTAAATACAGTCTTTGCATATCTTTTGTAATGAGGGTTAGTGTTCGAAAGTGAGCGCCCTCTCGTTCTGCTTGTCACGAACGCTGACCGCTCCTCCTGGAGCCACTCCTGGAGCCGCTCCTGGAGCCGCTCCTGGAGCCGCTCCTAGAGCCGCTCCTGGAGCTACTCCTGGAGCCGTGCCGTTCCTCTAGTCGGGCTGCCTGCAGAGCGCAACTCAACTAATTATCAGCGCTCGGCTCGGCTCGGTACACCCCCCCCCCTTCCCCTGGCCCTCTGTCTCCCGTGAGCCTGTGAGCCAGCAGTAACAGCTGCTTTAAGGAAATGAAAAAGACTGCAACGCACTGCGCTGCATAAAGAAGTTTACGCCCCCCCCCACCCATCACCCGAACCCGCCGGCTCTCTCGCTCATTTCCAGAGGAAGGGACTTTGTACTACGTGGACTTCTCCCACCGAGACCGAGATGCTCCCGAGAAAGTACAATGCAGCGTTCGGTTTCGCGTGTACATAATTTCTGAGCTATTTAAGAAAGTAAAAAAAAAATAATCTGAAAAGCAAGGGAGCGCGGGAAAAAAAAAACACTTCTCACGCGCACTTCCCTAACACTGAAACGGCAATGGAATTAGACTCCATGTCCTTGACTGCCTCTCATTAAACGAGAGAGAGAGAGAGAGAGAGAGAGAGAGAGAGAGAGAGAGAGAGAGAGAGAGAGAGAGAGAGAGAGGGGGGGGGGGGGAGGGGCGTAGGGGGTGATGATGGCGGAGAAGCCCATTACACACACACAAATTCATTTCCCTCTCGGCTCTCCCGCAGCGCAGGCGACACAAACCCCCGCTCGTCGTCACTTGAACGTTAACAAATTTTAAAGCCCGTCGTTGGCGGGTGTCAAAGTGAGGGAGTGGTGAGAGTGTAAGAGGGGGGAGTGGGGGGGGGGGCAGAAATTAGCGACAAATGGGAAGGGAGTCATGACCAGGATGTTATCTCGTATATTATAGCCCCTTTGTGCCTGGGGGGAGAGGGGGGGTATAGCTAGCTTGGCGACGCGGGTCGCTCCTGCCCCCTTCAACCTTCAACGCCACAGCCACCACTCCACCCTCTCCCCTCCTACCCCTGCCCCTGCCCCCCCCCCTTCCAGCCCCACACCGCCACTGCTATCTCTTTCACACCCGACTTGGTCCACAAGATGATATTTATCGTCATTAAGCCCGAGGGGGCGCCCGCGGCGCTTGCGCGAGCTGCTCTGTAGTGCTCCGCGACACACACACGTACGCACGCACACACACACACGTACGCACGCACACACACGCACGAGTCAGTCCGATCCAGACGCAGCCAGAGAAAAGGAATGGCGTTCTTCAGTGTCGCCGCGGTGCTCGCTGGAGCCGCAGCAGCTACCAGTATCAATCGAGTCCCTTTCTCGACGCCCGGGGGGGCTGCGGAGGGCAGGGCGGGGCCGGGCGAGGTGGCGAGGTGGGGCGGTGTGATCTGTGATGACACTTCCCTCCTCGGGCCGCGGTGGCCGCAGGGCCTAACTCCGAGGGCAGCGGGGGGCGGAGGGAGCCCCCCCCCCCCCCACCTCTACGAGTGCCTTCGTTACCCGAGTTTGACAACTTTTCGCGCGCCAAACTCGCTGCGCTTATGCATACACAGTGACGCCGTGGGAGGCTGCGGAGGGACCCCCAGCCCGGGCCGAGCCGCCCTTCGGGGAGCTCCCCTCCCGACGTGCAGATTCACATTGGGATTTGGAAACGGGGGAAAAAATTCTGCATAAGTTGATGTAAGCGTCATGGGCGGCTGAAAATGGAGGGTAGCCGGCTGGAGCTAAGAGAGGGGAGGGGTGAGGCCAGCGTTACGTTCTAAGCGAACTGACGCTGGCCGACGTTACACCCCTCTCGGACAGACCAGGCGATGTTGCGCTCGCTCCTTTAATTGTCTCACAGCCAGTGCCGGGGGCCATTCCCTCTCTCTCTCTCTCCAGCAGTTTGCTCTAAACAGGAAAGAACATCCCGACCCGACCGACATCGAAAAGCCACTCTCGCCTCACTCTGCTCACAACCAGCACAACCACCCCAAACACCGCAATAATAGAAATTCAGAATACTGTTCTTTTCTGACGGTGGAAAATTTGTCATTTTTGAAAATAAATCTTCTCGGAGAGGTTTGTGTAATCGACCTTGTAGCGGTCTGTCAATACGAAAAAGTATTGTACTGTACTATTCAATTCAAAGAATCCCAGTTTCAGGCCCTAAACGTTTGTGAAACTGGTTGCTGCCAACCTAACAGACACAAAATAGCAATTCTAAGAGAAGTAACAAATTTAATTAAAAATAAGCGAAAATAAGATTATACAATCAGTGAACGATGAAATGAGTAATAAAAAAATAAGTAAAATAACTCACCCAAAAATGCATTGCATTCTATTCACTAGTCAGGGTATCTTCATTTTTGATATTTGATATTTCATTAGGTTTCCGAGTCCAAGGGAATGCCAAAAGCGTTTCCAGTTCGTGACTGATCCGTGGGAGCGCGCCACGGAGCACCAACGCAAATAACCTCCGCCACCGCGTAGCAGCAAACAAACCGAAAAACAGTAAACGCTTCGCGCGCGATCGCGTCGGTACATACCAGTAATTACAATCGAATTGTAATGGAACGTTCCTCGCGGAACGCTGTGACGGAGATCTCCACTGCTCTTGCGGAATGTCCTTCGGGTCCTTCGTCGTTCTTTTGCGACAGTGTTGTGTTCAGGACTGCGCCTGACCCGCCTGACCAAATCAGTCGAGGTTAGGTGCACACCGCCGACACACCGGAGCTCTGCCTACCGTTTCATTTCCACACAAGTAAGTTGCAACCTTCAGCGTGTCTGTCGCGTGTAAATGTCCACTTCGTGCTCAGTGAACGACTTCGCGGCGACTCTGGCGCGGGCGACCCTAACCTCTCTGCCCGACTCGACTAGATCGGCAGCCCAAGAGCACGCAATGTTTTCAGGCACATACCTCGGAGATAACAGCGTGCAGCTAGAAAGGACGGTAGTAAAGCCGTGGGGCTCGGAGTGGAGAGAACGATGGGGGTCCGGACGAGTGAAGAGAGTTTCCCCGTTTACCCACGGTAAAGTCGCTGGGCGCTAGGATACGCCCTCGTCCAACCCCCTCCTCTCTCGCCCCAACCCCCATTCCGACCCGTCCCCTCGCCAACACGTCGCCGCCGAGTTTGGGAATGAAAACTATTTAAATTGGCGGTCAGCAGCGTTCCCCTGCATGTCGTGTTGACGTCCAACTGCAGCCGAACTGAGCCGGACCCAGCGGGCGAGGGCGGGCCAGCGGTAGCGGTATCGTGCGATATTCATGGGATTTGTTCAAATGTACGTATGTGTGGAGTGGAGGTATGCGCGGTATGTGCCTGCGCAAACGTTCACCTCCCTGGGAAGTGAGGTAGAAAAGAGGGGTCGGGGTAGGCGTGGGGAGCAGTGACCTCCAGACAGTTTTAAAATATTTTTTAAATCTTTCTAAAAGAAATGCCCCAACAAATGTCTCTTAACCTGCCACGTCAAATGCATACTTGCATATACCATTATAGACCTATCATGTACCTATATCATTGGTACCTCAAGCGAGGTAGAGTTTCGGTATCAGGCCTATCTGCTTTTGGCGTAAGATCCGTGAGATCTCTTGGTTCTCGCGAAACCAAGAACCAGCCTTTTTTTAAAGAAATAAATGTTCAAGATCGCGTTGTTATGGAGTTGGTGACATCCGCGCTCCGACTTCACTTTTGGATCTATCCCGCAGCTCGCCCCATTCCACAGCATTTGCTTTTATTTTGCATTTAATTCTATGCTCCGCGCCATAGGCCCTTTCGATACGGCAGTCTTTGTGATGTAATCCCCCCTCCCCCCCCCTCTCTCTCTCTCTCTCTCTCTCTCTCTC
>NW_026267131.1:2281845-2283065 GCF_000697945.3 Frankliniella occidentalis | reverse complement strand
CTCCCTCCCTCTCCCTCCTCTCCCTCCCTGCCCATCTCTCTCCGTGGCTAGCTAGCTGGCGGGGGGACGCATCAAGCCTCATCACAATCAGAGTCGCCAACTTGAGGTTATTCAAGGAAAGAGAGAAGGGGGTGTTGAGCGGAGTGGAGAGAGGGGACGCGGGGCTGGGCCGCAGGTCGTCCGGTTGGCTCGGTGGGTTCAAATATTCTCATTGAATCCCCACCCCCACCCCACAGCCCGCGCGGCTTTGCATTTGGAACACCTGCTAGGAACAGTCGCTGTTAGTGAGGGGGAGAAGGGGGGGCTTTTCAAGGAGACTGCGTTGGTGAAACAACTGCGGGAATAAGTTAAAGGTGCGCAAGGAAGGAAGCACAGTCCAGGAAGGGAATCGGGCCATCCCCGTGTTCTTTCGTTCTCCTACAATAAACTTTTTACAAAATTACAAACTTCCTATGATATTTTTCTTTACCTTTTTTTTGGTAGTGTGACGGACAAACGTATCAAAGGAGACCAGCAGTGAATGGGGTGAATCAATGCTGGGCCGGAGCGGGTAGGGGAGGGGCCGGGCAGGGCGTGGTCGCTGCAAGTCAGCCAGGATTGAAATGGAATCGTGCTGCAGATCCGACCTCTTCTATCCTCGCTCTCTCTCTATCTCTCCAGCGAGACGGGGCGGGCGGGCTGGAGGCAGCTATTCATTCGTCAATCCATCTATCCATCAATCCATGGTGATCGTGGCAGGGGGTGGGGCGTGGCAAGGCGTGGTGTGGCGGGGCGGGGCGGGGAGGCCCCGGGTCGTTTATTGGCGAGTGTTGCTAAACTACTCCGAGGCACGCCAGCACGCCAGCACGCCAGTGAGCCCCAGGACCATCGCACCACCACCCCAGCCTCCACGGGGCCGGCCGGGGCAATGGGCTCACGGGAGATCGCTTTTCAAAATGAAGGGCCGATTATTGCATTACCAGCAGTTTTTGTTTTACAAAAGTCTTTCAAACGTTTCCTCGGGCAGCGCATTTCAAACAAAACATATTGGCGGCATCCCGCTGTTGTAAACAAGCCCCCTTCATTGGCTGCGGCATAATGCGTCTCCCATGTTTATTTTTGACGGTGCTCAGTTTGAGCTAGTTTTCCTTGGGGCTCGTCGACCACCCGGACCCCGACCCGGGAGCTTTTTTTTTCTCTCCGATTTTCTCTCCGTCTCTCTCTCTCTCTCTCTCTCTCTC
>NW_026267131.1:2277386-2280465 GCF_000697945.3 Frankliniella occidentalis | reverse complement strand
AAGGGGGCAGGCCCCCCTCGTCCCTTAAAACACACGGCGAAAACAAAAGGGGACACAAGAGGAAAAGGGGGGGAGATAGAAGGAGGGGGGAGTGAAAAGGATGGGGGGAGGAGAGTGGAAGAGAGAAATAAAATAGGAAAGCAGGGGATCAAGGAAGCAAGAGAAGGAAAGATTGTCGACCGCTTTGTGTGTGAGTTGGTCCGGGCGGGGTCACGTCAAACAGGGAGGCGCTCTGGCCGGCCGGGCCTGGGCAACACTCGCCTCAGACAGAAAAGGGGTGAGGGGGGGGGAGGCTTACGCTTGGCAGACCTTTAAGAAATATGTGTTGTCTGCCTTACACGCACTGCGAGAAAACCAAAAATGAATGTGTGACTTACGCTCTTTTTATTGTTTTCATGTCTCACGTTAGGACTGTCAATAACAAGACAATGACGCGCTATCCCTACCAGACAAACTCCCCTCTCCTTCCGCCCCGCTCCATAACGCACCGCGCCCCGAGTTCTTACCAAAGACTCGATAATGATCTCCGCGTCTCCTGTCGTTTTGTTGACTATTTCCTCGCTCGACGACCCCTCAATTATAAAACGCGCACTCGCAGCATAACATTCATGGATGGCGGGAAAATCAAATTGAGGAAAGGAGTCAGACAAAGTGGTCCTGTTTTATACGGGGAAAAAGGGGGCGGCGGTGGGGCGATGTATCCACAGCGAACAGCAGTCGGTTTGTCTTGAAATGTGGAGCGAGATAGCGTGAGAGGGGCGCAGAAGTAGTTAAAGAAAGAAAGACGCACTTTGCGTGGTTCATAAAAAAACTTCAGCCAATTGCCATGGACGTGGACATGCTGCAAAGACCCCTATCTACACTTAGTGTACTGGTTTATAGGCATCACCCGGATGGCAAAGAGTCCTTTTCTGTCTGTCTGTCTGTCTGTCTGTCTGTTCGTCTTTTCTCGATGTGAGCGCAACAGCTGTTCGGTCCTCCGCTCGGTGGACGACAGTGGCGGAGATGAGCTAGTCGGCCACGACTGGGACGGATAGCCGAGGGGAGAGTCGAGGGGAGAGCCAAGGGGAGAGCCGAGGGGAGAGCCGAGAGGAGAGCCGAGAGGAGAGCGGGAGAGCCCAGGGCCCGATTAGTGGTGAGAGAGGAGTGGTGTAGTGGCGAGGGGGAACGCGCTATGCGGCGAGAATTGATAAAAAGAGAGATGAAAACTCAGAGCGGGGGAGAGAATGAGTGTAGGGGGGAGAGAAGGAGCGAGGCAGGGAGAAAGAAAAGGACAGATAGGGGAATGGAACCCCAACTGTATTTATCCCTGTAGGACTCGTACAAACTCGATGCAGTCGTCAAGGGGGGATGTCTTTTGCTAGTGATCCTCTGTGTGTGTGTGTGTGTGTGTGTTCGCGCGTCTGTGTTCGTGTGTGTGTGTATTGGTTGCTGTGTTGCTGTGTTGTGTACCTCCGCACTGCCACACTCTGTCGCAGACGCTATCAGCCCCAGGCCCTCCCGGCAGAGCGGTGCAGTTACGTATAGGCAAAGACGCAGCATCGAGCAGCGTAGAGCAGCCTGACCCAGATATACATTTATCATCGTTCAAACGCCCGGAGCCCATTACTTTTTTCTACCCCCCCTTTTTTTGGTCATATTTTCGTCAGGTCCGTTTGATGTTGGCGCCTCTGAATGGACCCGAGGGTCTGCCACGGCCGAACGCCGCCCGCCGCCCACGGGAGACTCGCAACACCGTCCGCCCTACCCCCACCCCACCACACCCCACCACACCCCACCACCCCGCCCGATCCTGCCCCTCCCGCGCAGAGAGACAGAGCAGAGGAGAGAAGCGAAAAACGAATCAACGAAAATAAAACGATTCGGTAGTATTATATAAATAAAAACAGAGCCGTTGGCGCTGTGCGCATCCCCGGCGCCGAGCAGGTGTCCCCGACTTCGGAAAAGGGGGGCAGCAGAGGCGCAAGCGTACCGTACTCTGTGGCCGTTTGCTTTTCGTCTCCGAAATGTCGGCCGCGTGCAGCATGGCATCGCCATGCCCGGTTGTTATGCGGACGCCACCCGACACCACCGGCGGCTCGGCTGCTAATGACTGGAGTAACGTGTGCTGTGTAACTGTGTCGCCTTGGAGCCGAGGGCGAAACAACACGCTGCACACAAGTGCGCAAAAATGTTGTTTCTGCACTGGAAATGCAAGTGTGTGAATGTCGCTCATACCTGCAGGTGAGCGACATTCCATTCGTACACTTAAGGGGGTAAACGTGTGAATTCTTTAGGAAAAATTCACACCTTTACCCCCCTAAGTGCACGAATGAAATGTCGCTCACCTGCAGGTGAGCGACATAGGTGAGCGACATTCACACACTTGCATTTCCAGTGTGTTACAGTAAAAAAATCTGAGTTTTTAGACCGAGTACATTTTACTTGATCCTTGATTTTAAGTACACACGGGGGGTACACACCATGGGTTGGCAACACTTAAAAGTTTCGCCTAAGTAGAATAAGTATTGTTGAACGCAGAGGAGAAATATTTTTGTATCTGGGTGAATATTGTTGAATATGGGCATATATTTTTGAATGTAGCAAACTTGTTATCGCAAGCTTGTATACTACTGAACATTTGAAGTTACTGACCCGTCGGTCTTCATTCAAGTATATGTACTTGAGAAATCTTAGGATTAGATGCACTGTACTTGATCCAAGAACGCAGTTATTTTTTGCGTGTATATGTGTAAATGTATATTGGTCTAGTAATAATTACTTATTACATAATAATAGTGAAACATGACATATGCGTTCCTGTAGTCACGGCCTCACGTGTTTCCGTGATTACCTTTGAATAATTCGCATCGCGCCTGGGAGAGGAGGAGTAGGAAAGGGCCGGGGGGGGGGGGGGTAGAGGGGTTCACGACCCTATAATGTCGCAAAGGGGCCGCGTATGTGCGGAGCGATCTCTGCAGCTAGCGCGGGCGTATGCGAGATGGAATAGTAATGCAGCTGAAGGCCCGCCCCGCCCCGCCCCGCCCCGAGGGAGGGAGGGAGGAGATTAATTGTCGCGTTGCATAATGAGCATCGCAGC
>NW_026267131.1:2273606-2276809 GCF_000697945.3 Frankliniella occidentalis | reverse complement strand
TGCAAAGCATCGCAAATAATTGCGAAGTAAATGCTTCGTAGTTACAAAGGAGCAAAATACTTCGCAGCTCGGCAAAGCAAATGCTTTGTAGGAATTTAACAGTTAGTGTTGTTTTTGTTTTGTTACCTTCTGTAGCAATGAAACGTCAGCAAACATGCACAGCACCAACGCGACGGTTCGGCGACTCAAATTTTAGGCGGGGGGGGGGGGGGTACACTGAAGTACTGAGTACGCGGTTGTTTACGAAATTTTGTCAAAAGGCCGTGTTTGACCACCTCATGAACCTCCGGCCCCAAATAAAGGACACACACACACGTCACGCGTGCTCTCTCTCTCTCTCTCTCTCTCTCTCTCTCTCTCTCTCTCTCTCTCTCTCACTAATATTACACACAGACTCACAAGTTATTTTTCATTCATAACGCTATCGCCTGGGGCCGGTCGTCACGCCAGCCCCCTCTCCCCCTCGTCCCTCCCCCCTCGTCCCTCTCCCCCCCAAGCCACATCACGCAAGCTCCCGATCTCTATCGGCAGCCTCTGTGAGCAATACGAGTGGAAGGCGCGGCGCTCACATCCCTGCGGATCACAAATAAAATATGTGTGGTGTGTCTCAGACGACAAACAGCGAGGGCTAAGAGATATCTAAAGTACTCACTATAAGCTTATTCTTTGCTCATTCAGCGTCTCTTCAAACCAACAACTTTTTTTTTATGCCAAGGTCCTCAACATTGGCCGAAAATGTATATCAGCGCGCGGCCCAAAGTGTTTTTGTGACCCACTTGATGAGTTCGTGTCATGTTCCCAGCCCGTCGTGTTTGTCCCAAAACTGAGAATTGATTCGAACGTGTGACGCGGTGACGTGTTTCCATTTGCGTCCCTGACCTGGTGCCGCGAGCGGGTAATGGTGGGTAACTGGGGCGACATTACCCGCGCCATTGCCCCATTGCTTACCCGCGCTCGCTGACTGTCGCCTCCTTCCGCTTTATCGATACGGACGCTGACGAACTATCCCGGAGCGACCTTGATTGCTTCGTTTCGCTCCACGGTGGGCGAGAGCAAGGGAGGGAAATGAAATGAAAAGACGAACGAGTAAACGAAAGCGTTTTACCTTTTTGTTTCATTAACTTGAAATAAAAAAAGGAAAAAAATAATATGAGGGACAAAGGTGTCGGCGAAATGAGTCGCCCTCATTCTGTGCGGCTAATTACCATTCTGAAATATGCAGGGAATGCAAACGAGCTCGGCAAGGGAAGACATCTTTCTGAAATTGGGGCGAATCAACTTTTGGAAGGTAGCGGCGCGACGCTCTGCCCCCCACGGCAGAGGATCACTCGCCACCGCGAGGGCCCTTTGCAGTTTGCAAGTAAAAAAGAAATATTGCAAGGCTGCTGGTTCGAAGAAAATACTCCGCACATTCACTGTTAAAAATTCCTGGGAATTTCAGTAGGAATTCCCAGAGGACTCTGTTCGTAGTTCCTATGTCGTAAAACAACTGTTGAAGGTAGCGAGTTATTAGTGGTCTATGTGTTTCGAAGCTAAACTCGACAGTGAAACCTACGGAGTTGGCAATATTTTCACGTGTGTTCCTCCGTCAAATCCCAGAAATTTTTCTAACAATGTTTGCAATTAGGGGCTGCAAATTTAAGAACTTTCTCTGCAACAACCTGAGTGTTTTTACACATTTTTCTCACCAGTTTTCAGTAAGCTTTATTGCACCAATTTTTTAAGAGAATTGGTCGTACTTCTTCTTACTGTTCATCTTACACTGGTAAAACAAGTGTGCAAAATTTGCACACCAACGTGTGAAAGTTATGATTTTGCACATTACATAGTGTTTAACTCAAGTTTACGGAAAAGAGTGTCACCAGCTTGGTTCTCTTCGTACAAGTGCCCGGTCATGTCAACCAACTCCTGCTTGTGAGTATCGGATTCTCGATTCCAGCTATCGAATTTTCCTCTACCAAACAGAACTGATCACAACAACAAAGTCTTTTTTTCCGTGTTGCACACTTGCGTGGTGCGCAAATTTTGCACAGCCTGCTGTAGCCTGCCCCGTTTGTTACTTCATTGTTTACTCGCGAAGAAACGATCTGAGTATGAATGTTTATCTGAGGAGGAAATAACGAAAAATTGCCACCGGCAGAGAACTGCCAGACCCGACAAAAAGGAAAGGAAAACGAGGGAAAAATGCCTCTAATGATGAATCTTGTGTCCAATGGAGTGAGGAATGAATAGGGGTGGGGGTGGATGAATTACCTTTATTCACACTTCGGCCTCGCGCACCCCCCTACGCCCCCCACGCTTGGCAAGTCATTTACACCGATGAATGACATGGCAAGTGACCCGAGGAGGCTCTCCCTCCTCCTATCCCCACCCCCGCCCACCCCCGCATCGGGGCAATCACAGAAAATGTCTTTAATTTTGCACTCGACTTCTCTTTCCTTAAGCCCAACAGCGTAGAAAGACTGCCGCCTGCAGTGGCGTAGCCGCAGGACGAACTGAAACAGTCCCTTTCCGCATCTCTCATCCCCTCAAGCGGCACCCGCTCTTAATCTCACTGCTAAAAATTCTGTAACCAGAAACAGAAGCAATGCAGATTGTCCGGGATACGGTCAAAATTTTGGACGAGTGGTATTTGAAGGTCAAATACTTGACCGTGCTTGAAAAAAAACTTTCCTCTAGTAAGGTATAGTCCAGCCTTCAGAATCACACTGTTAAAAAAATTACCGGACCAATCTGTAGTGGTTTACTGTTTTAATTTTTAACCAGTGTTGTGGTGTCTTCACAACCTCAAGAATCGGAATCACGGTACGGTCTCCTACTCTGGAAACACAAGCCTAACATTTTTATCTTGTACTGTTGACAGAAATGTTTCTCGTGCACTCTAATCACTCGAAACCAAGTTGCTAAAGGAATTTTTAGTTTAGGGTATACAGTCATTAAAGTGCCCTGACGCACTGGAAAAACTAATGTGATATGTAATGTGACCTGTGTTTAGATCTCACCAAGTGATGCAACATGATGCAAGATGGTACAGGTAGAACACACAGGAGGTCGCACCTCACATGCGATGCGACATGCCAAGAATGTCACCCTTGTAACACATGTCACATTAATTCTTCCAGTTCGGTGCTAACATTTTGTGCATTTGGCAGTTTTAGGGCTTTTGTAAGGGAACTAAACCTTTAGTCCCTTTTAAAGGGAGG
>NW_026267131.1:2262276-2262560 GCF_000697945.3 Frankliniella occidentalis | reverse complement strand
ACAAAAGTACCGGCCGGCTTATTTTGGTTTTTGCTAAGCATATTTTTGCTCGCCGTTTATTACGGCAATTACTACAATGAAGTTCGTGCCATATCCTCCCCCCTCCCCGCTCGTTTTATCTTCCCCGGTCGCCCCGCTCCGCGCTCCACTGTTCGGTTCGGCTGTGGATTATCCACAGGGCGCTGAGCGGAGTCTTGTCGGTTAGAGAGAAACGCAAGGCTGCGGTGCCGCGTCCTTCAGAGATCACCCTTTCGGCAGGAGGATTAGAGAGAGAGAGAGAGAGA
>NW_026267131.1:2258937-2260849 GCF_000697945.3 Frankliniella occidentalis | reverse complement strand
GGGGGGGCGGAGAGGGCGGTCGGACCACTACCGCCAGAGGGAAGTTTTAAACCGGGCAGACTAACAATTATCATCATCAGCTCTGGGGCATTGTGTGGCACGCTGCGCTGAGCGGCGGCGAGAAGCTCCCGGCGCAATTTACTGAAGCCTCATCGAGATGGCCATTAGCGGATCATAGGATTAACCCCCTTTCCACTTCCAGACCGCCCCCCCCCCTCCCACGGCGTGCCGCTGCCACTACCTATTATCAAAAGGGTACTCGAGGTACGGGCTGCTCCCAGTCGTGTACTGCCGAGGGAGGACGCAACTCCTTGGTGAGCTTGGTGGTGGCCGAGAGCCTCTCGCTCCATCTGGCTGGCTTTGGGGGATGGCAGCTCGGGCTATGCTGGGTGCCCCCACGATCTGGACCTGAGCGGCTGAGACTCGTAAACCAAACCGCGTTAATCCGACCCATACTCCAGCATTTCGCACAAGGAAAAGTGAATCGCACTGTTGGAAAGGAAGGCAGAACCACTGGGAAAACAAAGGTGCTCAGCTAAGTTGTGCATTTCCAGGGGGTGCTAAATAAAATTTTAGTTCAGTACCTCTACCTCGGCCTCTACAAATAAGGCACGCACTAAATAAGAGCCATGTGAAGGTGATAAAAATTACTGTCATTGGTAGTTTTAGTGTCTTTTTATGGGCACTAAACATTTAGTGCCTTTTAAAGGTAGAACTTTGGGTCACCTTTGGGTCATGGATCGCAGGCTGGTACGACAATAAGCTCCGCTATTTCCTAAACAGCTGAGCGGGAGGTTAAAGATCTTCCATGCTCCCCACCCCCTCTTTTCTGTCGCCCCCACCCGCCCACCCGGCATGCAAAGTGATACGTGATGGCGATGCTAACGAGGCGACCATCGTTAGCGAGCTCTATCTTCTATCTCTAATGACCGAGCGTGGGGATGTAAAAGTTAACCGGCTTTATCTGCGCCCTCGCGCGGGAGCGGCTCCCGGCTCCGCGGGCAGGTGGTCACGGTATTCACCCCGCGGGCAAGTGGTCACGGTCGGCGCCAACCCCCGGGCAGGTGGTCACGGCGCTCACCCCGCGGGCAAGTGGTCACGGTCGGCGCCCACCCCGCGGGCAGGTGGTCACGGCGCTCACCCCACTGGCAGGTGGTTGCGGTCACGGCGTCGCCCTCCACCGAACCCCTCCTACTGTTTTTGTCGAGCCGTTTAAGCAAAGCCCTCCGTGAGGCTGGAGCGCAGCCAACACCCCGGCCTCCCTGAGGTCGCGCATCGGAGTTTTGTTTGTCGACCTTGACGGCGACTTTCGCTCTCGACATTGACACCGCCTGCGCGGCCCGCTCGTTTTACCCCCTTTTTTCCTCCTTGGGAATGTTTTTTTAAATGTTTGCTCCAAAACTGCTCCGCTGGTCATTTGACTTATTGAAGGGCGGCTCGTCCACCGACCGCACGCTGAGGTGCTGCGGCCAACCGTTGTTGTTGTTGTTGTTGTTGTTGTAACAATCACAAGTGAACACATTGCATGCACCGTTCACCACATGTTGAAAAAAGATTTTCGCAAAACGGGGGTGAGGGTTGCTGAGACTCTTCCTCCTCCCCCTCAAGGCGCACCTCGCGTCCGACACATTTGCCGCCCAGCCCGGAGCGTTCCGGCGTTCCGTCGGGTATCATCCGGTATCTTCCGGCTGCTTCCCGGGGGCCGCTCGCACCGATACCCGGAAATATCGGCCGCTGGTGCATCTGCCGGCGGCGAGGGCGTCTAGTGGCGGTAGCGGCTATGGAACTTCAGCCAGCTGGAATGCCAGCAGCGTCGCGTCGCCATCCCCTCAGCCTCACTGGGGTCGATGGAGACAGAGAGGAAGGGAGAGAAAGAGATGGAGAGAGAGAGGGGGAGGGAGGGAGGGAGGGA
>NW_026267131.1:2254679-2258887 GCF_000697945.3 Frankliniella occidentalis | reverse complement strand
TAAAATGCGTAAAGTTTCCGGGGCAGGAAAAGACGGGGACGGGAAGGGGAGAGGGGTAGGGGGTAGGGGGTGGCTTTGCGCAACGCCGACTCGCCTGCGCCATGAATTTTCATCTAAGCATCTCTCTCTCTCTCTCTCTCTCTCTCTCTCTCTCTCTCTCTCTCTCTCTCTCTCTCTCTCACCCACATACGCGCACACACAGTCGCTATCCCGGAACAGCCCGTCACCGCAAGTAGCGCAACTACTAACTGACGAAAGTGTTGAGGAGGTCGCCCCGCCTTCCAAAAGCAGCCCAAAGGTTAGAAACAAATGGAAAACGATTCCGTGGCGCGCGGAGCTCCGCTAGCAGGCGGAGCAAGGACGGGAGGCACCACCGTGTGCAAACACCGAGCGCGGCGGGAAACTTTTTGATTGGCGTTATTGTTGACACGGTGACGGCCTCTCTCTCTCTCTCTCTCTCTCTCTCTCTCTCTCTCTCTCTCTCTCTCTCTCTCTCTTTCTGTGTGTGTGTTTGTGTGTGTGTATGAAAGTGAGCTCTGATTCGTCGATTCGTCCTGTACCGTTTACCTTCGACTGTTCCCTTTATATTTTGCCGCTTTCACATGCGACGAAAGTGATACACGACAGACCCCCTTCCACACGCTCTTTCTCTTTCTTGTTCCATAATTCAGGGTTATTTTGTGTTGTTAATTTTGTTGTATTTGTTGTTAGATATTATTCTTGCGAAAGGATGGGGATTTATTTACTATCATTTCTGCCGTTGTAGAGCGCCAGCGTCGCGTTGTTAGCGCGCAGAGTTGGTTACGTTAGCAGAAAAAGTGAGCATTACGTTACGTTAATTTGTAAAATTACGTTAACGTAACGCGTAACGTTAGCCGTGGAGAGGCAAAATTAACTCACCGTTAAAAATCGTTAACGTTACGTTAAGCACCAAAATTACGAAATTAAGAAAGAGCTAAAGTTTTCAAAATTTGCCATTATCGTAAAGTTAATGGCGCTGCGGCGTTACCGGTTTCCTGCTAACGTAACGCGTTAACGTTACAGATCCCTTTTTTCTAAAATAACGCGTTACGGTAACGCCAGTAAAAATTTTAACGCAACGTTGTTAGATTGTTCATTAACGAGACCAACCCTTTAGCGCATGAATTTTTCGCAGGAGTGCAGCGTAACAGAGGTAAGGCAAGGGCCTCTCCAGCGGCGGTGAGGGAAGCGGGCGAGAGCGGGGAGATGAAGTCTGTCCCGGGTCGAAACGTCCACGTGTACGTCGTCGAAAGTCGAAACTACATAATAAGCCCCAGCCCCGTCTGAGACTCTTGCCACACTC
Organism: Frankliniella occidentalis; assembly: GCF_000697945.3. Lineage (NCBI taxonomy): Eukaryota > Metazoa > Arthropoda > Insecta > Thysanoptera > Thripidae > Frankliniella > Frankliniella occidentalis. The sequence continues at coordinate 2,257,563 of NW_026267131.1, read as the reverse complement.
GCCACCACAAGAAGCAGCATGGATGCGATGCGGTTCGTGCGGCTCCTAAAGGGGGCGAGGGGAAGCTAAGTTAGGAGGACAGCATTCAGCTTTGACCAGTTCCTACCGACTCTCTCGAAACTTTGACGCGCGCACAAGTTGATGTGCAATGTCCGAAGTATTATTACTGGGTTGGCACCGGCTGGGGCGCGGATGTTCTCCCGACCAGTAGCTGCCGGAAGTGTCTCCTCTTCTCCTTGTTGCGACCGACCTCTTCCACGAAGAGGTACCGAGCAATCGTCTAGACTATAAATGAAACAACAAGGAAGATCTCTCGCTTTTGGTCGCTGGAAAAAATTGAAGCGAATACTCGCCAAGAAAGGTTTGCATCGTCTGTCAGTGTGGCTAGGTGATTTTGTAGGGGGATCAATTTTGAGCACGTTTAAATGTACACGGAGTGCTAAAGCTGAGGTCTTTCGGCCTGTTTTGCGTTTTTAACAAACGCGCGGTGTGCCTCGCCGCGACACATGTATATTCAGAGCTCGCTGATTGTGCCGAGGCAGCCAGAAAATCCGGCAGAGGTAGCTTTAGGGGCCCAATTGGGCTAACACGGAAAATAATGATTAAAGTGAAACGGAGACGCACAATGTTTATTGGCTAAAAATATTTGCGTAAAGTGTATGTTTTTATTTTACTTCGAGACAGATTACATGACACTTTTATTTATCGTTCGTCTGGAGGCGCTCATACTGCTGTGCCCGACAGCATGCTGCCCACTGCGGATGCATCGAACCTGTGTATCGGAAATAGGACGGCCCCGGCGATGGCTCGAACCCAAGTTGATGAGATATTGATAAGAGCGTGAAAATTCTATCCGCTTTTATTGCATACTGTGGCGGCGAGGGGTTTTGGGGGAAGGCGGAGGAAGGGAGGGAGGGAATGCGGGGCGGGAAACTAGCCAAAGCAACTAGCAGAAAACCGCTGAGGAGGGGCGCCCGGGGAGCGACCCGCCACGCCGCGCTACGCCACGCCACCGCCACGGAGTCCAGCTAAACAAGATGATGCCAAGTCGGGTTAGGTTATTATTGGAAAGGCGGTGGCAGTTTGGACAGAGATAAGGGTGGGGTCACCACACCATGGCGAGGCGAGAGAGAGAGAGAGAGGGTGGTTGTAGCAGGCGAGGAAGCGAGGAGGTCGCGGAAGTCGAAGAAGATTGCGCGGCGGTGATACGGATGTCTCGCTGCGCTGCGCTCAGCTGTGCCTGGCCGCCAGCCCGGGCTGTGCCGCTGTCGCCTGGAGACCAGGATACACGGCGAGAGCCTCGGCGAGAGCTGTGCCGCGCGCCCCTGCTCGGCTCCGAGGCCATCACCTCCATTCTGCTCCTCGGCACGGCAGCACGGCAGGGCTGCGCTGATACAGGTCCGAGCTACAGACTCGCTCAGAAAGCGGGGATCGAAACTCGCACACACAAAGTCTCCGTGCGGCTCTCAAGCAACCAACAACAAATGCACCTCTGTCACTCCAATGACACAAAATTTCTTGCCCTAGGCTAGGCCCCGCGAAAGTTTTGCTCGCAAGAACAACATTTTTGTTGCGGCTGCTTGTATGCCTCACATGTTTCAAGCTGCAAGCAGAAATTGCACTGGAAAACGACGGTCCGACCTTTAAAAAGTTCCAAAGCTTTTAGCCAAATAACTTTTAGCACCTTTAGGTCTCTTACTTAGTGCCCTTTAGAGAGGCACTAAACTAACAATTTCTTTAGGACCACTCGAAAGGCAAATCTGAGCACCTTTTGTTAGAAAACGGGCCAAAGAAGGATTTACGGCAGTAAAAAAATACGGCGTTTTTGGGGAGGTTGTATTTTCGGTTTTGCCAGGTCTGCTCCCTTGAATGGATTTTCTTTCCGGCCCGACGTTGCCTCACTGCCCTGCCCGGGCCCTGCCCCACCCGACCCGGCCGCCGGCCCCCGGGACGCGTGCATCTGTCGGGGAAGCGCTGGCGAGGTCGGGACCGAGGTCGGGTAGCCGGCGGGCTGCTGCTGGTCCACAGAGTCGAGGTGAAATTGGGCGCGCAAAGATGGCAGCGGCAGTGCTGTGCTCGGCGCTGCCCGGCCCGCCCCTGTGTGCCCTTTGGTCCAGGCCCGCCCGGCCCGCCACGGTCCTCTGGCGCCGCGCAGCAGAGCGAGCCGCTGCTGCTACTTGACAAGGAATAGTAAAATACAGTCTGTCGCTGTCGTCGCTCTGTTTCCTTGGCCGCGGGGCGTGGCGTGGCGTGGCGCGGCGAGTCTGGGCGGTACCAAAACAATGCTGCCGCCGCCCCGACCGACCCCGCGCAGCAAAGGGAGTGCGGACCGCCACGGTTTCAAATTCCCCGCCATTTTACTCTTATCTTTTTTGTACTCGCCGCGCTGCCAGCCGCGCCGCGAGGTTGTGTTGTTCGGTTTATGGGATTCCATCATGCCTGGGAGCGGCGAGGTCGCACGCTGGTTGAAGCAAGAGAGGTAGCTCAGATTTCATATTTTTGGTGGAAACGTAGAGAAGAGGGGGGAGGACTTGACGTATGGAATAAAAAGATGAAAAACTACAGAAGTTATTTCAAGCAAATGAGACCAAACCTACTAATTTTTATTAACAAACAAGAAAAAAATCTTAATTAAGTTGCTTTTTCGTCTGTTTTTTTAAACGGGAACAGTGTCCGTGCTCAGGGACCGAACAGGCAGCTAATACAGTATGAAGCGGGGAGAAAGTTTTGGTCCGCCGCGCCGTCGTCAAATGTATGAAATATCACCCAGGCAGGTGGAGGTGGAGCCCGGGTGCGACTGCCACTGACTCTTACTCTCTCTCTCTCTCTCTCTCTCTCTCTCTCTCTCTCTCTCTCTCTCTCTCTCTCTCTCTCTCTCTCTCTC
>NW_026267131.1:2243088-2245034 GCF_000697945.3 Frankliniella occidentalis | reverse complement strand
CTCTCTCTCTCAGGTATAAGTTCCGGACCCACACACTCACACTCCCAACCGCTCTCTGCACTCCTCAAACTGCTTCAAACTGCATCCACCGCCCTGCCCACTCGGACATGTCGGATGTTAGCCCCCAACCCTCCCTCCCACTTTTGCTCCCGGGTGAGAGAGTGGGGCGGAGGCAAAAGAGGAAAGGGGGTGTTCGACCTGATCAACAAAGAGTTGGTGGTTTGTGTACCGCCCCCGCGCCGAGTCGAACCGATCCCGGTGTAATGACGGTGCTGCAGGCGGGATGCACACGCCGCCCCCGTGCCGCCCCCGTGCCGCCCCCGCCAGCCTCCCTCCCCCGGACCTAACGCCCGCCGGGGGCAGTTTACAAACTCGCTGCATAAAAACGCCATAAAAACGCGCTAAACGCATATATTGTAATACGGCTAGCCCTCCCGGCGGCGCGGGAGAGAGAGAGGAAGAGAGAGAGGGGGGGGGGGTATGTGTGGCCGCGCATGGCGACTCTCAGCACACGAGTGCACTTTTATACGTTCCAGTTTTTACACGTTCGAGGTTTTACAGCCACGGACAGTTATTACCCCCGCCGAAGTTCCTCCTCTTCTTTCCTCGTCCTCCTCCGCAGCGCCACCGAGCCACAATATTTGCATACGCAGCGCTAGGGAGAGAGATGCAGCTCCACTCACCTATATCCATCAAATCAAGCTTTGCGGGGGGCGTTGCAGATTGCAAGAGCCCACGAGTATTTCACTGACGCGGCAGCCAGGGAGGGCGTCTCCTACATTCCACCGAGCCAAGCGATAAACTTTTCCTCTGGAACATTAAATATTGCGTGCAAATGCCCCGAATGCTCCAAATCGGGTCCGTGTGGGATTGTTTCGGGTGGGGCAGAACCAAAACGATTCGCTAGTATTCTGGAAAGTGCGATGTTGTAAGAATTGAAAACTGTTTAAAGGATTCGTGTTCGTCTCTTGGGTATCGAGAAAAATATGTCCCCTTCTCTGAAGTAGATTGTGATGTGAAGATGAATTTTACTTTTAACCATAGATTACATCGTCTTGCGAATGAGAATACTTTCTTACACAAGGCAAACTTGTCTTGTGACATGAGAAAATTGATCTTCGGCTCTAAAACCCCTAAAGGTGCTACGTTTTCGCACCTATGTCGTGCCTCTGCAAAGGCATTGGAGCATTATCACCCCCTTGGGTGTTTTATCGCACCTTTGTTTTCCAGTGTGCCGAAGGAAGGACTTAATCACCGTTGTTTTTCCAGTGTAAATGCCTTCAAGAGAGAGAGAGAGAGAGAGAGAGAGAGATGAATAAATCCCTTCTCTCTTTCTCGCCTAATTAAAAGAGAGGTGTGTACGCGGGGCTCGACGCGGGGTCCTCCACAGAGGCGGCCCGGTGCGCCGTCGAACCCTGCGGAGGGGAGATCCTATCGGTGGAGAAGGGCGTTGGGAGGGAAAGGGTTGAGTCGCGCTCGGGGGAGACATTCTCACTCACTTAGAGGCGAGTTCGCCGTACGAATGACTTGGAATTAATTACAACGCCCCAGCAGGACTAGGTACATTTTTTTCTGACTCTCAGGATGAGAAAAGTCACAAGGAGATAAGAAATGTAACGGTTTTCCCCCCTCTTTTTTTTTGAAGGTGCATTATTTTACGTCAACGAGGGGGAAGAAAAATTACGAGGAGAGTAAGAAAAAAGTGCAACATGGTTTTTAATTGGTTAATTTTCAATGCGTTTTTTGTTTGTTTGTGTTTTTTTGGTCGTCGTTGAAGCAGGTGCAGTTTGGCCGCGCGGCTGCGGTAGGCGAGGGCAGATAGATAGGAAGGGAGGGGAGGGGGGAGGCGCACCATGTCGAGGGCAGCCGGCCGGCGCCGCCCGGCGGCACGTCGGCATCGTATTCAGTTTGCTAAACTTTCTCGTGGGGCCGAACCCTGTTCCACG
>NW_026267131.1:2241668-2243038 GCF_000697945.3 Frankliniella occidentalis | reverse complement strand
TCTCTCTTTCTCTCTTTTTTCTGGTCCCCAACACACATACACTCACACCCTGTCCTGTATTTCTTTAATGGAACAAACAGAAGCGGAAAAACACGAGAAAATATTTTTATAAAAATGAAAACAATATCACGGTAGACGGGATGTTTTTAATTCACGTTGGAGAACTGAATAACGGGGGTGGGCGTGTTTTATCCAAATGATATCGGTAGCAAGACGAGATAGGAGGCGGGCCGGGGATCACAATAAAAATCAGAGCGAGCAAAATGCAAAACAGAAACATCCTAGTTACATCGCTGGATAAACAATGTCTGGAAGTTCTAATGTCCTCTAGATACCGGCCCGCAATAAAAAAAAAAAAAAAAACGTCGTAAACTTACAAAACTTTTGTAAACTCGAATTATACTTAAAGTTTTAAATTTACGAGAGCACAATGTTTACTCGCCAATGGATTTTAAGTCGATAGGTACTGTACTAGGTGGCTGATTAGCCCCGCTCACGTCTGTAGTTATACTGGACGAGTGCGGGCGGGTTGCCTTCTCACTGAGGGTAAATTTAGCACTTTTGGAGCTTTTTAATGACTTCCTGTCTGCACGGTCAAAAAAAGTTTCTTGTATTTCAACAACTCTTGTAAGAGAAGAAATACTATGGAGTTGAAGTTGCACACTTGCCAGTGTTACAGGTTTCACACTTCGATTAGGTTCGATAACCGAGCAAAATATTTTTTTAAAGTTTTCGCCTCTTTCCCGCGGGTACTCGGAAACCTGGAGACAGGGCGGCAGCAGCACACATGTTCGCGTGTGCGGTGGAGGTAAGCAAGCCCCACACTGAAACTAGCGCGCGGAAAACAGAAACTTACCTTCTCTTCCTTCCTCCTCTCACCTCCCTCGTACAACCTCGCCCTCTTCTCTCTCTCACTCTCACCACTGGTTAGCCTCCAACGCAAGTTCCAGGACCGTTTCGCTGGATGGGCCGGGGCTGAGGGGAGGAAGAGGAGAATCTGGTGGTCTCGCCTTAAATCTGCTGGGCTACTGTTTTGCAAGCACTTGGGTAAGAAGGCCTGAGGAGGAGAGGCTGGGGGGCAGGGGTGGGTGCCGGGGCGCGGCGGGGAGACTTCAGGGTCGGTGGGCACCACCCAAGCGACTCGCAGCATGTGACCATGGCAGGCAGAAGGAAGGTGGTCTGGTTGGCGAGGCGAGCAGCAGCAGCAGCAGCGTCGGCTACGGGGGACGATATTGTTTATTCCTCTTTTTATTCGACTTGGCCGCACGGTGCAAGTTTTGTTTTCGCGGGACTGTTGTAAGGTTTAAGGGAGCGGGGCGCCTGGGAGGTAGGCAGTCCCGTCGAGCAGGGCTGCGCGCAGGGCGTGCCTA
>NW_026267131.1:2232825-2233184 GCF_000697945.3 Frankliniella occidentalis | reverse complement strand
CGCAGCCCCCGCCGCCCCCGCCACAGGTCCCGTACGTACCGGAGGTAATGAGGTCCATGCTACGTGGACGCGGGCCGCGGGAGGACGGGGTGCGGGGGGAGTCCTGCAATTCAGCCCACATGCCGCAGCCCCGCGGGCCAGCGCTAGACGGCGGAGGAGGGGGAGAGGGGCCAGGTAATGTGCAAAGCGACCCGCGCCCCGGCATGGCCTCGTCCAGCCAGGCCGCGCGGGCTCTGCCTGCTCCCGCCAGCCCCAACCCCCACCCTAACCAGCCCCGGCAGCCCCAGCCCGGAGGCTTCACCACTCACGAGCTTGTCACACACATGTCACTTTTAGGGTGGCCAAACGCTTTGATTCGC
>NW_026267131.1:2227517-2228493 GCF_000697945.3 Frankliniella occidentalis | reverse complement strand
CGCCCGTGCTCGTCAGTGTACTGTGCGGGCGTACAAAAGCAGTCCCCAACATCCTGCCGCGGTGTCCTGCGGCCGGAGGGGAAGGGGAGGGGGCAGACCATTTTTGTTGCTAACCGTGCGACACTGTCCCTCATTCTACGACCGACTGTTCTTGAGCCAGCTACATTGTCGTTAGGCCAAGGACCGTTGTCTTGTCCTATGGTTAGCAACATATGCTCTTAGCATATAAGCATATGTTCTTGGAGCCGATCCAAGAGCAAAATGTTCTTGGGGGTGTTACAACTGTCCTTAGCACTAGTGTATTTTTTTTTCAGTGTGGTAACGAATCTGTAATTCTACTTCAATTTCCTCTTACACAGCCCCTCTGCCCGCGCTGCGCAGCCTGCTGCCTCTCTCTCTCCCTCTCTCCCCCTCTCTCTCTCTTTCTCTCTCCCTCTCTCTGTCTCTTATCCTCTATCCTCTCCGACTCCCTCGGACCGAGTCTCCTTCCCACCCTTTCGGCCAATCCATCCCCGCGTGAGCCGGCTCTCCCCGGCCTGTCCGGCAACCAGCCCCGCCAGAGGCCCGCCAGAGGCCCGCCCGCTCCAAACCAACATCTTTGTGCCTTTGTTCGGTGAGATCCCGTCCCTTTCCCGCCCTTCAGCAACCCCCCTGTTCGACCCAGCGTACACAAACTCCTAAAAAAAATATATATAAAAATACAAAAATATTCCTCGGGGGAAAAAAAGTAAATACAGCGGCCTCCAATCCAATTTGTGTTTGCGACAGCTAGGCTGTGAAAATGTTGCAAAGTCCACGGCGGGATATCCATTTACAGTACAAGCAGCGGGACTCCGTGCGCGGCTGCGTGCGGGGCGTGGCGGGGCCCGGCGGGGCGGGGGCGGTGCAGCAGTGCGGGTGCCAGACGCAGCGCCCCAGTCATTGCAGTGATAAAATTTATGAGGGGGAAGAATCGAGCGGCGCCGCGGAGGAAGAT
>NW_026267131.1:2226832-2227350 GCF_000697945.3 Frankliniella occidentalis | reverse complement strand
GCTGGAGCTTATGTCTTTGTTGTTTTTTTTGGAGGAAAGAAAATATGGAGGGAGCAACCAACATCTCGCTGGAAAGGAAAAAATATTTCTGTTATCGCGTGAAACAACACTGTCAAAATTATTGTACCAAAGTGCAACAAATGGATAGTAGGTTTGTGGCGGTGAGCACGCAGGCTTCGTATAGGCAATCAACAGTGCAAATTCTTCGTTATGTAAGTACCAAAGTGTCAGGTTTATGAATTGTCTCTTACGTGCACTAGTCTCGGTATGAACTGCAACGACTGGTGGATTCACCTCGCGAGCTTTTCTGCCCCCAATCCCCCCTTTCCTTCCCCTCACTCCCCCCGCGCGCAGTCTGCGGTGATTGTTATAATTCATTTAATCTCCGGCGACGCGTCGACAACGCCTCCCGGAGGCGTTTCCTCGCCGATTGGAACGCGCGCGCACGGTCGCGGGAAATTGGAGGCGGGAAAGGGGGGGGGGCACCCAAGCGACTCGCAGCATGTGACCATGGCAGG
>NW_026267131.1:2213654-2217002 GCF_000697945.3 Frankliniella occidentalis | reverse complement strand
AGAGAGAGAGAGAGAGAGAGAGAGAGAGAGAGAGAGAGAGAGAGAATTATTTGAACTGAGGGAGAGGGTGGGGGATAGTTTTCTGGTAATTATATCATGTGGCCATGCGTCACCTGACAAACTCAGTTTGTACTTATTTTGTAGCCATTAGTAAGTACACCGAGACATCTTACGGGACACAAGTGGCCAAAACTGTTCGAAGTTGTTTTTTAAGTCCCTAGTTTTTTGTCATGAATCAAACTCTTTTGTTTATTTTCACCGCGTCCAACAACAACTTTTTTTGTGTGTTTGGTGTAAAATTTCATGTTTTGTGCTAAGTTAGCTCTAAGTTTCGTTTCGCTGAAACTTGCACAAAAGTAAATGATTTCGTACAGATAAATGCACAAAGGTGTTCAAACCGACACTGAAATGTGTGAAACATGTTGATCGCTTCGATCTCGCTTCGATCCGTGCAAATGAAAAATACAAATCCAGAGTCTTTTTGTGTGTCGCAGAGCCGCTGGCCGCCCTCAAGGACATGCGCATCGTGCTGCCCGTGGCGGCGCGGGTGGGCGCGGCCGCACAGCTGTCCTGCCTGTACGACCTGGAGGGCTCGCAGCTCTACTCCATCAAGTGGTACCTGGACGACTCCGAGTTCTACAGCTTCGTGCCCAAGGAGCAGCCCGCTACGCGTCTCTACCCCGATCATGGCATCTCCGTTGACGTGAGTACCTCCAACAACCTCCATTCACGTCATGGTGGACGGACACCATGAAAAGTAGCACTGCAAAAGTCTTACAAACACGCTCAACGTAACTATAATTCCTTTAATTTTGAAAGACTGTTTGTAACGGCCCCGAAGCGAAACCATGCTCATCCACACTTAGTCCGCGACCAGACAGAACATTAATAGTACCCTATTTCAGGTGTGATTTTAAGGATTTTCGATTCCCTATCGCAGTATGAAACACCGCAACCATCTAATCAAATTATTTTGTTCTGGCACAAACAAATGTACGAGTGATAAAAAATGGGGCCAGAACGTGACGCCTGCAGCATAGGCAACTAACTGTCCACCTACGAGCACTCTGTAGGCCACCCGCTAAACCGTAACGTACTGCGCATTGCCTACATGACAGGCGGCTGGTTGTGTGGGTGGCCTATCCTGTATTGGCAGGCGGATGGCTGCCTATGCTACGGGCGTCTCTACTCTAGGCCTTGTCCGCCATAGCCATGCAATAGAGAGTTGAGAGGTGCCAGATCATAGAACACTTTCCACTGTGAAAAATTTTCTCGTAAAGGTACGACATTTCTTGTAATTTGGAATAACAAAATAATGTTGTAAATTTAAGACGGACCACTTTTGCTCCTCAATGAATTCCAAGTCGATACAAATTGATTGTTATTTCACAATTTCTAATTGTAATTTTACGAACTCACATGATGGAAAATTTTCCCGTAAACTTATGACTACTTTTCACAGTGCTCCTAAGTTTGATTTCACTTATTCGGTGTAAGGTTAGCTGTCTTCTGTTTTGAAATGTTTTTTACTTTTCATTTACAAAGACAAAGTTGCCGTGTCTCCTTTGATGACCCCACTTCACATCCATTCCCTCACTTCCGGCACTCGTGTTAATCCATGTAAGGCTAGTCACACAGGAAGCTTTTTCAAGAGAGTGTGCCGCGGGTTAGCTGGAAACATTCCTGCCGCCCGTGCTCGTCAGTGTACTGTGCGGGCGTACAAAAGCAGTCCCCAACATCCTGCCGCGGTGTCCTGCGGCCGGAGGGGAAGGGGGGGGGGCACAGCACATCCGCACTGCACTGTATAATGATCAGGGCTGACCCTTCAAGTTGTTGCTTTACACGGCTACTTGGGACAAAGCCCCTCTCGGGGAAGCGTGGTGTGAGCGAGGCGGAGCGTGGCGGGCGGGGCGGGGTGGGACAGTAACCGCAGCCTCGGGGGTGTTGTTGAGTACTCACACGTGCAGATAGAATTACTGGCTTCCCTTCCGCCCCGCCACGCCCCGCCACGCCCCGCCACGCCCCGCCGCGCCCGCTGAGCAGGCCAAACAGTCCGACAAGACCCGTGGCGTGACGGGGCGTAGTGGCCGCGGGCTCAGAGTCACGGTATTATCTTAATTAACATCGAATACACGCGTGGCCGGGACTGGCGCTGCTGGACCACCGCGCAATGGTTCGTTCCGTGACTGCCATTTCCTCTACAGTTTCTGTGGCAATTTTTTGGTTCAGACTGCAGCTTTGCTGCTTGTTTCCTCTGAAAGAAAAGGGGGTAGAAGGAAGAAACCTTTCGAAGCAACACACTTCGACTTTATTTAGACTTGGGCGTGAATGACCGTCTGTAATGGCACGTGACCGTGAGAAACTGAAGAGGTAAAACAGCGCCCTTTGCTTTGTTCGTACCTTCACTGTTAAACTAAGTGTTCAACTGATCGACACTTGTAAGTGTGCAACTGCAAATTGATTACTTGCAAGTGCGCAAGCCCGTAGTTGTACACTTGCAAGTGTTCAAACTCGGTAGGTGTGCACTTGCAAAGTGTGCAACTCCTCGAATAAACACTTCCTTAGATTAAACGCTCACTGTATAGGAAGTGCTCAACCGAGGAGTTGCGCACTTGCAAGTGCACACCTTCCGAGTCGAACACTTGCAAGTATTCAACTTGCGCACACTTACAAGTGTTGAGCAGTTGAACACCTAGTTTATCATTGTTTTACCGGTGCTTGTGTGTCTCTACAAAAGGTTCTAAAGCGCTCAAATGCACTAAAGTTTCGCACCTTAGCATCAGCGTTGTAGTCTTCATTCCTCGATATCACGAGGCTCGAGGAAACGTTCACGCGTTCTTTGTCATGGATGGTCGTAGGTTTTCGGGAAAATTTTCCGTGAGGTGTGTCGGGAAATCAAAATTTAAAATTCTAAATTTGCAAGCACTTCCTGTCGACTTGGAAATAATCGAAAAGCAAGACTGGGCTACTGCAAATTTACTACATATTTTGTAAATTAACACAACAACAAATGTTGTAAACTTACGAGGTTACGAGTTTGGGAGCCTGTTGGCTTTGCCGTCACTCACCGATGTGTCTTGATTTCTTCACTGTCCGAAAACAGAAAGAAGTTCCGGAGCTAGCCATTGTCAGGTGAACGTTTAGGCCGTTTAGGCGTCCAGAGGTGACGGCACGAGGCCTACTGGTTCGCTACCGATGGCGCCTGCAACGCGCTGGGTGGGCATACCCGCCAGGCAGCTGCGCGGGCCCGGCGGCTCGCCCACTGTGAGCTTCCCCCCCCCCCCCCCCACACTGGGGCAGGACCGGGGGCTCTGATAACAGAAAAACTGCCCCCGTCGGCCCCTGGGA
>NW_026267131.1:2212338-2213212 GCF_000697945.3 Frankliniella occidentalis | reverse complement strand
GGGGTGAATTGGACGCATGACTTCTTGAAAGTTCCGCCCTCCGAAATCCCATAATGCTTAGCAAACGCGTCTATGTGTGTAAGTGCGTGTGTGTGTCTGCGTGTTTGTGTATGTGTGTGTGTGCTTAAGACCATTCCCGACCTCCTCAGAGTTGTGTGGGCGCAGGAGGTGTTCAATAAATTATTCACCGTAACAACGCCGCTTCCCTGAGGCGTGGCGCGCGCGTGGTCCTTGGGTAGGGTGGGCAGTGCTGCTGCACGAGAGGAAGAGCGGGAGAGGGAGGGAGGGAGGGAAGAGAGAGAGAGAGAGAGAGAGAGAGAGAGAGAGAGAGAGAGAGAGAGAGAGAGAGAAGGGGTGGGGGAGAGGACACGATGCAAACACAGCTCGACGCCTGTATGATTAGCTAATGAGACGCGCAGCACGCTGTACAGCAGTGCAGCGGTGCGTGTGTGCTTGTGCCGCGCGCGCCGGCGTGTCTCGGTGACCGGCGCCGGGGCCTCCGAGCAGCTGTGCGTCGAGTGGTTAAGTAGGGAGCAGCTGGCCCAGCAGGGCAGAGAGGTCGCCCGTGAGTCCGATGTGCCCGTCCGTCTGCTGCCCGCGTCTCTGACTTGTACGCGCCGTGTATTTCGACGCGAAAGCCAAACAACTTTGCTCATACATGTCTCTGTCGGGTGGTTCCTTTAGCGATAGTATATAGCAAATGTTTATGCAGAGTGATATATACATAGCTCGAAAACCCTTTCCGGATTTTTCGTTTTGTCAGGTGGGTATAAAAAGCTACAACGCACAGTGCGCGTGGTATGTTTTTGGAGCGAGCTGGCAGGTGGGCCCCGAGGCGGTGGGGCATGCGGCGCGCTCGGTAATATTTACCCCG
>NW_026267131.1:2204299-2206903 GCF_000697945.3 Frankliniella occidentalis | reverse complement strand
CGAGTGATGCACTTTTCCAGGCAGGGCACCTCTCGTGGAGAAGCCATCGGGTACGCCGCTACATTTCACAAAGGCCGAAGCAACAGTCCCATCCCTGTGCCGGGTCGGGCCGGCCGGGCCTCCCGGGCCGTCCCCCCATTCAATAGGCTGGGGGTTGCTTCGGGCTCACCCCACCCCACCCCACCCCGCCCACCCCGTAACCCTCTCCTCCCCGGCGCAGGCTCCGCCGGGCTCGGGCCGCTGCAGGAGCGTGTCAAAGGGGCGCAAATAAAGAGGTAACCGATTGCGGCGGGAGCGGGACTGTAGGGGGGCGGAGGGGGAGGGGGATTTGCTATTTCTGTGGCAATCAGTGGGATCCGATTCCGAGCGCGACGCTGGCGTGGCGTGGCTGATCGGAAGCAGGCGCGGAGCCGTTTGATATTCCCCATACGGGCGGCCGGGGCGGGCGGCGGCTCCACGAGATGAGTCCCTCTGAAGGAGAAGGGAAGGAGGAGAAGAGGGTAAGAAGGGGGGCGTCGAGTTGATCGTGTTGACTGAATACTGCGCCGTCGCGCCGCCGCCGCCGCCCCAAAGCATGTCAAGCACCTCGACGTTGTGGCGCTGAGGCCAGGTGACGCGTGTCACGCCGTGTCACGCGGGCCTGCGGTCTCGTCACGCGGCTGGCGCGGCGTGTCGAGTCGTGTGACGAGCCGTTACGCGCCATACACGTGGCTGGCGCGGGCGCGGGGAGCCTTTTCTTTTGCCGCGCGTGCGACAAATAATTTTATGAGGTCCGTTAAGTCCGTCGTGGAGTCTGCCAGCCGGCGCGGCGCGCGCAGTCCGAGCAGGACTGGAAGAGAAGACGCCCTCAAAAAAAAAAGTAGGAAAAAAAGGAGAGAGCAACTCGGGTCGTAAAGTTTTCATCCCTGTAATAAGACTTCATGGCGGGGCGCGTGTGGCGCGGCATGGCGTGGCGTGGCGCGGCGTGGCGCGGCGTGGCGTGGCGTGGCGTGGCCGCCTGGTGCGAATTATCAGCGCGTTGCGAGCCGCGTGCGTCCTACACTGTGATAAATGACGGGGCAGGAACAAGATGCGAGGCGAGGGGGCAGCAGGGCAGGCGGGGGCCGGGCGGCCGGGCTGTACGGACTGCCACCACCACCACGGGAGGTAAGAGGAGGAGGGGAGGGGGCGAGCCCAGGAGAAATGTCGCTCCCGGCCTTGGGAATGCACCAATGCGTGAAATTCCATTTTCTCTCCTATCCTTTTCTCCAGCCAGCGGCTCTAGCAGCAGTGCCGCCGCCGCCGCGGTCCGCCACATCTAGTCCCCACCCCCTTTTCCTCCCTCCCCCGCTCACAGCCTTGCAAGCAGCCGCACTACTGCCGAGCCAAGCCTTCCCGGCCCCACTTTTCATTTCTTGAAGAAGGCGGTGGCCTCGGTCGTATGCACGCGGCTGCGTTACGGCCCTGTGCGCAAATGACGCCAAGAAGTGTGAATCCTTTGTGATGGATGAAGGGTTTGTTTTCATTTTAGACAGTCCCCAAGACTGGCTCTTTAGTACATTGCGTTTATAAATGCGTATGCGTATGTATTTTTCGACTGTTCACCCGTGTACATTAGACCTAGAGAGGTTGACCAACAGCAAGTTGCAGGGTGATAAACACTTTGTTCTACAGTTTGCAAGTAACGAACTTAAACGTTTCGCAACTGCAGAACAAAGTGTTTGCCTCGGTTTGCCACTTACAAATTGTAAAACAGTTCTGCATTTATATTCGATTTGCAGAGCAAATGTGACGCCTCCCCTGGCTCGAGAGGGGCTGCTGCGGGTCGCGGGGCCAGGCTCACTCCATCTCCATGTACTACGTGTGGCCGCATGTGTATCGGCGCCTTTGAGAGGGGCGACTCATCCGCCTCCCAGCGAGCCTCCGAGCCCTGCGAGAGCTCCGAGAGCTCCGAGCGAGACATTCGGAACGATAACCGCGGTGGGCGTAGATCCGATTATTTCGGAACGCGCGCCTCAGATCAAGCCACTACATCATTTAGACCGACTGACTGACGGGCAGTGCAGACAGGCAGACATACTGCGATCAACTGGTTGATTGACTGTGGCAACTAGGTTGCGAGTTTCGAATTTGAGGGGAGGATATATTTAGAGCGATTCTGTAAATCCATGCGGCATTTCTTGCTTCACTCTTAAAGTATACCACCAATTGTGTAGTGTGAACGAAATGACAACGCATGACACGGTAACCAAAACGATGTCTGATTTTTCGAGGGTAAAGGGAAAACTTTGAGGAACTTCCATTCTTTGAGAAGACTTTGCGGTAATCATCTCATAAAATAAGGGAATTACCCTCATTTTTTTGTCGTGACTCCCTCAAAATTTGAGTTTTCTTCAAAGTAAAGGAACTCCTCAATGTTTTCCCCTTTTCCTCACAATATCAGACATCGTTTTTGCCGTGTATGTTACGCGGTAAGTACAAGTAAGTGCGTCATCAGCTCGGTCATCAGGCACCACTACAGGCGGGTGTGCGAGTGATGCACTTTTCCAGGCAGGGCACCTCTCGTGGAGAAGCCATCGGGTACGCCGCTACATTTCACAAAGGCCGAAGCAACAGTCCCATCCC
>NW_026267131.1:2203007-2203674 GCF_000697945.3 Frankliniella occidentalis | reverse complement strand
AGGCCGAAGCAACAGTCCCATCCCTGTGCCGGGTCGGGCCGGCCGGGCCTCCCGGGCCGTCCCCCCATTCAATAGGCTGGGGGTTGCTTCGGGCTGGCTGAGCAGGCGCGGCTGGCACGACTCTCTTTGAGCCTGCTCTTCTGCCAGCCGGGCCTGCTCTTCCCTCGACTCGCTCTCTGCGACAGACCGGCAGAGCTTTGGATGAGCTTCTCTTGAAGATGTCTTTCTCCACAAGCTCAAGAGTATCTACGCGCTCATAATTATTAAAATGACGCTTGTGCTTATTAGTTTGTTTTAAGTTTTCAGAAACACCTGCAGTATAATCAACTCCAGTCGCACCGCGCTGCCAACTACAAGTAGTTCTAGAAGACACTATAGCAAGGGCCCCGGCTCCGGGCGCAAGGCAGCGCGAGAACTTGTTCCGGGGCGGCCAGCGAGGCGAGGGCCAGCTCCGGGGGCAGACCGGGCGACAAGCAGGAACACAACTGCAGAACAATGAGGTGCCGCGCCGGACTCCAGGGCTCCTAAATTGTTTTCGACTTGGGAGGGGGGTGAGGGGGTAAGGGGCACCTTGAACGAGGCCGAGGAGAGAGAGAGAGCCAAGGAGAGGGACGGGACGAAACGAAGAGCAGACAAGTGTGTGCGAACAGTTGTTGCAATTAGGGGA
>NW_026267131.1:2199104-2202717 GCF_000697945.3 Frankliniella occidentalis | reverse complement strand
CCCGTCCCGCCCCCGGTTGCCGCTGGGCCGCCGCCCGCCCCGCCAGAGGACTCCCCTGGGAGGCGGCCAGTGAGTCACTCAGCCGACCCTGTCTAGGCAACAGGTGTGGCGTGGCCGAGGGATTAAAATGTTTAGCGGTCGACCTGCAGGTCTGCATGGGAGAGGGATTTGTTTTTTCTTGATGTCATTGGGTCATTTCTTGTAAAATGAAGTACCGTTCCATTTCGGTTTGAATAACATCTGAGCTGCCATATATAAATGCAAAGAAATAAAATCTTCGGATACAGTTTTGATTTGGTTAAAATACTTCCTCCCGCAAATATGAGACGCTACGACGAGATAAATATGATTGTCCACCTAAAAAGAAACAAAAAGTAAAATATTCTGAGCGAGTTTATACTTGACGTTGACGGCTCCCTTCGCGTCTGACGGCGTGATATTTCTGCCCCTGTGGTTCGGGGGGGCTCGAGGGAGTTTTTCGTCCCACCTCCTCTTTCGTACCTCTCCCTTTCTCCCTTTGTGAAAGGGGCGACACGAATGCCTTCTACGGGCTTAGCAGTACGTCTGCCCCGAAATTACCGTAAAGAGATTTATTGTGATAACCTCCATTAATTACAAGGGACTGAACATCCCTGCCCTGCGCTCGACCGGCCGGCCGCCCCGCCGCCCCTGATGGCGACTACAGCCCCCTCTTCTCCCCTAACCTCGCCCCTTCACTCCCCCTCCCCTCTCCGCATCCTATCTCTCGCGCTTTCCCTTTCACATTCTCGGCGAGGGGCAGAGAAGCGGAGCTCTTGAAGAGTTTTATTTGGCCTTGATTTAGATAAAATTCTTCCTGCGATGGGGGTTAACTGCTGGAATTGCCCGACGAAAGCTCCCGAGGGAGAGGGCGTTGCCTTCCACAAAGCCACACATACACTGTTTGAAACAACAACCCTGTGAGTTACCACCACCACAGGTTGTTTGTAAAAGAGGAAACGCATACTTTGTCTTTCTTTTTTTTTTTTTGCCTCTCTCCGTGGAATTTATAGCCCAGTGTCCCTGGGCTATTATTAGTCAATGCCTGGAGGTAAGCACACGTCTAATAGGCCTACGTGTCTCGGGGTGCCTGCAGCCTCCAGTGGCACCTCATCAGTTGTTTCTTGCGCTCCCCACCCCAATTTGCTTGTTGGCCGAGCCAAGGAAAAGGGGGCGAGGAGGAGGGGGCCAACTGCTAGGTCTTCTTGCTACTGCTTGTATTTAATTAGTCGAAATAACGGCGAGTTGTAGAGGTGAAACTGGCTCCTGGATTAGTGAGTCTAGCGCAGGGGGAGGAGAGGCGGGGGGCGCGGGTCACTGATCCACTTCCAGCAGCTTGGGAAGGATTAACTCACCGACAATATGCCAACGCATTGAACACGCTGGCCCGTTGTCCTTTCTAATAATGCTGGCAAACTTTGGTGGCTTGTAATGGGATATCAGGAAATCCGACTGAATAAGGACAATCCAACACTTGCAAACAGTGGAGGACATTTTGCCCCATGCTGCAACAGTAGAACTGCCCTGCTACCACCGGACGTTCAGGGGGTAATCCGAAAAGAACTTTGTGTAACGCCAGCAGAGTGGCGCTCCAAAGCGCTGCTAAAGCGGGGACGGGCGAGGCAAGGCCCCCGTCGAGCTGCGAAGCCCCTCCCCGCCTAATTTCTGTTACCCTCCTCGCGAAACACGGCACTGAAGATTACGCAAAGAGTGTCCGACATTTTTAAAGTTCCCGCGCCCGGCAGTTTAATTCCGCGCCGTTTTCAGCCCATTACCTCTGCCACCCGCAGAGAGTTATGGTGCAATATTCCCGCTTGTTTTGAGCAGCGACTCGGCGCGCGCAGGGCCTGTAGGAGCAGGGGGCCGGGCAGGACCATGACGACGACGAGGAGGAGGAGGACGAGGAGGATGGCTACGACGAGGAACCGAGAAACTTGGGTGTATAAAGAGGACTTTTGGTGGCCCCTCGTGACCGTCCCCGGGGAGAGGGGGGCCGTACCAACCTAGCCGCAGTAAATATCTTTATCGCGGCGATCCCTGCTGCTGCTTCGGCTGCTCGGCTCCGGACACGGTGTACGTGTGTACGGGCCCCGCCAGCCAGCCAGCCAGCGCAGAGCCCATCCTGTTTGTCTGTCCGCCCCGCGTGCCTGTGGCTGAGGGCACGGTGTAAGAGAGAGAGAGAGAGAGAGCGAGCGAGCGAGCGTGTTTGCCTTCTTTCGGCCCGGTTCAATGAACGCCCTGTTTGCCGCGCGGCTGACCGAGCGGCGGCGGCGGGTACCAACGGTACCAACCAAACGAGGCACGATGGCCAAACTTTTTTTTCCGCTTGAGCGTGTGTGTGTGTGTGCGAAATGCGTCCCCGCGAGGACCATTGGTTTCACTTGGAATTGCCAATGTGATTACCCAAAAGTTGTGGGGACCACCCTGTCGTGAGTGCACATGTAAGTGCGTATGAGCGCATGGTCCTTTTATGTTCGTATGTTTGGACAGATAGGCACCATGGAGTATTATTTACAAATATGTCACAAATTTTGTATAATCTTCTACATGCAAGGTAATTTTTTACCGATTCGAAATATTTTGGGAGCGTGTCAAATATATTCTTAATCATACACAAAATGGGGAACATAAACATTTTGTGTGTGCCTCTTCTGTCTTTTTTAATTTCATTGAAATATTGAAATCGAACCCGCGTTTGGACCGTCCGACTGTGCTGTCGTAGAATGCCCGAGGAAAGGCACCTTGCGAACAACGGAGTGGTCGGCCTGGCTGGCAGGCTGCAAGGGGAGGTGGTGTGGAGAAGGGCTAGGGGGTCGGTTATGGTGGTGGCCTACCTCGCCCACCTGCCCGCCGCCAACTGCTGTGCTGTCACCCTGAGCCTGAGCCCGCTGTACCGGCCAGTGCAAGTCCCCCACCCCTCGGCCCGGCCCTGTGAGATTGAGGCTTTGCCGGCTGTCCAGTTAGGGTGCTCCCCGCCACCCCCCTCCCCCCCAACCCCCTCTCTCACTCGACAGGTTGGACAGGCTAACAGGGAAGCAGGAACGGAGGGGAGGGTCGGGGGGCACGCGGCACGACCCACCGACCCAACAGTTAGAGACTCAGAGGGAGTATGGGGGTGGCGAACGAAGTCAACGTTTTTTTGTTCGACTCTTCTGGTCGTGTGTGTGTGAAGTGGCGTTCCTTTGCTGTCGTTTGCTGTTAGCATTTGCACCACTTGAGAGTCTGTAAACTTCCCAGTCAAACAGCAGCAAGAGGTAGGTGAACACCCACATGTGTTTTCTACACTGATAAATACAGTGTTCAATCCTTCAAACATTTATAGTCATTTCCCGAGTTAAAAGCAAGATGCCTTAAAAAACAACTAAATTTTGGCAAGATAAAGAGGACAAAATTTGGCATTTAAAAGGGAATGCTTAAGTTTGGCATGCTATGCGACTAAGCCGATCAGAGGGAAGAGGGAAGTTGACCCGGACAATCATGCAGTATTAAAATCCTACAAAGCAATGATTTGCAGAACTGCGGAAGTATTTAGATCCTTTGTAACTACTTTGCAATCACAATATGATGCTTTCCAATAGCGAAGCATTGAAACACG
>NW_026267131.1:2187124-2198744 GCF_000697945.3 Frankliniella occidentalis | reverse complement strand
CCCCCCATCCCCGCCGCGCCCCTCCGCGCCCCGCCGCGCCCCCGCTCGTGCAGCTCTTACCTTTATTACAGTCGGTCCAGGGCGCGCGGGGCCTGGAGTCCAGGAGGGCCAGGAGTCCGGCGGGGCCAAACCCAGCCATTCAGTCGGATAGAAAGGCCACGCCGGATATTATCTGCGTGGGGCTGCTGCCAGCCTCGCGCCAGCCCCGCCGCCCTGCCGTTTTTCCTCTGGCTTGCCCCGTGACTGGCACTTCAAAAGAAAGTCACATTTCACATGTCATCTCCCCCATACGGAGCGTACAGCGCCCATGGCGCTCCCCCCCCCCCCCCCCTATCCTCACAGGCCGGCGCACACGCGCAGGCTGCCTGCGTACATGTTGTTGCTCATGGCACGCAAAAAAAAAAAGAGAGAAGAGTATAACCGTGTAAAAAAAAATATACGACAAAAGCCAGGCATGTCGTCGCGCACAGAGAAGAAAATCCTGGCGGTATTGCCGCATGTTATCCAGCAGCAGGTATCGCTGCTAAAGCCGCAAGCGGGGGCGCGGCGGGGTGGGGGGTGGAGGGCGCCCCTCTCTGAGAGCCGCACTTATTGCGTTCGATCCCACGTTATTTCAAGCACTCCACTGTCGCTCTTGGGGCTCTTGGCCTGACGAAGTTTGCCCTGCGAGGCCGCCGCAGGAACAGCTGCTCTCTGGAGCCCAGCTCCCTTCCGCGCTGAACTACTGCCGCCGCTACCAACCGCCGCCACTCCCAGCGCTGTTGCTGCTGCTGCCGCTGCGACCGCTCCTTTCGCCAGGACTGTCAGTATTCGGTTTAATTAAGCTACCGCTGTTGCTACCCGCGCCTCGCAGCAGCAGCAGCCGCCGCCGCTCTCCGGGGGGTGACCCTGCAGGATGCAGTACGTCATCGTGGGGCACGGGCGGGGCGGGGCGTGGTCGCCGGCGAAGTACTTTACAACCCCCCAGACGATGTTTCATGATAGTCGGTACAGAATAATCTCGGCCCTCAAAGCCCCCGGCCGCACGGCAGTTGTCAAGGTGAGAGAGGCACCCCCTACCCCCTCCCCTTCCCCCTGCCCCGGGGGATCTCCAATGAGCATGCTGATTGGTGGTCGCTTTGAGTCGGGCCGGGGCGGCTCTCATGGGGATCAGGGCGAGGATGGGGCGCATACCCCAAGGTCGCCGCGTTCGAATACCGGAATGAAATGGAGCGTATTTGCATATTTCACGAAAAAGAATTGGCGCTCTCGCCGGAAATTCCTCGGCGAAGTTACACACCGCTCCCCAAAAAGGGAAGTGCAGCTCTTGGAAACGTTCCTTTTTTGCGCCTTTTCTTGTTCGTGTCGGCGGTGCTGCGAAAGATTCAGCGGCCGATAGCAGCGTATGTGACGCGAATGATTCCGCCCGATTCCGCCCTCCTCGTATGCAGTAACCCTCTCCTCTCGGCCGGCCGGCCAGCCCCGTGCATATGCAATGCAGTGCAGCCAACGACCCGCGCGGGGCGGGGCGGGGTGGGGCACCGATACCATAGAGAGGGCAGCGAGCGTATTTTCGGTCGGGTGCCTTTATGCATATGTGCGTGATGTCTCCCATTCCCTCTCCCCCCTTCCCCCCTCACGCTCTCCCTCTCTCAAAACACTCACCGCCGAGCCATACTTTCCTGTCGGGTGCCTCCGGGAGAGGAGGCGCCGCACCGTGCCTGACGTAGCGGCAGAAAGCTCTTTGATTTTGGCTCGCACCAGGTGGAGAAGGAAGCCTTGATTTTCCTCCGCTCCGCCCGGTCCGTGCCGCCTGGGGTCGTGGCACGGGGACCAGCCCCACCCTACACCGCCGCACCCCGCCACACCCCCGCCCCGCCCCACCACGGCTCAGGCGGAGAAGAGGAGTCAGTGAATGATGTTGCTCGCGCCGCCTTCGACCATTCAAACCTCTCATCCTTCTCCGCGGTAGGCGGCGGGTCGCGGGGTGGCGGGCACACTGGTCTGCCTTACCTAGGAAATATAGATGAAAAGCAGGGACATCAAACCGAAACGGAAACATTGAAGAATGAGTCGAATCGTATACTGTGAAAGTTACCTGCTCACAAAAAATAGGCAGGCGATGCGATGAAAAGCACAGGCAAGAGTCAAGAGATGAATTTGAGTTGGGTACAAGCAGCAGCGCAGGATTTCGAATACGGTGGATATTTTAACATTCTCTTTCTCTCTCTCTCTCTCTTTCCCCCTCCCCCTAGCACTTTTCCAGGGAGCCGTCTCCAAGTCCTCTTCTGCAGCACCCATTTCCTGATGGCTCCGCTCTCGCTTGGCCAACAACCCACCCTCCCGCACACACGCACACACTCTCTCTCTCACACACACACACACACACACACACACACACACACACATCCGTATATTACATAACGCTGGCTGCCTTATCACCCCGGCGTGGGACCCGGGCCGGGTCCCCGTGGGGCTCCGGGGGCCGTAACACTTTCCCGGAGAAGCCCTCCGGGATTGTCTAAGATTTCCTAGCGAGCGTGGCTCGGCGTGGTGTGGCGTTAGTGCTAACTAGCCGGCTTTGCCCGCTCCGACGCACTGCCGCTCTCCAGGCGGAATGCTCATTTTAGTACGACGTTACGTTTCGAAAAAAAAAGTTGTCATGGGACCTTTACAATTTCATGAGTAACAATTAATCTGTATAAAGCATCTCTTCTACGTATGCGAATATCCTGCAATATGGTGTTGTTTGCGATTATTTTCATGCCGACTCTTGGAGGCTGAGACAGTGGCTAGCCCAGCTCAGCCAGCCGGCCCGCCGCGCGGCGCTAGGCGCTTCTAGGATTTATGGCGGCGGATGTTCCAAGTGCTCCAAGCGAGTCCCTCTTCCCCAGAATGCTCCTCGAGCTGTCCTGGCCTCATGGCCTGGCCTCGTGGCCCCATGGCCTGGCGGCCGCGCGGACTCCACGGCCTCTTAGCTGATGATGATGATGATGGTGGTCATGGTCCTGGCCGTGTGGCCCGAGAAAAATAGATATATATAAAACTGAAAAAGTTTGTGGAAAAGTTTCGCTACTTACTATGGCATGGCGTTTTGAACCACAAGTTACGCGGAGCTACTCCGTCCGTGTGAGCATTTCGCACCGAGTGACAAACGTCCCGCCCGGCAGCTGGCGTCGTGTTTGAACGGCGAATTTTTCATCTCCTAGGGTTATGACGTACGAGTCGCGGGCCGTCGGCACGGCAATGGGGTGCCGTGAGCCCCCCGCCGGGCACACTAGTTGTAGTTCTCGCGCGCCCGCCGGCCCCGCCGCCCCCCGGGTGGCGGCCCGGACCTGCTCGCCAGGGGGCCCCCGGGGCGCAGAGCACATAACGGCCAGGCCCCCGCAACCCCGCCGCGCTGCTGTGGGACTTGTGTTATTTATCATTTGCCTTTCATAAAAATTCTACATAAACCGGAACCAGGGTGGCTCAACGCTGCACTGTGCCGTTCACTCAGAAAAAAAAAAGGGAAAAGCTGTAACAACCATCGTATGGTTACTTCACGGACAGCCAATTAAGTGGTGGTTGAGGGAACATATTTGAAATGACCGTTAGAACTAACACATGGAACTGATACGTTAATTTTGCAACCATATCATGGTTGTCCCTGAGGTACCGTACCCGTACCTGAAGTTAGGTTTGATTTCCCTGAAAAATTGTAGGTCTTGTAGAATCAACATTTTCTGTGACAAAGGACTATGGAAAAATCTCTGAACTTAAGTGCTCGAAGTTGTGAGGTCTGTGTCTGTGCGCATTATTTCATGTAATTCGTAGTTTTAAAATTTGGTGGGCCCCTGCCTGCACGTTCAGAACGTGAATCGTTATTAGTTTGTGGCTTATCATATCATATCATTGAATCTTCTTGCGAGGTGCATCTAGTTAGGTAGGTATATGTGACAAATTTAGAATCCCGGTCGCAAGTATTTTGTCATCCCCCCAATGAGTCCTTTCGGCGAAGGGTACGAAAGGGCGAGGCGGGTGGGGTTGTAGGACAAGGGTTGGCGGGTATGAGGGGTGGGCACTGATGGAAAAGCGGCCCACACTCACGTCCTTACAGCCCGCTGGTCTGGTCCCCCGGTGGCGCAGCGTGGCGGCGCGCGGCGGCGCGGGTTGGGGCGCGGAGGGGGTAACTCAATTTCCTGGGGGCGCGCAGTTCAAACAGGAAGCGGAGCACGTATTGATTCGTAGTCAATGCCATAGCATCGGTAATATCCCATTCCGAGCTCCGCCAGCCCCGCCCCGTCCCGCTACGCCTTGCTACGCTCCGCCACGCCACGGACAAAAGCTCTGTCAATTTTATACGCGGGGCCTAATGGACCACAGCATCTACGACGTGGGAGAGGAGCTGGGGAGAGAGTGAGAGAGAGCTAGCGCAAGGGGGCGGACCTACCAGAAAGAGAGAGAGAGAGAGAACGCCAAGCGCCGGAGCGACTTGCCTGGTAATTATGTGGCTACGTTTTAGACGAGGTTTTAGAAACATTAGCAGCTGGGGCTTTGGCGGACGGAGCCATTCGAGGGAGGACTGCGAGTAGGAAAGAGTGAAAGAGAAAGCGAGAGAAAAAGTATGCGGGGGGCAAAAAGAGAGAGAGAAAGAGAGATATAGAGAGAGAAAGAGAGAATCAAAGAGCGCGGCGACAAAAGGACACGTGAACAGCGTATAGGTGACTAGAGGAGGGCTGGGCTCCGGGCTCGAGCTCGAGCGGGTACTTTGTGAAAGTGGAGCACTTTGGAGACGTCTAGTCCGGACACTACGACCGCTTTCTACTGCTGCCGCCTCTCCGCCGAAGTGCCTCGGCGCTCCGATCGGGTTGACAGCGGTAAGGCGGGAAGTCTAGCCTTACCGCAGCCAAGACGTCTGCGTTAGAGTAGCTGGCCAAGAGCTTAGATAGATAGATAGATAGATAGATAGATAGATAGATAGATAGATAGATAGATAGATAGATATCTCGGGAGACGGTACATCGTTGTCTTAAGTGTCTCCCATTCGGCTTCGCTCCCTTCTCTTTTGTTCTACAGACTGTAAACCCTTTCCTTACCCCCACCCTTCTTTGCAATCTGGGCCCTTATCTCCTCCCCGTGCCCCCGGCCCCCCGCTCCTGCTGTGTACACATTCAGTTTACAATGTAGGTGACAGATAAGTGGTGGGTAGAGGGTTGGAGTGAAGGCGCAGGCTGCGGAGAGGGAAAGCCTAGAAAGAGGGCTCAAGGTGCCCCCATAGCTCTGCGGGCGCTCGCCCCAAAGGTTTCAGTACGATTTTAAATAACAGTCGTTCACACCCGCAGCAGATCATTTACTCCGATAGTGCGTCGTTACGGCTGCAAATATGGTCTTTTTTAATTATCATTTTGGTGCTGCGAGTTGTACATGGATCGACAGCGCGTTCCTTGTCCGCACGGGTTGCAAGGAAAAGGGTCCGTCGGCGCCCCTTATCCCTATTCGTTCCTAATTACTGGAAACGCAGCGGGTTCACCCGCCCCACCAAGCCCTGCCACGCCCCGCCACGCCTCGCCACGCCTCCAGACGGAGGGTTTCTCCATGTTACCCGCCCCCGTAGGCAGCCATTCTCCCCCTCCCTGGGCCGCCCACCCCCGCTGGCAGTTATCAGCGTCCTGCTATCACCGACAGGGGTGCCGCCGCGACGCCTAGGGGAGCGGAGCTGCGCGAGGGGCGAGGGCAGGGCGTGACGCACTCGGGAAAAAATATTGGTACTTTTATTTTAGGACTTGTTTTCCAACTTTTTTTTGTTCTTGAAAAACGTCGTTGCTTGTCAACAACACAGTCATCACTAAAGGAGATGATTTTAAGCAAATATTTTTTGGGGGGTGTTGTATAGTTTGTCCTAAAACTGAACAAGTAAACTGTCTCACTCTCACTCTGTTATACTTTTCGAGAACCAGTGAGATCTGATTGGAAAATATCGCTTTCCGCGAGAAAAATTCAACTTTCTTGAAACAAATGAAAAACTGAACGAGCGGCACCACAGCAACCACTATGCCTGTAAATCTGCGCCCTCTAGGTTTTCGGTTTGCTAGTTTCGCCCGCGGCTCCGGCGGCTCCGGCGCGCGTGCAGGGCTCTGGGAGTGCGCGGGGTTGGACCTACCCGGGGGCTCCGGAGTCCCTCCCAGCGGGGGGGTGGCCGCCGTTGTACACGGAGGTTAGAGTAATTAATGAGATTGTAAACTACTGCCGTAAAACATTTAACAAGACTGGGGCAGCCGGCTGGTGGAGAAGGGGTTGGGGGGGGGGGGGAGGGCGTCTGCAAACAGCCTTACGATCCTTTCAATTTGTCCCGCCCTCTGCAGCCCGGCCGGCGCAGCTCGCAGCTAGGTGGTGGAGCGAGCGGAGCGCCGGGACGGTAGGCACGCCCGCGGCGCACGGCCCCTCGGCGGGCTTGCCTACCCCGGGCTCCACAGGCGGCGGCAGCCGACACCCCTCTCACATGAGACCTACAAATAAGTTGTTCTTGGCAGATGACTCATTAAGGTCCTGATTTAACACTAAAACTAACTAAACGTTCTGATAATAAATTGTATACGCGATAAATTATAGGCCTGTTTTTAATTGAAATATTTTAAAAGTATTTTTTTTTTTACTTGCACCGTCCGCTATGGTCTGTTCTTTGAGCGTTTTGGGTATATATACCCACACAAGCATTATTAACAGCTTGTGTATTGAAAATTGTCATTTATTTGTTTTGTTTCTGTTTCTTATTCTTTTGCCCTGGTGAAGTCCGTGCGTACTAACCCGTTTAGGCCTCTCGAGAGGCGATACGGGCAGATCGTATCAAAATCATGATTTTGCATGAGCGAAATGCGATTAGCTGGTTATAAGGAACATACTCAAAGTGGGCTTAACTCCTCCCCTCTCGGCGCGGTGACTATGTGGAGGGGGGTGGGGGGCTCTGAGCAAAGAGCGGGAAGGGAGGGAGGGATTTGAAGCGACTTTGGCGCGATATCTCTTAATAGGCGGATATATGGCGGTCATAACAACAGGTCCGCCTCTTATCTCTCATTGTCGGGTGGGGTGAGGGGGGAGGGGTGAGGTGAGGTGGGGCGAGGTGAGTGGGTGGAGGGTCGCTGCAGCGGCACCGGTATCCCTCCCATTTGTTTGACGCGGCTGCCCCCCCCCCCCCCCCCCCGTAAAGTCCGTGACGGTTAAGACCCCCGTGTAAGTCCCTCTTCCTATTTCAAGCGGTTAGTGCGGCCTGGCGGGCGGAGCAGGCGAGCAGTCGGGAGGAGTCGGAGGTGGGCTGTTTGCAAGTTGTGCGGCTAGGCCCACTATCATTGCATGGGCGTGGCCGGCGTACGGCCACAGCCTCCTCAGCATGGTTGGACTCATGTAAGCACAGGATCGTTTCTTACAACTCTCACCTCTGTCTGTCTGGCTGTTTCTGACTCTCCGCTGCTCTTTCCTCCTTGGCGTCTGTCACTCTTCCTTTCCCTCACAACCTCCCTACCAGCCTCCGTGCAAGAGGCGGACGGCGGGCGCTTATCCCATCAAAATGTTATATCGTACTTTGTGGGCCTCCCCCCCCCCCAAACTCTCTCTTTCTCTCCCTTTCTCTGCTCTCTCTCTCTCTCTCTCTCTCTCTCTCTCTCTCTCTCTCTCTCTCTCTCTCTCTCTCTCTCTCTCCCTTTCTCTGCTCTCTCTCTCTCTCTCTCTCTCTCTCTCCCCCTCCCTCTCTCTCGTACTCACACACACACATTTTCAGTCTGTATATGACCTCTCTCTCTCTCGTGCATGCCTTGCGGGGCCAGAAAAGCACCCGTCGGTGTGTGTGTGTGTGTGCTCATATAAAAGTCTGTGCAACGCTGCACGATGGTAGCTTCCTCTGCTCTGGTGAAAAACGGGCGAAACACGACGAATAACAACGCAGAGAGGTGATGGTATGGTCGCCGTGCGCCCCGCGGCCGCCGTTGGGCCTGCGGAGACGAGGCGCGCGACCCAGCATTCTTGCCCCTAGAGCTTCGGGTTTAATCAGATGACAACGGATTAAGGCACACTGTGGTACAAAAGTATTTTTTCACTCTAAAAAATAGTCATAGCTTTGAGAAGATATCATCCATAATGTGTGTGTCGGAAATTAACAATCGAAAAATTGTAAATTTGCAAGCACTTTCGTATTGACTTCGAATTGATCGACAAGCAAGAAAGGGATGTCGATAATTTACAACATACTTTTTTCATAAAAATTACAGCAAATGTTGTAAATTTAAAAGAAACAATTTTCACAATGCAATTGTCAACTTACTTCTTAAGAAAGTAGCATTAAAACCACATACATTGTAAAATAATTCTCAGACCATCCAACAAGTAATTCAAACATAATCACCTGGAAACGACCGTTTGTGAACAAAGTAGATTTATTTTGCAATCAGCATGTGGATTATCTTGCCATCTGTTACAAGCTCGGTCTTTTCTAGGTATGATAAAATATGTCACAATTTGTGAGTGCTCGTGCGTCACTGCTCTTTGCTCTTTGAGTCAAGGAAGAACATACACTGACCGCAGTCTGCAAGAGATGGAGGGGGGGGGGGCATGGGGTTTTGGAGTTCGCAGCCGCAGCTCGCAGCTCCCATAAACATATCGATATCAAGAATGATTCCTGAAGAGTTTTCACTGTGCGGTTTGAGACGCGGGGGAGTAAGGTGCACGTGCAAGGCGCCAGTAACAGGTGCTCAGCCAGCTGGCCCTCGCTCACACCGTGCCACGCCCCGCCACGCCCCCGGTGGCAACGGGCACACATGTCGGGAAGGCGAATTCTTCCGCCAGGTGGCGCGCAGCACCCCGACTCTCCCTCTTATTTTTTATGTATTTTTCGCCTTACCCTGATTCTTGATATCCTCGCGACCCGGGCACAGCAAACCGTTCACTTTTCCCCAAAAAAAATTTCAATAATGTTATTAAATTTTTCGAAGTCATGCCGGTTTTATTCGGGTTTTATTGACACCTCTCCCCAATCATTGACTTTGTGCGTGATGTGTCTTTTTGCCAGTGTATGGGAGTATGGGGCCGTTTCATCGCGCTATACTTGCGGTTTTATTTTCACTGCTGCGGCCATGGAAATGTTGTCGTCAGCAGGTCGATGCTGGCGGGGCGGCGGAGCGGCGTAACCAACCAACCCTCACCCACCGCGCTCCGCCACGCCGCCTCGTGCTATCAGTTTACAACTGATTCAGCCATTTTTTAGGATTCGCTCGTCAAATTTATGGTGTGTTTATGTTTGTGCCACCGTTGGCGCTCGCCTGCTCGTTCGCTCGGCGGCGCACCACACCCCGCCGCGCCTCAGCTGGCTGTGAAAATGCGGCGTTCTCATCCTCGTCAAGACGGAGGCATAGCCTATACCCAGGCTGGGTCGTGTTCGGGGCGGGGCATGGCCGGGTCAGGACCAGAAGGCGTGCAACATAACACGAGTGGAGAGAGAAAAAAATATTTTACCTAAGATATTTGTAGGTCTTTTAAGAAGACTTCCTACGTAACAGGACTTATGGACCTGAACATTTTGTGTATTGTAAGTGCTGTCAATTTTTCATCTAAAAGCAGACTTAAATTCATTATAGATGTAATACTTCTAGTTCATTTTTGAATCGTCCGGTGTTTGAACCACGCACTTCACAGTAAACTGCACGAGACCAGTTCAAAATCAATCTTGTTAGAGTCACAGGTAGCATGTAGTGGTGAGCGTGCTGCGGCTACGGGTAGCTAGTTGCGGTGTGGTTGTGCTTCAGCGGGGGTGCCCATATTGAGTGGCGTGGGCCCAACCAGTATAACCCGGGGGACGGGGCGGGGCGGGCCTGAGAACTCTTGCAAACTTTAGGGCAGCGCTCGGCGTGGCCTGCGCCGGATCGGCTTGTGGACTTCCTATATCCTGCGCCCGTCAGTGGCCTAGGCGTCAGCTGACCTTAAAGGCCCGACTGAGGGGGCTTTAAACATACTGTCTCTACAGGCCGTATCTTTTTTTATTGTTATTTTTCACGGGGCGCCAGCGCCAAGTTTGTGATGCACGTTACAGTCTCTTCCTGTCGTCGCTGGCTGTTCATTCCCCCCCCCCTCACATCTACCTGACCTGCCGCTGTCGGGACGTCTCGGTCCTGACGTGGCGGTGCTGACTATTCAGGTCTCTTTGAGTTGTGCGCGGGTCAGGTCGGGCGGGTGCAGCACGTCGAGCAGCGCGCTCAGCGCCTGTCAGATCATCAGGGTCGTGCCCGCCCCGCCACGGCCCCTTAGAGCAGTCAGCAGTTTGCCATCACGGAGCGTCCTCCTCCACCGCCCGCCCCCCGCAGTACGCCTGTAGCGAGTAACAGTGAGTTGGGCCGGGTGCGTTTGCCTGAAGTCAACCCTCGGTGTTCAACACCAACCTCGCGACGACGCTCTCTGTCAAACTCTAATTCGGTGGATGCCCGCCCGACTAGCTGTCCATCTGATCGAGACAGGCTAGTGATGGCCGATAGGGTGTTGAACACCGTCAAAAATGGATGTAAAAAGGCACCAAAAATAATTGTTCCTGGTACGATGTGGCGTCGAACACGTGCCGATACAATACCTAACCAGAATACTGCAACTTTTTGAACTAGTGAAACTAGTGAAACGACCATCAGCAGACATAATAAATCATCAGCAAACATTATCAGAAACTAATAAAGATCTCATAATGACTAATGAATGTCGAATAAAGACCCGATGAAGGTATGATGAAGGCCCGAGTGAAGGTCTGATGAAGGTCTGCTGTAGGTCTAGTGAAGGCCTGATGGAAATCTGATGAAGGTCCGATGTTGGTCTAAAGAGGGTCTGATGAAGTTCATAAGGTGGGCTGATGGTGGTTTAATAATGGTCCGATGAAGGTTTTATGATGGTCTAATGAATGTCTGATGAAGGTCTGTGAGGGTTTGATGAAACCCGCTGATGTCCGATGAAGCCTGTTGAAGGTTATGTATAGGCCTGATAAATGTCCGATGAAGGTCTGATGATAGGATAAAAGGTGTGATGAAGGTCTGTTGATGTTCTGATGAGGTAAACAGAAGCAGCAACCAACTTGCTCCTGGTACGGAACATCTTAGAACACGTGCCGAGAGAACAACTAAGCGGCACTCGTCTGTCGTCCTAGGACTCTAGTCTAGTCACTATCGTTATGCGACGACACCTGAGCAAATTATTTCTGGCACTGGACAACAAAGATCTAGTGTCAAGACAACAACGTAACGGACCAAATCTTTGCTATAGTGGGTCGTAGCTTTAGGACATAGGACTTCCCTTGGGGCTACCCTTACATAGACACCAGAACAAAGTAATCGTAGCATTAAATAAGGTTTCAGTGGTCATCAACCTGCGTTTGGACTCCTGTTGCTCGCAAGATGACGGGTTTTAGGGGCTAAAGCAAAAGAAGCGCGAAGCGCGGGACAGGTCCGGACCCGGCCCTGGCCCGGCCCTGGCCCGGCCCGCACTCAAGGGGAAACTTGTGACTCTTTCAGTAGCTTAGAACGGAAAGAAGCAGGAGCAGCAGCAGCGCCGAGCAGAGCGGAGCAGAGCGCCATCTGCTGCTCGTGTTTTGATCAATATTCTATCATTCTCATAACATGCCCTCCCTCCCACTGCCTCCCCC
>NW_026267131.1:2180193-2187074 GCF_000697945.3 Frankliniella occidentalis | reverse complement strand
CTCCCACTGCCTCCCCCTCCCCCCCTCTCTCTCTTTCTCTCTCTCTCGTACTCACGCGTGAATTCGTTCGGGTTACACCCTCGGCCCCTCTGCCCCCACCCCTTCCATCACCACCACCTCCTCCTCCTCCTATGTCTCCATCTTATTCTCCGCGTGCTCTCATTCTCGTATATTCCCGCGGCACGTATGCTCTCTCTCTCTCTCTCTCTCTCTCTCTCTCTCTCTCTCTCTCTCTGTGTCTCCCCCCCTCCCTTCTCTTCCCTTCACGCCTCTTTGACTTCGCCGCGGCCAACTTATGCACTCAGCCATGTGAACCAACCTTCACCTGCTTCAGAGCTCCGCTGCGAGCCTTCTTTTGTTTCCCTCGAAATATGCAGTGGCGGGGCGTGGCGCGGCGGGGCGCGGTCGCGAGTTGCCTTTTCATATAATGCAGGCAGCACGGGCGGCGCGGATCCTTTAAATTCCCCAAACTTTTTCGTCGGCAGCGGCGGCGGCCGCCCGATGAGGGAATCTCTTCCTGCGGCCGGGAGAATCTTAACTTCATTTTAACTTTCGTGTTTGGCTGAGCGAAAGCCGACGGGCCGCGGCGCGCCGCAGCCCAGCACAGCCCGCAAGCAGCAAGCCGGGCGGAGCACGGCGGCGTGGGGCGGACGTCGATGTGTCCTGATCGCGATCAGTGAGGTGCGAACACAGGAGCCATGTTGCGCCCGCTGCTGCTTCCGCTGCTCTCTCTGCCACCCGAACGGCGCATCGGTAGTGACAGTCAGGCCCTACGAACAATGCAAGACGACCCCTCTGCCAGGCACATCGCGCTGTACAGCCCGCCAAACCACGCACCGCCACGCCGCGCCCCACTCCACGCCACACCACTCCGCTGCAGCGGGCCCACGACACTTTTAATACCTTAATGCATCCGGGAGAGGCTTGCGCTCCAGGCTGAATAGTACTGGAAAACAGGGCGAACTTGAGAGGACGGGGGAGAAAGTCTGCAGGACCTGGAGAGGACGGGAGGGAGCCAGTCTGGAGGACCTGGAGAGGGCGGGAGGGAGCCGACGGGCTGGTGAAGACGGGAGAGAGCCAGTCCGCAGAACCTGGAGAGGGCTGGAGGGAGCCGGTGGGCTGGAGAGGACGGGAGAGAGCCAGTCCGCAGGACCTGGAGAGAGCCGGAGGGAGCCGTCGGGCTGGAGAGGACGGGAAAGAGCCAATCCGTGGGGCACGAAGGAGGAGGGCGGGAGAAGGCCGACTGCCTGGAGAAGGACGGAAGAGAGCCGGTCCACGGGACTTGGATCCCTGGAGAGACCCGTAAAGAGAGAGCGGGCTTTAGGGAGAGCGCGGGCGCGGATAGGCCGCGCGACAAGAGAGTGGTCTACACATTCGCTGGCTGGTTTGTGCTTGTGCCCCTAGGCGCCAAACTTCGAGTGCTCGAAATGATTTCGCTGAGCTCCCCGGAATCAAACAAGCTTGAAATCGGCGAGAGCGCGCGCGCACAGTGGAAGCCAGACCGGGAAGCCAACCAGCCAGCCAGACCGAGCAGGCAGCCAGGCAGCCACTGGCAGCGGCCTGGACCGCGCCCGCCCGCCCGCTGTACCGTCAAAGACTTTGGCCGCAAAATTGCGAAACTTTACCTCTCATTAACGCAAATGCAGATTGGATCTGAGGCTGCTGGGACCGAAAACAGCAGTAGTTTTGTTCCGAGAGGGAGCAAGAGAGAGATGGAAAGAGAGAGAGAGAGGAATGGAAATGCTGGGTGGGGGCGCTAAGCGGCTCTCTCTAGTAAAGTTGTGGATCGATGTCCGCCAGGACATACGCAACGCACACAGCCGCGTACGCGATTACTCATCAAGCACTCAAACGACCTTTCTGGAAATTACTCATCAATTGTTAATTTTAATTGTACGCTTAATTAACGTTACTTAACGGATTAACGGCGCTACGCCGTTTCCGTTACCGTTACTGTATCGGTAACGGAACGAGTTACATTTGGTCTGAGGGCGGTAACGTAACGCGTTACACGTTACGTGACCCCAGTAACGTGTAACGGCGTTACCGTTACCGCCAGTACATACGACATCGCGTTTGACGGCCACCACGCCATCAAACAAATCGGCAAGGTAACGAACGACGCGCAAATACTGAGGTGCCGTCGAGCGCCTGTGTAGAATGTTTTTCCTCCATAGCAGGACTTTCCCTCTCTAATCTTTGAAATTCCATTTGTCAAGAAAATTTAGAGAAGCAGGTTCTGCTTTGTGTGAACAAATCATACTGGGTGGTAGCAAAGAAATAATGTAAGGCTATCCTTGTAGCTTTCCAAACCCATTTTCTTAAAAAATACACATCTACACTCTCAGCCCGTTACTGACACTTTGCTAATACACAATGAACTTGCTTATACAGCAGTAATACTCACAAAATTGCACGTAATACTCACAAAATTGCACGTAATACTCACAAATTTAGTTAGTAATACTAATTATTTTGTTAGAAATTACTTAGGAAGATGATTCTAAGTACTTGCTAACAAAATAATTAGTATTACTTACTAAATTTGTGAGTATTACGTGCAATTTTGTGAGTATTACTGCTGTATAAGCAAGTTCATTGTGTATTTGCAAAATGTCAGTAACGGGCTGAGAGTGTATTTTTCTGATTTTTTTGAAAAAACGCAGCGCCATTACACGTTATAACGTAACGGACCATTACATTTCTCCCAGGGCCGAAACGGTGTGTATTTTGTAGTTTAAAAGTCACTCAGCTTATATATCAGGTGACCCCGCGCAACGCACAAACCTGCCCGCACACACACACTCTGGAAACACAAGTGTATGTGTGTACTTGAATGCAGGAGGTCCTGTGTACTTACATGTATGCAGGAGGTTCTGTGTACTTGGCAAGTATGGGGACCTCCTGTGTTCAAGTAACACACTTATGTTTCCATAGCAAAAGTGCACCGGTTTAATCAGCCACCTCTGGTGTAATTGTTACAGTAGCCAATATATGCTACTACACTTATCTGTTCGGATATTGGCAAATAGGCTGAGCTCCGGCTGAGCCAATTGTTTCTTTTTACTCGCCGCAATGGTCTCCAGAGCCCTGTATACACTGGAGCCAATTACTATACATGTACGTTCTAAGCAGGACGTGTAGAACCATGCCAAAAGGTGCCTGATTTCCATGAATGTTAAAATCTAAATCCACCTTTTCATCCTCTTTATCTCATTTGCGTTTATTTTTCTCCCTTTTGGCCGCAGCAGGGTCAACGTTACATCCGCGAGGCCTGCGGCAACTGTTTTCTATAATTGGAATCTTCAAAGCGGCGCGGGACGGTATCGGAAGCGCTTGCGCCGATAAAAACATTCACAGGAATATCAGTACTCTGCCAAAACTTTTACACGAAAAGTGGATTTCGTCTCTTTCAGGGAAATCGTGCGCAACTCAAACGCCACTGTGCCATTGCCTAGGGAAATCGTTTCATCCTGAATTGGAACATTCTTATTCACCCCTGATTGATTCACACTCTGATTGAACTATTTTCTCGTCTATGGCTCCACTCTCTATTATAAGAAATAACCGAACCGTAGCGCGATTGTTAAGAATATCTCTTATTCTACCCAAGCTCAATTTAATAAAACCTTTCGTGTCAGGCAACGAGCAAAGGTACAAAAGGACTTGAAGTCACATACAAGAGACTGTTTGTTATCACTTGCGGCGGAATATAGAGCGTGATGGAGATATATTCATGCCAGGGAAACTGGGCTGTTTTCCTGCTTACGCATTCTATCATTCTTCCTCTTCCTACAAATAATTCCCCTTCCTCCACCCGGCGATCCTTTCTCTCCCACTTTCTCATTTTTTTTTATTTTTATTTTTTTTTGAAGACTGTGTATGTGTCTTCTCAGGCACGCTACGATATGACGTATTTCTCGCTCGACACAACGGGGGTAAGGGATTTGGGGGTTGTGGGAGTGGGGAGGGGAAGCCAGGAAGGGGGGGATGGGAGATCCGAACGGTGAGAAAGAGAGGGAGGGCTGTGACACGTCACTAACACCAGCACGCTGCAGCACCACCAGCCAGCAAGCCGTACCGAGCCCCACAATGGACGTCGAAATGATGAATGGACGGGGAATTCTTTTGCCATCTTTGGAAAGCGAAAGTACTCGGCACCGCGCCGCCCCCCTTGTGAGAGGGACAGAGGGGGGAGGGGGGGACATGACGCCCTCCCGCAGAGCAGCCCACCGCAGGACCCGAACTGCGGACGCGATCGCATTCCTTGAAGCCGCTCACACCGTGTCATCGAAGGCGAGAATTACTTGACAGGGGGGGAAAAAACAACGTAAATACCGAACCAAATCTACAAACTCCTAAAAACAATATCTTTTGTGTTTTTATTATATTTATTGGTGAAGAATAACTCATGAAATCATCCTAATGTTGAGTAATTTCCTCTGTTGCAGCTGGCGCAGTCAAACGCCTACAACGTCACCCTGCTCAACGTGACGCGCTCGCTGGCCGGCTTCTACAAGTGCGAGGTGTCGGCCGACATGCCCTACTTCCACACCGGCATCCAGACCGGCTACCTCCGCGTGTTCGGTGAGTGTCTATGGGCCGTCCAGTATGAGAAATGCATGGCCGGCCGCACTTGTCCCGTCCCAGTATTGCCGTGTGCGCGCCGGGAATAAAGAAGAAAGCTGGGCGAGACAAGTTTGAAGGTCAAGCAGAGAGTGGGCCGTGAAAAAGTTGGGGGTCGCCTCGCCTCTTCGCGGCTTCGCGACCATACAGGGCCACCGGCCGCTTGCCGACCACCAGGGGTCAGGGATTGTGGCCAGCAGAGTGATTTTAGAACAATCGTAAGCTTACTTCCGGTGGGCGACACAAACAACAGGGAAAACACGGGTGAAAACAAAGGCGAAACTTTCAGAAAGTCTTAGATTGATTTCCACCATGTTACCCATTCACAAAGTGACACAGCACATCTTTGATTTGTTCATAAATCCGTGATAAAATCTATAAAGGGTCTGTGTGCAGCGCTGGCCCACAGTATACCCCCCCCCCCTTCCCCTACTTCCCTTTCACCCCGGCTGAGCAGTTCATCGAGTCACAAAGCACCGCTGCCGGGTGAAAGTTCGCCGACAGAAATTAATGCCCTGAAAACGCGGCTTCCCTTTTTCTCTCCCGCGCTCACTTCTCTACGTCTTTTTTTCTCCCTCCTCTTATATTTTTTTTTCTTTCGTGGCCACTTTTCGCAAAGTGCAGCGAAACGGAACTGAGAAGGCATCATAGCCGACCCCTTTGGCTGGCGTGCCGCCCCTGCGCCTGCGCAGCCTGCGCTATAGGCTCCCCTCAACTCATCTCTGCGGAGCGGAAGAGAAACTTTGCGCAGCGATCCTCTTGCAATGAGAGAGTGAGAAAGCGCGGCAGGTTTTTTTTATTCGTCTCTTTAAAATTAACCCCCGAGCTCGCGCGCGAATTCATTGAGATGATGGCGCTGATGATGATGACGACGATTATTAGCATTATCATCGTCAAACGAACGAGTTCTCTGCCGCGTGCAGGCGGTGGGGGGTCACTTTTTAGAGGGAGTGTACCCGCGCGCTGCTGGGATCCTCATAAAAAATAGACTAACATCATTTTCGGCGCGCGGCCCGACACGGCATTGGTTTCCATTCACCGCAAACTTGCCTCCCCCTGCCAACCCCGCTCTCCGCTCCGCTCTCCCAACGCCGTATCCCCCCGGGGGGCACGAGATCGGCGAGGAAGGGAAGGGGAGAGGGGGGGGAGGGCCCACAACACCTACCGCTCTCACAACCCGTCTCGTTTTCACTTCAACTTCTCTCCCGTTCTTATCCTCCACATCTCGACGCGTCGATCGTCACATTAATACCGGCTATTTTTCTCTCCTTCGCTGCGTGAAACTTTTTTTTCTATCTCATCTTGGCGAGTGGAAAAGAAAAAAAGGGGGAAAATGAGGGGGGGGGGAAAGGAAACAAATAATAGAATTTTGGCGCAGGGCACGAGCTTGCTTGCGCCGCACGGCACCTTTTCAGCAGCGGCAGCAGAGCGAACCCCTTCGGCGGATAGATATATCGCCGCGTGTCACCCAAAGGATATATTGAAACCTAATTTCGATGAGGACACCGCGGGCCTTTGTGTCTGCAGAATTATGCCTTTCATTTTGGGCCAACAAAGGACAAACCGGCAGAGACGGCGTCCGCCGAGGAGGAGTGGGGGAAGAGGGGGTGGAAAAAGGGGGCGGGTGAAGGGGGATGGGTGAGGGATATCAGATCCCCGCTGTCGCCGAGGCAGCCGAGGCGGCCCGCACGAGGTCGCCACCGCATTTTCCAATCCACCTCCCTCTCCCCCCTCACCCTCGATTCTAATATTTCCTCCTATTGTAACCTGCAGACGCGATGGCTCATCTTCGCATATTTCCTGTGCGGATCTCGCGGTGGAGGGCGGGGTGCTGTCGAGCAGAGAAAGAAAGCGACGAAGGCTTGCGGGAAAGAGGAGATTGTAAACGTGCTGCGCTCGAGCTGGGACGAGAACGCCTCAGGAACATCCTCTCTTCTTCCTCTTGAGAACGCCCTTGCCAACGGCCTGCAGAACGCCCCGCCCCGCACCTCCGCAGAATGGAAAAGTAGGCAAAACATGCACAACCTGCTCGGCGTGCGGGGCGGGTTTGGAGGAACGAAAACAAATCCAATAATGTTATACGTTCCGCTTCTGCTCCACGGGTGCGTGGGCATTTGAATTACCATCGTAGAAGGGAAATGATTTTTATGGCATCGCTTTTTGAGTTCAGGGAAATTGTTTGTACTGTTAGGCGTTACGTCGCCTTTGGATTCGCACGTCGTTTGAAGAAGAAGGCAGCGTCGTAAATTTGGGGC
>NW_026267131.1:2175532-2180143 GCF_000697945.3 Frankliniella occidentalis | reverse complement strand
GGGGGGAGAGATGGAAGGCTAGCACCATCAGAGGCTGTTAAACCAGAAGTAAAAGCAGTCAAACCGGAAGTAAAAAGAGGAGTGCTGGTGGCCGCAAACTTCCGGTCGCCCGCTCTCCCAATTTCTCTAAGCGGCCGGCTGGCTGTGTTACCGAAGACGGATGCCAGACAGCTGTACATAGCCGGCGCGGAGCGGTAACCTCCGACAAGCTCCCTTATTCATGGCTGGTCCCGTGGGCCCCCCCTGGGGTCGGGGCTCCCGTAGGGTGGGTAGCCCCCGCCGCTCCGCCACTCAACTCAAACCCTTTCGGGTACGGCTCGGTGCGAGCGTATACGTTTGGCAACACTGCCAATATATATATTTCCCTGTCTTTTCGTTTCTTTTTCTGTGTCCTCAGCCCTTCTCTTGTCTAGACGGTCGCCGCCCTGGAGAGCGCCTGGCGGGTAGACCGCCCCGCAGAGCACCCCTGCGCCGCGGGACAGGCTACCTGCCGGCGCGCACCGCGCAGCGCTCGCTCGCCCGCTACAGGAAAGGGGTACAGTTTCACCAGAGTAATTTAGTCTGCGGAAATCCTTACATATCAAAGGAGATTCGAAACCATAGCACTCTCGCTAGACGACACCGAACCACCCTTGCCTGCCAAGACTGCGGCCGTTGTCTTTCTGCGTCGGTCTATGGGGCTTGTTGTGAGCTGGCCAGACCAGACCGAGACGAGCGGCGAGCCCGGAAGAAATCAAGTCCCTTGTTGAGTACCAGCGGCAGAGCGGCACAGTTTGTTTGTCCTCGTAGGCGTAGCGCTGCCGATTGGTGTAATTTCTGGGTAGGGTCCTAGGTCCTACTAGCCTTCCCAGCATATCATTTTCTTTTCGCAAAATTCTACAATTTTTAGTTTATCACACACACACACACACACTCACTCACACACTCACACACTCACACACTCACACTGGGAAAGCAAAGGAAGGAATCATCACCCTTCTCCGGGTGCTAGTAAATTTCGTGCCTTTGCAGAGGCACTAAAAAATTCACACCCCTGGAGTATAAAGGCTCTATGACACTTAGTCTCGCAACTACTTTTGTTTTTCCAGTGCACTCACTCTCACTGACGAATGCCGCTATTTCGCATCCTGGCCGTTGACAAACGATATGCAATAATGAGAACTCCTAAACACTCATCATCGGGTCGAGGAGTGATCTTCTGGAGAGTTCCCCGGTCACCCCCGCCGCCCGCCTGAGGGCCCTGGGACCCCCCTGGGGAGTCTCCATTGTGGTCGCCACGCCCCGCCCCGCCACGCCCCGCCACGCCCCGCTGCTGGACAGGAGGGTGACACCGCCTGCTGCAATTCCGACACGATTGTGTGTGCGCGGCCGGCGCGGCTCGGAGCGGCCCCTTTCGATCCGACCGCTACGCTGCGACGAAAAAAAGGAGAAAAAAGAATCTGTTGGCAGCGCGCGCTAGCGTGCGTATGGGTCCCTAATCCAATCCCCGCTCCCCCTCCGCCGCAGCCGCCAGCCGCACAGTGGAGCCAACTGATTTTCAAAGGGCGACGTCTCCTCGGTCCCAGGTGGCCGCCAAGGTGCCGGCCGCACGCTGCTGGACTGGACGGGCTTACCAATGCAGAAGAACAAATTTCATCAACCAATTTCTCGCGACTGTATTTTCTAAAAGTTTATTTTTCTTGAAACTTTTTGTTGTGTGTGTGGTCTTTTTTCACCCTTTTTTTTCCGTTCAAGTTACCCGGTGTTTCAGTGTAGCGGGTTATTTGCCTAGTCCCTGTCGGTTGGGCGCCATGGCCCGCCTGCGGGACAAGAGGGTGATGTGCACCCAAAGAAATTAATTTAAGAAACAATTGTTTCTTGCCGACACAAGATCAAATTATTCACTCTTTGAACCAAGGTAATTTTGTCATTCGAGATAGATTTTGATCTTGTTGGAAAGAAAATATCAGCTTGATCCGAGACTAAAGTTGATCTTCTGTTGGCTTTAATACTTGAATCTAGGAGAAATGTACTTAAAACAAGAAACAGTTTTTCTGGGTGTGTAAACCTGTCGAGAAATCAGTGATTTGCGAATCGCGTTTTTAAGCCAATGTGTGTGTGAGTGTGAGAGAGGGGCGGGGGTTGATCGTCATCAATATTATCAACTTCTCTACGGCATGAGGAAAATCTCGCTGCAGATTTCCTAGAACCTCTCGGACAGTGTCTCAGCTCAGCCCACACAGCGGTCGGTCTTTGGTCTTATCAGATGCAGGGCTCGCTGATGCCTTAGGAACCGTGTCATGGTCGGACGGGAATCAGCGAGTGAGAGAGAGAGAGAGAAACGAAGAGGCAAAGAGAGGAGAGAATAGAGAGAGGCGATGGGGAGCGCGAAGAGGGCGTGGTGAGTGCGGGGCTGGATCCTCTGGTCGGCAAACGAATGTCAGTCTAGTAGTCGCCTTGCTGCTGATTTCGTTTACACGAATCTGCGAATGGAATTGAATTGTGCCAGCTCCGGGTTTTTCCCCTCTTTCTCTCGCCTCCCTCTCAGTCTCACGGCAAATACGCGACTTTGATTTCCCCGCCCGCTCGGCCCGCTCCTCATTGAGACGAGTCGACCGTTATCAGGCGACGATTTCCTGCGCAGCCAAACGAACAAGGACGAACATTTCTGGAACACTGACTAAATGAGGTATTTCTTTTGCGATGAAAAGACGGTCCGGGAGAGAGTGTGGAGTGGAAAGGGTGGGGGCGAAGCGAAGCAAAAGAGAAGGGGATGAGGGAGCGCAGCAGGCCCCGGGCCTCTCTGCTCCCCACACGGACCTTGCGGAGAAACAGGGCGGGTTGGGTTGTTCTGATTGCATTCAGAACAGACTGGTGCAGTTTACGGATTGCATTAGGGGGCCTACTGCTTGCATGCAAGTGCCTCCCCCTCCCCCCCCACTAACAGGGGACCCACAGCACGTCCGCACGTTGGGAACAAGGGCAGAGTCAGGAACCGGAACACCGGGAAAAAATAGAAGTTAAACATATTGATTGGACAATTCCAATTTTTGCAAAATGTCAAAGTGCGATAATTTTGGCAGAGAGGTGAGTGGTGTCGCCGCTTATTTTCTTCTAAATATCAAGATCCTTGTATTGAACTCGAGGATTGTTTCAATCTCACAGTAACCACATTTCGAAGGAAAAGCAGTCCTCATCGCCATTTTCAGAGCCGAGCCGAGACAAGTTGAACTGAGCCTGGCCGGCCAGAGCTGATTGTGAGATAGCAGTGAGATGAGATGCAAGAGGCGCAGAGGTAATGGTCCAGCGGAGGAGGCTGGCGGTACAGAATGCTCATCATAACTCGCCACGACGACCAGATTCATTAAAATGTGATGATGCACTTGGATCTGCCGCCGGAGAGAGGGAGAGAGAAGCGGGAGGTAGAGTAAGAGGGAGTGAGAGAGAGAGAGAGACAGCGCGTGGTGTGGTAGGTGACATGGCTTGTTCATCTTAAGTTTGAGTAGGGCGCGGTGGGGCGTGGCGGCCCCCGCGCGGTGGACCCCGCCCTGCTCGACAACTTTCCGGGCTTCTTATCTCCAAAGAGAAGTTGCAAAATTTTCCTTCGAGTTGCGGTGGGTGCCCCCAAAGTGGCGTAGCACAGGGGCCTAACTGCCGGGGCGGGTGCGTGGCGGGGCGTGGCGGGGCGTGGCGGAGCGTAGCGAGGCGGGGCGTTCCGGCTAGGTGGCACCCCGACCTGGGCCACGAGGCTCAGGGGCTTCAAAGAGAGCACCGTCTTCTTGTTCGACAAGGGGGAGCAGAGACTCCGCCCCGGGGCTGGGGAAGAAAATGACAGCACGACCTTGGGACGGCGAGGGGGGCGAGCTAGTGAAGCGGCGAGGGGCGGGGGCGACTGAAGGGGGGGGGGGGGTGCCGATTGAATGCGAATAGGTGCATCTCCGGCGGAATGGCTGAGCAGAGAGGAAGACGGACTGCTGGCTTTAACGTCGCGGGGAAGGGAGGGACCGCCACGACTGTCTCATCCATCCGACATCAGCCCTCTCTCTTTCTCTCTCTCTCTCTCTCGCGCGCGCGCTCGGCTGGCGCCCGGACTGGTCATAGCGGCTTGCTAGAT
The DNA here is from genome assembly GCF_000697945.3 of Frankliniella occidentalis. Taxonomy (NCBI): domain Eukaryota; kingdom Metazoa; phylum Arthropoda; class Insecta; order Thysanoptera; family Thripidae; genus Frankliniella; species Frankliniella occidentalis. The sequence goes on along the minus strand of NW_026267131.1, from coordinate 2,176,050 downwards.
CTTGATAGAGCCCCGCTCCAGGACGCCACGCCTCGCCGCACTAACCAACAAGGACGTCCCTCAGCGCGGGCCGACTGCTGTCACTTCAACCCCGACGGCGGCTTGTTCGCGAGGTTTACTAGAATATCTGGGGGAATGTATAAAAACAAAAACGTTTGTCTTCAAACGATCTTTTTCCTCCTGTCCCACGCTTGTTTCGCAAGCCGCAACTGTGTAGGGTGGCGGGAGGCCAGGGGTGTTCCCGTTGCAGAGAGTGGTTTTATGGTTTGTTTTACTGTTGTTCCGTTAATCGGGGGTCAACGAGGTCGCTAACGGAGACCGCTTCTTAACGGACGGACAAGTTAACAGGCGGAAAACGAGCGGAGAGACGTTCACCCTGAAAAGAACGGAGGGCAAGAGAGAGGGAGTAAAAGAGAGATCCTGCTCCAGCATGTGTTTCCACGGTGTCCTATTACCCCTCCCACCTCCCTATGCCCTTTTCTCTCTCTTTCCCACTCTTCTCCACTCTCCCTGTTTTG
>NW_026267131.1:2173726-2175424 GCF_000697945.3 Frankliniella occidentalis | reverse complement strand
CCCTCTCTCCCTCTCTCCTCTCTTTCTTCTCTCCCTCCCACTCTCTCCTACTCATTTTCCCTCTCTCTCCCTCGATGGCGCCACGCGATGCTTGGCCCCCAATTTGCCGAGGGCGTGGCACAGCGTAGCGCTCGCAGTAAATCCCTTCCCCCCTTTCGGCCACGATGCTTGTTTATGGTTACTCGCAAAAAAAAAAATCTTTAAAAATTATTCTCCCCGTTCTTTTTACAGAACCGCCGAGCAGGAAGCCGGAGCTGACCGTGGAGAAGCTGTCCGCCGGGGTGGTGCGTGCCAACTGCTCCACGACGGCGTCTTTCCCGGCGGCCAACATCACGTGGTTCGTCGACAACCGGCCGGTGAGTTTTCTAAAAGAGATGCGCGGGCGGCTGGACAGCGCCAACTCCTCCGGCCACGTCCTGCCCTCGCCGGCCTTCGGCCTCCACCACCTCACCCCCCCCTCACCCCCTTCTACATTCTTATTCCAAGTCTCTCTTTGTTAAAGTAACATTACCTTTAAAAAAAAAGTCAAGTGGATTTGGAGCATCGCCTACGTGCGTTGCCTCCGCGATGGGTGCGCGAGCGACCGGGTGAGGGGCAGGGGGCTGAAGGTTGCGCGGGGGGTGGGCAGTGTTCGTGGTGTGCCATGGCATACGCACCGCGGAGCTAAGCCGAGCAGCTCCCAGCCGCCATGCTGGAGGCTGATTGCACCATGTGAGATGTGAGGCCGGCTTAGCCCGGGGCGGGGCGGGGCAGCCAGTGGTGGACTGGACTCGCACCCCTTCCTGACATACTGCACCCCGCTGCCTTCGCTCACGCACACGACACACGTACACGTACATGACACACACACCCACACATGATCATAATAGTCAAAAATTTCAGGGGTGCGGAGCCAGACAGCTCCGCGCCCATCCCCAGTTACCGCAGACCTAAGGCCGCCGAGATACGCACGGCCGCGGCAGCCCCCCGGAAGGCCGCATGTAATGCGGGCACGGCCAGGACGCCGTCCAGGCAACGCAGTCCACCACGTTGACGAATGTGCCGTCAACGGGCTTACTGCGTGATGCGACAGACCCGAGCTGTGCGGCGGTTGACAGTGGAACGCGGGAAGTTGTGGCAGACGTCAACACGTGGGTGAGGTTAAGGCATCCGCATCATGGATGTCGTCACACCCGCCCCTGCTGGGCGAGCGGCCCGCGGACGAGCGGCCACGGCCACCCCTGCGGGCCGACGGCAACCCCCGGGGGTGACAGGGGGCAAGGCGCAGTCGCCGGGTCAACGCGTAGCCGAACAAGTCAACACGTTCAGGGGGTGTCACCATCACTTACCTTAGCACACAAGAACTCTGGAGTCCTTGGCTGCCGCGCACCGCTGACCGTGGTGAACCAGGGCGGTTGGACTGCACAGGCTTCTGCTGGATCGAAGCTCGACCGACGCGCGCCTCTCGACCGACAGCGCCATCTCTTGCGAGGGGCGGACACCTCGCGCCCCCGAATCCGAAAAGAGAGCGCCAACCGTCGTCGGTGCCACCCATTCGCGTTCCCATTCGTGTCACGAGGACTTACCGACTCCGAGGGAAGATCACCGGCAGGCTATGAGAGATTCATACCCGAAGCCATCCGAAACGTTAAAATGAAGAGGTTTCCAAATTTAGAGCATATGAGCCAGTAACAACCAGGCGACCTTTGCATTTTTATT
>NW_026267131.1:2172534-2173249 GCF_000697945.3 Frankliniella occidentalis | reverse complement strand
GTGGTCGCTTGGGGCTGCCTTTCTCAAGCTGCTCGCAGATCCACACTGCTGAAAACTAAACAGTGTATGAATACGTTGTCATCTATACTTTGAAAAAGAATTCGTCTAAAAGGGGATTTGTACGCAAAATACCTAACCTCAACGTTAGCACTGATAGCTATGAACACTGACGGATCAGTGATCATCAATAATTGCTGATATTTCAATTATCAGTTTGCAAAGTTTTTACGAGTATTCATAATCCATCAATTAATTATATCGTAGAATATTTATATTTGTTTAGACATTGCTGGAGGCAGATCTCCCGCGCACCTACATGCCGCACCAGCCCGGCCGACCCTGTGGCCAGAGATTATTCCGGCTTATTTCCGGCACGGGCTGTTCTTTTTTATTTTTGTTTGCGTTTTCGTCTTGCTTTTTGTTTTGGTCAGACGGAAATGAGCTTCGACGAGCCACCGCGGACGACGTGTTTTTGTTGTGTTTTTCTTTTCGTTTTTTTCTCCCCCCAAGAGCATGGAATCTGAGCCGGCATCGCTGATCCCGCTCCTGGGCCGGCGGGGGCGGCGGGACGGGCAGGGGATGGGATCCTTATCATGGGAGATAGAAAACCCGTCGGGCCGAGACGTTTGAAATTTCCTGCGCTGCTGCTGCTGGTGGTGGTGCTGCCGCTGGGCGCGACGGGGTAAGTTTTCAAGGCTCGGCTGTTGCTCCCCCC
>NW_026267131.1:2165068-2165669 GCF_000697945.3 Frankliniella occidentalis | reverse complement strand
GGGGCGGGGGGAGAGGGGAGCTGAAGGAAAAGTGGAGTCCGTCCGGAGGTCCGGAGGGGAGAAAGGGCTGGCGGGACGCGGGCGTGCAGTTTAAAAGTTGCCGCGGCTGGTTCGCGCGACCGGAAGGGGTTAAGGAACACGTCCGAGGTCGTGCCCGCCTGGCGTCCGCCGGGGCCCGGGTCTGGGCTGGAATATACAGCGAGTTTGGAACATCATGTTCCGGCAATTGACGCCGCGCGTCCAAGAAAAAAGAAGTGAAGGAGGGGTATCTGGGGAAAACAGACACACACATGCACACTAAAACACATACACAAAAAAAAACAGAGGCAGCAGGATAGAGTGCGTGACTGACAGAGAGGGTTTGAGAGGCGTCAGACCATCGACCGGCGGCAGTGGGGCCTAACTGACCTCCTGAGACAAGGGCGAGACGCAGGACAGGACCGCGGGGAAGGGGCAAAGGGGGAGGGGGTGAAATCGCACACATCAAAATATGAGGGAGAGAGAGGCTCTGGGCCGCGGAGGGTGGGGACAGAGTTACGCGATTCCATCACACAAAGAGCACACATCCAGCCCAGTTACGCCCCCAAGGGAGAGAGAGAGA
>NW_026267131.1:2162901-2164952 GCF_000697945.3 Frankliniella occidentalis | reverse complement strand
ATGACGTCGCGAGGCCGGCAGGGCGGGCGGAGGGGGGGGGGGGTCTGCGGGGGAAGAGAGGGCGGGAGCGAGGCATTTTCTGGGATTGAGTCCCATCCTTTATTCCTCTTTTTATTACCTACACCCCTATGCTTAGTCTTCCGAGAGCGAACAAGCCAAACAACTATATCCCCCCTCCCCGCGGGCTCGGCTGCCAGCGCCCCCCTAAATGCTGATTGGCGGCGGTGAGGCCCTGAGGCAGGGGGAAGGGGGGAGGTACCGCTCCGCGTACTGTCGCGTCGCCTGGACGGCGAAGACCAGAGGCCAAAAACCCTCCCTTCTTCGCGGGCCGCAGGTTCGAAACTCCTCCATATCGCATGATTACTTTTTTTTTTCCTTGTCCTCCTCCTCCCCGTCTCCGCCGAGGTCTGCGCCAAGCAGGCCGGCCGACGGGTCGAAGACCTCTAGTCCTCTCCCGCGGGTCCCTCCGCGAGGTCCACTTCCACTGCCGTGCCGTACCTGTCGGGCCTAAGTGCGGCGGGCCGGCAGCGTCTGGCGGCGTGGCCCCCGGTGGCCCCTCTCGTAACAATGTCGGCGCTTGTTACGATTCGTTATACTGCTCGCCTTATGTCCCTTTGTTATGCCCAAAGAGCCACCCCTCCCCTCCCCTGCCGCCGCCATCGCCACCGCCGCCACCACTTCCCCCGACGACACGCACTCGGAGGGTGATTTTCGCCGGAAGCGGCAGCAGCAGCAGCAAGCCAGCCAAGCCTTTCTCTGTTTTACGGTCACTCTGTGCGACTTTGGCGGATTTCGGAAATAAAAAAAGGGAGAAAATAAAGAGAGGAAGAGAGAGAGAGAGAGAGAGAGAGAGAGAGAGAGAGAGAGAGAGAGAGAGAGAGAGCCCGCGGGCAATACGTCTGTGGAGAATAAAAACGGAAACCTGTTTCCTCCGTTCATTTTACAAGCGGCCGAACAGTGATGATTTGTCATTGGGGGTCGTCCGTCCGCTCGTCTCTTGTCCTCGTTCTTCTTCTTCTTCTCCTTGTTCTCGTTCTTCTCCGAAAATAAAACGAACGTGGATCGCCCCGCGGGGGAGGGAAAAGAATTTCGTCTCATTTTCGAAACGGCGCACCATTTTCATCTCGTTCTTTTTTATAATTTTTTTTCTGTTGCGCGACTCGCCCCTCATATCCTCGGCATGGAAAGCCGCTCATCCAATTACGGAGACCTCGGCTCAAGATGCTGTGTAGTGAGTGGCGTAACCACTAGACTGTCTCCCTAGGCCTCTTCCTTGCACTCAACCTCAGCTCGACGCTCTCCCTCTCTTACACTCTCTTTCTGTCTCTCTCGCGTTCTCTCCCTCATCCATCGTCACTGCTACGCCACTAGAGGGGTGGAGGGCCCCCATTCGGCTCCCATGCAGCTCAGAGGCCTGTGACTGCAGCAGTGGGGGGCGATTAAGTGGGGTTTGGCGTCTGCAAGTGCATTCTCTGGGCTTACATTTAATTTCAGACCTAGGGTGGATGATCCTAAAATGCACGCCATGCAGAAAACAAGTAAGAGATACCCATTTCTTATTTTAATTTGTGTCCTCTTTTTCATGGGTCGGTAAGATCGCCGATTTTAGCAACCTCGCCTTTCCGCATTATTAATTTCTGATACCTTTCCCCCTCTCCTTTGCTTTGCTGAATTCTAATTCGCCCTTTGTTGACGATTGGTGGCGCTCTGAGTGAAGTAGCGGTTCTATGTAATAGAGACACCCCGATCCCCTGCCTCCCTCTCCCCTCTATCGCTCACCATCGCTCTGTCTTTCTCTCGGTTGGAGACGGAGGGCTGTTTGTGTTAGCAACTCTCTAGCTTTCGGCTCAAACGCCCGGCTGGGGCCGCTACTGCTGGCCCGATGACCACCGTCGACCACCGCAGACCCCACCAGCATGGGTCCGTACACAACTGCGACTGCAGACGACTCGCAAACATTTTCATCGCTCTACTTTTCGTGGGGTTTCGTAGACGAGCCCTACCAACCCCTTTCGGTAATCACTGCGCCGGGCGTGACCCTTCGCCCCGCC
>NW_026267131.1:2156920-2158661 GCF_000697945.3 Frankliniella occidentalis | reverse complement strand
GGGGGTGGGCGCGGAGGGGTTTGGGGAGGCAGGAAGGAGGCGGGAGGCGGTCCCAATTCATTCCAAAGTCATCATTCGGAATTAATAATAACGACGCCAGGCATAATCTCCGCGGCGCTGTCTCGCTCGCACACCTTGGCGCCCGCCGCCCCCTCCGGGCCGCTCTCGCTCGCGCGCAAGGCCATGTCGGCATTGAGTTAATCCCGACCCATTCATGGCCTCCCCGCCACGCCCCGCCACGCCACGCCCCGCCCCGCCACGCCACGCCACGCCCCGCCCCGCCTCTATGAATTGATGCTTGTTAATGCGAAAGAGTGGCGCGGCGCCACGGGGCGGGGCGGGGCGGGGCCTTCTCAGGGAGCGCCCCCTCTCGCCCTTCCCCCGTACCTCTCCCCCCCAGCTTTTGAAACACATCTTATAAGCCCCGACCAAGCATAAAAAGGACTTAGCGGAAATGTGGATACGATGTCGGTGGCGGGGCGTGGGGCCGAGGCGTTCTGGGAGTTTAGCGCGCCCCACACCCGCCGCCCCACCCCTACGGAAAAAAAACATCGAGTGCACAAGCATCCCCGCAGCACGAGATGCGAACGAGGTGGGGGGGGGGGGGGGTGAATACACGAACGTGCCCTCCCACCGCCCCCGCACCACCCCCTCCCCGCTCGCGGATCCCTCCCCACATTAGGGGGCTCATCTGCGCCGCGGAGACGCGCGACGAAAAATTACAGTAATATTTATAAGTCACACAGGAATGGGGAAAAAAACTGCCGTTGCTGCGAAAATATTCGAACGCACATGCTCGGCACGCGCGTACCGGTGAACCGCTGACATCCGAGTGGGTTTGGTTTGTTTGCGCCTTCCTTGTATACTCCCCCGCCTCTCTTTTACCGCGTTCAAGGGAAAGCACTCAAGCCATTTCCGTGTCACGGACTTGTGCTGCGGTCCGACGTCGCCAGGCTCCGCCAGGCCAGGCGCCGCTCGGCCGCATTCAGCAGGGCCCTTCTCACAATCCTCTTAGCAGTGATAGGTATGCCGGCGGAGCGGGCGAAGCGGGCGGAGCGGGCTGCGCGCGCCCGTTTGAAAATGGCGCCTCACCAAAAGGGGGCGAGGGGGCCTGGAGAGAGACAGAGGCGGGGGTGGAGCAGAGGGGGAAAGGGTGAAAAGAACGCGTGCAATTCCTGGGCCTCCTTGAGCCATCGCCTCCTTGAGGTCAATTCATTTCCCAGCACACGCCCGGCGCCCCGCGCTCACGCCGAGGGAGGGGGCGGCGCAGGCAGAGAAGGAAATACACTCACCCCCCCCCCAAGCCATTATGCTGCATTTGCATTTTCCGGGCAATTGCTCCTCCTGCTGAAATCGGATACCCAGGAAAATAATGAAAGGGAGGGAGAAGGAGAGAGTGCGGGGCGGGCGTGAGAGAGGAGAAGGAGGAGAGAGAGAGAGAGAAGGGGAGGGCGAGAGAGAGAGGGGGAGGGCGAGAAAGAGGCCTCATCACTCCACCACCGGGCCACGCGGGGACAAGCGCGAGAGTAGGCAAATCACGGAGAGTGGGCGAGCGGCGCGGGCGGGGAGGGGAGGGACTTGATATTACGTTCGTTTAGGCATACAGAGTGCCCGGCCAGCAGAATGCGTTTTAAACAGCCGGGACCGAGCGCCACGGCCGCGCCGACCCAACAAGAAAGGGTATGAGGGGGAAAGAAAAATGTATATGACGTCGCGAGGCCGGCAGGGCGGGCGGAGGGTG
>NW_026267131.1:2154202-2156342 GCF_000697945.3 Frankliniella occidentalis | reverse complement strand
CGGCCGCGCCGACCCAACAAGAAAGGGTATGAGGGGGAAAGAAAAATGTATATGACGTCGCGAGGCCGGCAGGGCGGGCGGAGGGTGTTCAGTGTTCAGGCAGAGGGTGTTCAGTTTCAGGAGGAGGGTGCTCAGTGTTTAGGTGGTGGGAGTTCAGTGTTCAGGCAGAGGGTGTTCGGTGCTCAGGCAATGAGTGGTCATAGTGTTTAGGCAGAGGGTGTGCTCAGTGTTCAGGCAGAGGGTGTTTCAGTGTTCAGGCAATGGGTGGTGAGTGTTTAGGCAGAAGGTGTGTTCAGTGTTTAGGTGCGGCGACGCCGCAACTGTTAAGGAGTTATTAATGCGCACCGTGTCACTGCGTGTCAGCAAGCGCGCCCGGCCCGTAGGCCTCCTGCTCCAGCCCGCCCCTCCCCGCCGCCCTTCACCTGTTGAGCCACGGGGGCCGGGGGCACGCCCCGGGCGCGGCCCTCACCTGCAGACCGGGCTGCTGCTGCTGCTGCACACGGCCTGCTACGCGTATTCCGATCACGCATGGCTACCGTGGCAAAACCAGGGCGGGCCCAGAAGAAGAGGAAGAAAAAGACCCCCCCCCCTCCTCCCTACCCCACATCAGCAGGCATGCCGCGAAATGCCAAATCCCATCCGCAGACGCCTTGTTGCGGTTTGCCACCCACCCTCTGCAAGGAAAAGAAATCAAGTAGTTTGAAGCATGGTTAGTGGGCGAGCATGGTCCGGCTTTGTCGTCTTGCTGTATTGGGGTAAATCTGAAATATAAAATAGACCACAAGCACATTCTATCATGTACTACTACTGTACTACATTATACTTGACTTGATTTGACTAACCGTGAGGCCACCCGTGGCCCAAGGTTTTGGAGCGTCCTATTTTTAGACAGTCCCCTACGACTGTCTCTATCAGAGGGCAAAGTCCCCCCCCCCCCCTCCTCATACTCTCTATATAGCACCGAGCGGGCCCTCGAGTGTGTAGCGGGCAGGTTCACCCAGAACACCCAGTTCTTCGACCAAGTACATGTTCTAGAAGAGACAAGAACCTGCAATTTTGCGGCAGCATTGTACTTGATTCAAGAACAGCTACCTTCAGGATCCAGTGCTATGCTCGAGCCAATGCTGCCTTAAAATCACATGTTCTTGGTTTTTCTAGTACATGTACTTGGTTTAAGTACCGGAGTTGGAACGGGCGAGGGGACTTTGCCTTCTAGAAGGGACTGCCTGAAAAGGAACAACTCTTCTGAAATGCAATGTTGTTGTTTTTTCTGTCCGCAGCACACTGCGCCGACCGTGCACTTCCACGCGGTGGGCCCGGCGGGCCCGGGCCAGGTCCCCGGGGCGGCGGGTCCCTCGCTGCCGCCCCCGGGCCCTCCGCCGGACCTGGACGAGTGGAGCAGCAGCTCGCTGCGGGTGGAGCTGAGCGCCAAGGGCCCGCGCGCGCTGCGCTGCCGCGCCTCCATCCTGGACGTGTGGGCCGAGTCCTCGGACGAGCTGCCCCTGCGCGGGCCCGGCGACCACCCGCAGCTGGCGCCCGTGAGGGGCGCGGCCAACGGCGCATCCAGCGGCCCAGGTGAGCAACCGTTACCGCAACTATATAATTTTAATTTTACGGCAACAAGTGAAAAGAAAATTTGAAAATTTGAATTGTCTATGAACGTTTATGCAGTGGAAGAAATAAGGAATCCTTGAGTAAGGACCCGTGGTGTACAAAAAGCTACTACATGGCATTCTTAATGTTGTAAGCAATGTGACGACACTCTTGAGACGCAAATGTGTGTGAATAAATGTCGCACAGTTTGGTTTGGTTTGGTTTGTGTGAATTCCCATTTGTACACTTGAGCGAGTGAAATTTTTCTTTGAAAATTCACACACTCGTGCCTCGCTGGGCACGAATGGCATTCACACACGCACACACCTACAAGTGTGCGACATTCACACACTCGGGTTCCGAATGCAGTCATACTGCTGCGTCCCACGCGCCCGGCCCCGCGCACAGCCGGCGGGCTGCAGTCAGCGCCTGCGGTCCTCCGGGTAGGCATCCCCGCCGGGCACGGCTGCGCGGCGGGCCTGCTGGAGGCTGCAGCGGCGGGCTCGTCCGGCGGCCACGGGCGGCCAGGTCGACGGTCCGGGGGGGG
>NW_026267131.1:2145883-2152472 GCF_000697945.3 Frankliniella occidentalis | reverse complement strand
AATAGACTGGAATAGAATAATTCTTCACAAGGTATCATCTGCTTTCACGATCCGTTTCTGGTCGGAACTTTTTCCTCTCCCCATCGTTTAGAGTGTGGCGATGAGTCGACGCTGATGTCGCTTTCGTCTCACTTTCAAAGAGACGATGGCGGTCGGAAAGGGGGGGGGGGGCGATTCAGTGCGGAGAGAGCGAGAACGGGATCAGAAGGCAAAGGTGCGGTTAGGTTCCCGGTCACTGTATTATGCGAAGTATCATGCAAAAAAAGTGATTATTTATTCCCCCTGTTTACATCTGGCAAGTAAATTTAGTGGTACTTACCGATTATAATTTTTGCAATGAGCTACCACGCAAGAGGACTGTATAACAAGATCACAGTTTCAACTGCGAAACTCTTAGTTTTGGAATTGTAACTGTCATGTTGTTCTACAGTTAAATTTGCAGCGCGTCCCGCGGCCACACGCTATACCCCGCGCGGGTAGGCAGCCCAACAGACTGCCCGCGGCGTGGCGTAGGGACCCCCGGGCGGCGGGCCTTGTCAAATGTGCGATTGCTGATATTGCTGATGAAGCCGGGAGAGCGCGCCAGAGATAAAGTGTGTGTAAGAGGGGGGTGGGGGTGGCGTTTGAGGATTCGTAGCGAACGCTTTGATGTGATGGTTCCGGGAGCATCGCGACGAGAGGGTAATCCTCCTGGTGAGCCACCGGCGGCCACCGGCACGGCGGCGGCGGCCTGGGGATCAGCCGCGGGAGAGAGGGCCGGGCTGCCCCGAGGAAGGGGAGGCAGGCTGCTGTATTGTTTACTTTTCATCTCAGATTGCAAACCGGCTGTCGGCGTCGTCGCCATTGCGAAAGTGAGGAAAGGGGTTCCCTCCTAGACAGCGAACAGCCAAGAAAAGGGAAAGAACTAGCTTGATAGAAAAAATAATCATCATAAATCCAACGTGGCCAGATTTGCCATTTGCCTCCCTGTTTTAGTGTGCGATGTACTAATAATCCAAGTGTGAAAATGCTCAACACTTGTAAGTGTTCAACTTTCTAGTCGGACACTTGCCACTCGGTAGCTGTACACTTGTAAGCTTCTAAGTGTGTAACTCCTCTTTTAATCACTCCCCACCCACTCAGTGAGCGACTTGTCTAAGAAAGTGTTGAACAGATGAGTCGAACACTGAGAAGTGCAAGACCACCGAAAGTTGAACGCTAGCAAAAGTGTACTAGGACGGACGGAGTTGAACACTTGCATGTGTTCAACTTTGCAGTTGCAGACTCAAAAGTTTCAAGCAGATGATGATTTTTTTCGATTTTTTCCTAAATAGGTTCGGTCGCTAATGCGCTCTTGTGTATGTTGCCCAGGGCCGGCGAGCAGTCGCAGCGCCGTGACGCTGCTGGCGTTGGTCGCGCTGGTCGCGCCCCTGCTCGGGCCGCGGCCCGCCTGCTCGGCGGCACACAGGACGAGGTAGCGGCAGCGGCACCGTCAACAAGACCAGTGAATGTGTATCGGCTCATCCTATTGGCTCAAAATTATTGACTCTAGAAACCAATTGTTCCCTCGCTCGCTCCGAGAGGGGAGAAAGAGGTTCCGGGCAGCGGAGTGTGTATGTGGGGAAGGAGGGGGGAAGGGGCGGGCATACATGAGCCAAAGTCGTGAATATAGTGATATTGACAGTTGGAATCCCAGGCCGGGGCGCTCAGGGGGCCTACTAAAAGGCTCTCCGAGATAGCCCCCGCGGGGGTAAGCGTAAGCCCTCGGCGGGGGGTAAGCTCCGGGTAAGCCCCGCCGCGGGTAAGAGTGTTGGCCTCGCGGTCCCCTGGCCGGGGACCCCTCTGGGGGACCCCCAGGTGGTGGCAAAGGGATGATCAAATCAAAGACTTTGCCGATTTCCTTTGCCCCCGTCCCCATCCGCTGCCTACGCCTTTTTTGTCGAATGCTGATGTGATGTAAATAAGGATTATTGTAAAAATGTATACATTTGTTGTCTCCTCCCTTTCGATGTTGGGAGGGGGGAGTGTGTGTTTGTGTGTGTGTTTGTGTGCACACATGTGTGCGCGCGTGAGAGTTGTTTGGAAGTAATGGGAAACGTAAAGTTGTTGGTCGAAGGAGTTGTGGTATTTTCCTATTGGCACAGGGTTGCTTCTGTCGCCCGTAGTCTTCGACTTTGGGTGGGCGCGCGCCGGGTCGGCCGGAATGTTGGTAGTCTCTATTTCTCTTCAGTTTCAGAGATTTTCGGCAAAATCCTCATACGTCCTACAATCTGTATAATTTAAACGCATGCCGCCGATTGTACTAAAATAACAGATAAAAACTAGATTTGATGTGTCCATTTTAAAATGTAAATGCCTATTTTCTAATTGCTTTGAGAAACGACTGTTTGGAAAAATACTATGTGCGTTAAAAGAGAGAAATGTTTTGTTGTTTTATTATTAACCGAAGCGAACCGGAAGGTGACGACTGTAGAACAAAAAATAAAACACGCTTTTCTGAATGTTACTTGAGCTGTCAATGTTTCCTGTAGACTGCCTGTTACTCAGAGGCGGGACACAAGCGGATGCCCAGCTAGAAATTGTTCGTGCGATATTACTGATATCGGCACTATGGCAAGGTGCACATGTGCACTGTTAAAATCCTACGAAACAACGCTTCGCAATTGCTAAGGATTTTGATCCTTTAACTACGAAGCATTTTTCCTTGCAATTGCGAAGCGTTGCTTCGTAGGATATTAACAGTGCGGAGAATGCACAAAGTGCGTTTCTGTGCGTTCCCGAGCGGCTAACGCAAAGGGGTACGAAGAGGATGTGCAAAATAAAGACTTTTTTTACTGTTTTCATTGACACTTTAGTTTACTGTATAAGTGCAATCACTGAAGAGGACATCGTTGAAAATATCCTAGTAAATTCACAAAATTTGTGCCATTTTTATTTTCAAATTGTGTTGTAAGTTTGCGACAGGCCATTCTTGTTTTCCAACCAATTCCAAGTCGATACAAAGTGCTTGTAAATTTGCAATTCCAAATTGTAATTTTTTCGACACATCATAGAAAATTTTCCTGTAAACCTACACGACTACTTTTCACACTGACAATAAGCATTCGGTGACAACAACTTTCTCGGTTTCTAAAGCTGTAGGGTAAACCCAGTCTGCTTAAAACAGAAGGTCGCTTGGTTTTAGCAGACTATAATGAACACCGTTTCTGCCTTTAAGGGCAAGCACACATGACAGTCATGTCTCGAACAATGTTCCCAGTGTCTGATGAGAAGCGTGGACGACGAGCAGTGAGGTACCGTGCACTGTCTCCCAGCCCGACAGACCTCCACGTGTTGCAGCACGCCTTGCATCACATTACAATGTGGCAGTTTACACTGAAGCAACAACAGTAGACAAATCGCGTTAAATGAAGAACCCGAGTAGAAGTTAAGTACCTCGTTAAGTACATAGTTGTCATAACGTACGGGCTGTTCTCGAGTCCGACATTTGAGGGTGTGGATCAGAAGGAGCAGGTGTTGCTGAATCAGTTTGTGTTTCTCGGGATCGGCTGCTGGAGGTGTTGGGTCCTGCTGCAGCTGCATATCTAAGAAAGTAGGCTAATGTCAAACAATCGACGAAAGGTACGATTACTCTGTAGAAAGTTTTCGTTTTTTAAGGAATAGAATAGTTGCGAGATGCTTCTTAAGGAACTGAAAGTGCATTGGCTGTGGCATTGTCGTTTTACACATGCAGTACATACACTGCAAACCCAACAGTTTACTTACTACTTTACACAAAGGAAGAGTCTGACAAGTGAGCATTGATTATTAGTGAACATTACTACTACCAACGTAAAACAACAGAGTGCACTGTAAAACTTTCATGAACTAAATTCTTTGCAACGTTACGAACAATTTTCATTCTTTGTATTGTAAAGCAATTGTTTGTGAGGCTAGGAAGGTCCTTACGAACCATCGGTTTGCATTACGAACTATTTGTTCGTAAGCTTACGAAGAATTTGGTCGTAATGCAACGCTTCAAAATCCTTCGTAAGCTACGAATGTTTTGGTTACAGTACGAACCTGTTGTCCGTAAGCAATTTACTGTGTGCTTGTCACAAACCTACAAGTGTGTACTTAAAAATGTGTGTGCCTTACCTATGGTAAGTACACACTTGTAGGTGTGGGCTTTCAAGACGACTCTCACTTGTGTGGAATAAGTACATAGTTAATGGGTGTGCTGTGTCAATTGTTTTACCAGGGTGACGGCACTCACTAACGGACTTCCTCCAGACTCTTCTGTCATTCGCGTCCGAGAAAGCTGCCTGTCGCGAACTGAAGCTTATCGGCAGTAGTACGTATATATATACTGCGTTGGTGATGTCAGTACCGGGCAGCCCCAGACGAGCGGCAGCACGGGGTAATCTACAACAATTTTCCTGTCAGACGATAAAACATGTTCCAATCTGCCGAATCTTCTGAACTCAACAGGAAAAGAGGAGAGCGCCCCTAATTTGAGGAAAACTCATGTTCTGAGGTCTCCCCGCGGAAAGCGCACTGGTTTTCATTTAACGATGAACTTGGCGATAACCTCGGGTTAAAAGTCATACTGTTGTTGTTGGCGATAGCTTGGTCATTGCCAATCAACAGGCCATACGACACACAGAAAATCGTTTCCTTGAAACTAGGGAATTTCCTTCGACTTGAATCAACGAAATGGACCTAAAATAAAACAAAAGAAAAAATATTTATTTGAAGAAAAGGGTGCTTTTGAAGAAAATTCTTTAAATCAAGCATTTTTTGTCGTAAAACCACAGAAATTTCTTGAGAACAAGATCAACATTTCGGTGTGTTTTTTCAAGGAAACGATTTTGTGGGTGCAACTTTCATCGCCACTATTTTGTGGGTGTATTGCAGATAAGGATAAGGAAATATGCCGCCAGCCGCTCAGCTGGTCGTACAGTCTCTCTAGATATGGGAGCTTGACTTCTATACCGCCAGTTGGTGACAAACTTTAGTCAGCGACAGGCATATCCCTTCCTTGGACGCGTTGTTCTCAACCACTGACACTACTCTGCACTGCATCAGTGTCTTCAGTGAGTTATCCCCCCCCCCCACTGTAAACAAATGTGTATTTGTAAACACATTACGGAGCCTGTGGCCTCTGTGAGACGGCAAACCCACCCGCATCGGCGCGTGCTCTGAAACACGGGGTACCTAGTACTACCACTCGCCCCCCCCCCCCTCTCCCTCAACTGCAACCAGTTTTGACCGGCTCTCGTTATGTTTTAAAGCCAGCGTTCAACAATTCTCGTTTGGACGAAGTTCTGGTCCTCTGGTTCGGCTTTGCCTGGGACAGCGTTTAGCGTAACCACCTTTTCATAATCGCAGCTTTATTCGCTTGTTTGACATTATTTTTGTTAGACATGCCGGTGCTGCAGAACCCAACACCTCCAGCAGCCGATCCTGAGAAACGCAAACTGATCCAGCAACAGCTGGTTCTTCTGCTCCACGCTCACAAATGCAGGCGACAAGGACAGCCTGTAAGTTACGACAACCATGTGGTTAATTTCTTATCATGTTCATTTATTCATTTAACATGATTTGTCTTGTTGCTTCAGTGTGAATTGCCACATTGTGATGTCATGCGAGGCGTGCTACAACACATAGAAGTCTGTCAAGCTGGGGAATCGTGCACAGCACCTCATTGCTCGTCGTCCAGGCAAATCATCAGCCATTTTCATCATTGCTCGAGGCATGACTGTCCTGTGTGCTCGCCGTTGAAAACGATCGGATGAAACCAAACGAGCCCTGTTTTAAGCTGCTTGGGTTTACCCTACTGCTTTCCTCAACCAAAAGGTCCCTCTTACCCAGTGCATAAATCTGTTTCAGTGATTACATTTGGACAGTAAACTACAATTTGAATGAAAACTCTACAATTTTGAAGAAATGTCTCTATTTGGCTGCACAGGAGATCCAAGTGTACGAATGCGGCATCCAATCATCTGCTTGCGAGATCGATTTTTCGAACACAACCCCACCCCTGGCCACAGGGAAAGCAGAGTTAGTGACGAATCAGGCACGCTTCCTCCCCGCCGCCTCCACGCACGCCAGGCGCGCGCCGCCCTTGCAGTCCAATCGGCCAAACGCACAATCGAAGCACATAGATCGGCCCGCCAGACCACGCCACGCCCCGCCACGCCGCGAGTGAAAACCGGAGCGACGGCGGGGAACTCCCTTACCCCCTCCCACGGTGGAGATATCTCTCTCCACCGTGCCCCCTCCCCTCCGCACAAGCCGCCCTGTTTCGCGAAACGAGATATCGGAGAGTTGGCCCCGGCGCGGCCCGAGCGAAATACAACAAGATCTTATATCCGGGTCCACCTCAAAGCAAGAGACCGTCGCTGCGTTGTCGCACTTGATGGATGAGGACAACTCTCTCCCTCCCCCCCCCCCCTTTACTCTTGTTCCCGTCCTCACACCCGACTTCTCCTTCCTCCTCCCTCTCCCTGTGTGGCCAATCCTACCGCTTCGCCAGATCGCGAGACCATTCCGCGAAATGGCGAAGCAGTGCACGAGGGCTGGCTGAGACAGACAGCGACTCCTGGAGAGGGAGGGCAGGGTGTTTGGG
>NW_026267131.1:2140283-2144013 GCF_000697945.3 Frankliniella occidentalis | reverse complement strand
CCCCCCCCCGAGGATCCTTCGTGTTCAAAGTGCTGCAAAATTTCAAAGTAATTTGTGACTGCACGGGAGAAGCTGATAAACGTCGTTTGTTTGTTATTTTTGTTTTTGTTATTTTTTTAGCGGAGTGAATTGAAATCCTATATCTCTGTGTAGAGGTTTCGCGTTTTCTGTCAAAGCTGGTTTGCCTTCTGGGGTCGTGTGACCCGGGCCTAGGGGGAGCAGGGAGGGAAAGGGGGGGTCTGTCTGAAATCTGTGAAAACTAATTGGTGGAAACATTCTCGACCAAGCTTGTGATGTACGTACGTACCCTGCTTGCTTTAACGAGTAGCTTCACTTCAGCAGACGTCTCGAGATGCTGCTATACCCGCCTCGTTTCGTCTTCCTGACCGCGCGAGAGAGGAAACTCGGTCCGTCACCCGTCATGCTGCACCCGCCGGTCCGTCCGGTGAGGTTCCCATTGAAAAGATTGGCGCGCAGTGAAGGTTCCTCGTGCGGGTTGGGGCTCTAGTGCGAGGTCGACGTCGTGGAGGTCGGCGTGGCCGGCGAGGACGCGGGGGCACGTGGCCGTCGTCGTGGCCGTCACGGGGCTGGGCGAGCGGTCACGTCGCTCCGTCACTGCCGATTGGAATCTGCTACGTGCCACGCCCGCCCCCGCCACGCCTCGGTGCGGGAATAAGAAAGAGAGGGCGGGACACGGGCGGGGCGGGGTCGGGCCGGCTGCGCCGCCGAGGGCTGCGCGGCCCTCATGCCCGTCATGATGTACACTGCCTGCCGACAAGAGGGGGGAGGGGGGCAGCGCAGTAGGGCACGGGTTGGGAATTGAGGGGGGCACATTATTCTTTTTAAATAAAAATGCCGCCCGCCCCGAAAAGCCTTTAATTGGAATCGAACCCCGGTCCGGAGCGGAACATGGTCGCGGATTGTCGTTGGGATTAGGGTTGGGTCCCTCTCCACCCCTTTCACTGTTACCCGCTGGGCTGCTCCGACCCTCCTCCCCCCCCCCTCTCTCTCTCTCTCTCTCTCTCTCTCTCTCTCTCTCTCTCTCTCTCTCGCTCGCTCGCTCGTGCCGGGTTGCGCCCCGGTCCTTTCGGTCGCATCGCGTAGGGGAATGGCCCGCTCTCCTTGCTGCCCTACCTATTGGTCGTGATTAAATGCGTACGTGCGATCACTGGGGCGCGCGACGCTCCGTCCCAACCCCACCCCACCCTACCCCGCCCCACCCCGCCTCGCCTCGCCTCGCCCCACCTCGCCCTGCCCGACCACGACCACGACCCGCTGCCCCGCCGCGCCTGCTCCCTTGCGGCCCCGCTTGCCCTCGGATCCAGCTAGAACCTCTGTATACCATCATATACCTTCACCCTTCACCTTCACGTTGCCAGCAGCCAGTCCCCGCTGCCCACACGCCTGGGGCTGCTTTCCCTCGTTCCCGCAATATACTCCGATCTCCCTCGTACACGCTGACAGGTTGCCCTTCTGACCATTTGCTGAGTTTGATTCAGAGGAAAATCGCCCGTGGCCGTTCCACGCCCTCCACGCTCACCCTGCTTCTATTTCGTGCAATTGTTTTCAAAGAAGTCGGAAGAGTGGCGCCCTTTCCCCCACGACACTAATAGCCAGCCCGAGTCCACGGCCCGTCCCGCTCACTGTGAAAAATATCTTCGTAAATATTCACGACCATATTTTGTATTTCCGATTTACAAAATACAGGGTGGGTGATCCGCGCCGTCTTTTTTTTTTCTGCTTATGTTGCACCGGATTCATGCGTGCGGATGGGTTGCCTACTCGCAGAGGGCCGTAAGGCGCCATGGCGAGCGACGGTTGTCAAGTCCGCGCGCACAACCGAATCCGTTACAGTATAAGCATTTAAAAAAGACGGCGCGGATCACATACCATGTATGCTGTAAATTTGCGTTTCTCTCCGTGCGAGGGGCCAGATACTTCAAACACCATCCTTGTGCTCTACTAGCACAAGGCCGGGCCGCCTGGAGACGAACGGTGTTGGAGTCGGTTAGACTGTGCCGCGTGAGAGGGGCCAGACACTTGGGGATCATGCAAAAAAGTATGTCCGGCCGGCATTCGCCGTTACGAACCTGCCAATAAGTCTAGCAGTTTCAAGCACTCGGAGCGCCTGGTAGGTAGGCAAACACCTCGCCTGCAGCGCACGCGTGTACTGCGGGCCGGTCTACCCCGAACCCCGCAGGCGCCGAGCTCGCAGCCGGAGCTCGCGTAACTTGCCGAATAGATCATGGAGAAAAACGGACGTGGTCTCTGCGGACGATCCCTTATTACACCATCCGTGCGCGCCCGGCCCGTGCGTACTAGCAAAGACCCAGAGGACGCGGCCGGCAGACACAGTGGCGTGAGACGGTTGGTCTGCACCTGGGCCGTCTGCTGCTGCTCGCTCGGGTCGCGCCGGCCCACTGCTGATGGCCGGACTGTCGGCCCTGATACTAATTGCGTTTCATATGCAAGCGGCGCGGCGGGGAGCACTTTGGAAGTGGGGGAAACTTGACCGCGTTTGCATTTCAAATGCAACTCTAAACTGTCCTCTCCCGGGGCCGGCGGTGGCGGGGGGGTTCCGTACCACTCGAGCAGCTGGGCCGCGAGGAGGACTACCGAAGGTCTCCTTCCCCAGGCCGTCCACGTCCCCGACGTTCCAGGGATTCCAGGATACATGAACGCAGTCTCCAGAGGCGGATAGACCTGCCGCGCAGGTCTGCAGGCCGAGCTGGGGTGCTTCTAGGCACTTGCCCATAAGGTCCCCAGCGAGCGACCCTCCGAGAACAACAAACGGCAGCCTTCTGTCGTCCCCACCAAGGTAGAGAGCAAAATTTGCGCCAACTTTAAAAAATAAATCAGAGCAGTGTAGGCTGACTTTTTTTTTGTCGCGCCAAGGACGTGCACAAGTGCATAAGCGCACATTAAGGAAAAGGGAGGCGGTGCAGAAGGTCGGCCGGGGGAAGGAAACGGAAGTGGGGGAGGAGGAGGGGGGGCGTCGGGTCGGCAGGCCACTTTCCCCTTCACCTCAGCCTGGCCCCGCCACTCCCCTCTCGCACACCCTGGTCCCCGGCGCGGCCCCGGGACCTACGCGCGCCTTCTTTTTTCACCCCGGCGCACAAGAATTTCCGCGTTGAATTATACGAGTTCAAAAAGTTTTCAAACTGCAGTAAAGTTGTCTGAATGTAGGGTATGTGCCGTTTGGAGTGACTTAGCCCACCTCCCTCTCTTCTCTCCCTCCACGCCTCCGTCGCCTTGCTCAAGGAGATGGTGAAGAGGGAGGGAGGGGGGTGAGGATCCTCGCCACTCGGCACGGAACACCGCGCAAATCACTTAATTTATTGCGCTATTTTATTTCTTAGCCCGCGGGTCTTATTCTGCTTATTATTTCTCGCTGATTGCGGCCCGTGTCGTAGCACTGGCTGGTCCCTCCCCTCCCCCCAGTGCACAAACTTAACATTTAAAAAATGGGGGGTTTACACCTCTTAAGACCCTTGTGGCATGGCCACTATGTGGTCACGCTCCCATGTTAAATTATAGGCATCAAAAATGAGCCGCAGGGAACGTGTTGAACTGTTAGAGTTAAAATAGAGACAGTCTTGGGGACCGCCTAAAAAGTTCTGGATGAAACAACTTCAATTTTTTTTAAACTCAGTTATAAATGAAAAGTTATCCAATATAACAGGTATGATCACCAAAAGTTCGAAAGAATGTCAAGTTCGCATTCCCTGCT
>NW_026267131.1:2125335-2139218 GCF_000697945.3 Frankliniella occidentalis | reverse complement strand
CCTCTTGCCCTCCCCTCGGTGGTGGCGGTATCGTCGACCCGGCGCGATAAGAAAGAAGTAACTTCTCGTTATGCAAAAGGGAGGGGCGGGGGGACTCCCCTCCCACTGCTCGTCTAGGCGACAAGTCAACCAAACCGTGAAAATTTAGAGTTAGGAAGGGGAAAACCCTCTGTATACCCAAGTGCGGAGAGGTGTGGCGAAAGGGATGAGGGGGGGGGGGGGGGGTCCCCTCTCCTCCCCATCCCCCGCCTCGCCGGCATGTCGGCAGACTCGCAAAGCAATTTATTGTGGTCCAATTTATATATGTGCCGGCCCCGGGGCCTGGTCCGCTAGCTCTGCTGGTTGGAGTACGCTGCCGCCGACGCCGGTCTCCGTTGGCACGGGCACACTGCTGCACGACGGCGGTGGAAGCACCAAACATGCTCGTGGTTCCTCCCCCTCATACTGTATTGCAGTTGATCGAGGGGGGCCCCCCCTAGGGGGAGGGGGCGGGGGGCGTGTTCTGGCGAGATCCCCAGGGCATTAATCTTCACTTAATTTCATTCCCTCGGTTGGTCCAGCCCAGCGGTCCGCAGTTGTTTTTAGGGACCGAGAGGTGGCCGCTCTGCTGCCGCTACCGCTGGCCCCATGTGTCTCGTGCAAGAGCGATAGAGTTCACAAATCAGAATTGGGGAGTCAGGAGGTGATGTCAATGACTAGTTTTTGAAATTCGCAGTCATATATTGCACAGAACATACATACGCACGTACATGTCTTTTATAGGTTGATATATGACAGTAAATATAAATACAACAAGTGACATCAATATATAACTAACATGCATTGCAAATGATTGAATGCAGAGGAACAACTAGAAAGAAAATAACATTCACGATAACAAACATTCATGGCATAGTTTTTAAATATCAATGAAAAAATTAGTTTAAGGTATGGAAGAAAATATTTACATACAGAGGAGAAATCAATAGACTCTCAACTCAGTTACCTATATCATTTGGAATGTCAAGTATTGCAAACACAACATGCAATAAAATTTCATCAATTAACACACAAAATATAAAAATAGCTCCACAAATAAAGAGTGAAGTAACACAAAGTGATGGGTGGAGGCATAAACATATATTTCATTCAGTTAATTAAAAGAACAATGTTTCACAATAAAAACAAAGCAGCCGATGTCATGTCAGACTGCACTCAGCCAATTATTAATAAATATAGTTCATAAAGTACGCTTGCCAGGAAACAACCTAGACTCAGAGTATTAAAAAAACAAATATTCTATCACCTAGCGTTTTTGCAGCTAGGCAGGTATGTAGCACTGCAACGTAATACTGATTACAAGATCTCTGGAGCAGTACATCTATTTTCCCAGTATATTAACCCTTACGACACTGAATTTTAAGGTGATAAAAAGCATTAGAATAACTCCAAAACACTCATTCTCAGCTAAATGTAAGAAAAGTTATAAGTACGTACCAGAATAGGTATACTTCAGTACGTCTCAAGCAATTACTCCTATTAAGTCACATTTTTGAAATGGGGCAGATTTTGTGGATATGATTAAGAAAATGTGTTCATACCTGTTTTATCTCCTAAAATCTATTGTACTGAGAAAAAATTCACAAAATATTTCACATGGAATGAAATGCTGACTTACATTTTGCTACTGAACCATCACATTTTACTCAGTCTTGCCATACTAAGAGAAAAAGAATTCCAATGACTACAAACAAAATATGATATGAATCTAGTTCCAAAGTAGACAGACACTAAACTATACTGCTTAAAATTGTCCAGTAAATATAGAATAAAATATTTGTTTTCTTGAACAACTACAAGAGGCTCAAAATTCACAAACAATTTTTGCCTTATTCAAATACAAGCAATGAGTCGAATATCACTTTTTCACTCACAGATACAGATAAAAGATTTGGAAAAAATAGAGAAGCATCTCATTTTGCAAGATTCTAAATTTATCTTATTTCCAATAGATATGATAGTTTTTTTTAGACTACATCCAAAGAAGCCTAAACATCTACATGCTCAATTCAACATGAAAGATGAAGCGTTTGATGATTGCAGAAACATTATAGAAAATAGAGAAATATACCGCAAAGAACGAATCTTTATCCAAAATTTTAAATTTCACAGTAATGCAAAACTGACATCTAAAACAAGCAAGAAATTATTGCTACAGTACTTTTTGTTTAGAATTTGAATGCCAGGAAACACAGATAGCACATTGATTCTTTCTGCTATACAAGAGCCTTAGTTCATCCTCAACACAATTGACAAGGAGCCAAGTGACCAGATACTTCAGGGTGTCCCGTTCAAGACAAGACTTTCCTACCACAAGTTTAAGTCCACGACCGGTGGTCTTCTTTCGGTGGCTAGGCTAGTGGCTGGGGTTGGCTCATCTTTCTGAGATTTCCGACGCGAGTTTTCGATTTGAGACTGTAAGGCCAGAAACACGGCCAAGTATTCCCTAGCTCAGCAATATAAATTCAAATATGTGACACAAAATCACACCTTGAATGGGACACTCTGTACTATTGTGGGGATTTAGGCTGTTTCTAAAACGGACAAAATAAAGCAGACAACAGCAGAAGAAATTCCCTACATGTTTTCTTCATTGTCAATTAGAAATTTTTCAAGCATGAAGTATTTTTTTTTTTTACTATTCCTTAAATTATGTTATACGCTATATGCTATGTCTGAAAACCACTGAAGTTCAACTTCAGTTAAGAACCATGACAAAAGGAGTGTGTCGGTGGTGACAAAATAGAGAAAATACATTACATTCATGATGTCTTAATTGATTCAGTTTAGACACAGATTTTTACAAAATATGAACAAGAGTACTTTTGGTCAAACTTAAGATTAAAATAATCAGGCAAATACCTATACATGGATTAAATGTTAAAAGGTTCCAAATTGTATATTCACATTATACACAGTACTTAATGGGACTTAAAATGGTCTTTGAATAAAATTAAATGAGAAGTCTACTTTATAGTCAAATGAAAATAAACGTCATATCAATGACAGTAGTATGGACTAGTATAATAAGAGCTCAGTTTTGTATGCTGTCTTTGGCCCATTTCTGTTTTGGACTTATTAAGATCGGAACTCTCAATCCTGGTTAGTAGCAGAATTGGTTACAGGCGATTTTAGTATTACTGGAGAGTGCTCTAATTAGAGACTAGAATCAAAAGTAGCTGCACTTAACGTAGGCTGTCACAGTAAGCTACATATTATGCTAATACATCAAATTGTGGAAATGTTCAAAAACTTGAACAGCATGACTGCAGTCATCCCAAGCTGATGCTTAGGTTTCAATGACAAGATACCAATTATCAATAATCCTGATATGTTGATGTTGGACGTTGACGTTGTTTTGACTACAAGGCCATGAGCATTGAAAAATTGACATTGCCATTTAATTACAATAGATACAAAAGGACAAATTCTGCCATGTTAACAGGCATGTCATCGTTTTCTTGTCATATCAATAAAAATCTATCTTAAAACAGTCAAAAGTTTCAACTTATTTCACAAAAAATAATTGACAATAGAGTATTAAGTGCAGCCACACACACAAAATGTAAACCAACAGTAGCTTTAAGAAACACATGTAACTGCATTCTTTTCACAGAGCATTGTCCAAAAGTCAAAAAATATTGAGTTGTAGACCCACAATTTTAATGGTGGGACTTCCTTTGCGCTGGTTCACTTGAGTTCGGAAAGGGAGCAGTGTTACGGAACCCTCCACCACTTAGGAGACCAGGACCTGCCTGACCAGTGCGGCTAGAAGTAGTTGCATAAGCCATAGTCTCTGACTTCATGACACCAGCACTCTTTTTAGAAAGAGGTCCAGTAAGTGTCCTACTCGGGCTTCTCAAAGGAATACCACCTCCTTGTTGTCCAGCAACTGCAGATGCACTCCGCAACCCGATAACAGGACTAACTGCACCAGCACCACTAGAGCTACCACTTGAAACACTTAAACTGCATTGCGCTGTCATAGGAGATGCTGTGCGACTTGCGGAAGGGCTAGAAGAAGCAGATCCGGAGCGAAACCCAACTGAAGGCCCTGATTGAGGCCCTAATCCCAATCTAGGGCTATGCATTGGTCATGGGAGCACCTCAACATAGTTCTCAGGGACTAAGCCACTTTTTCCATTTAAGGTTCCTTCCAACCATCCAGGCTCCAAAGAGGATCGAACTGTGAAGAATAGATGATAGTTTTTAACCATTTCACAGAGAAGATTGTAATGAAAAGTAAAGCAAGCAAAACTCACCATTGGTAATAATTTGATTAGGTTCAAATGAAAGCTCTCCATCATTTTCACCCAGGCATGCATAAAGTGTTCGAACTCTCCTCCTGTAAACCAAATTGAGTAAAGAAAAGGTACTGATGATATTACTTCATAGTTTGACTCTTAACAGAACTTACACTGCCTCAAGGGGATGGTAACTTGTGGCAAAGTGATAATCCATTTTACCGACAGCACCTAGCATAATAAAAAGTAGAGTAAATCAAATTTTTGTAATGAAAAATTCTTTAAATCACGCGTGTTCCAAATCCCCCTCCCCCCCCTCTATTTCCCATTTTGCTCACCTCGTTTACTTTTCTGTGGTGTAACACCAGAATAAGTATTGTGAACATTTATGTCTCTTGAAGATAATGATGATACTGATTCATTTGAACTGCTGGTACTGTTTAGAGCATCAGCACGGCTTGCATTTACTGAAACAGGATTGAAGACTATAAACAGCCAGAAGAAAACTCAACACAGAGAGGTTGATGAAATAACACTCTATACCTAGTGTTCCATAGAATGGTTGAGCTTTCGCCTTCTGCATTTGATGTTGTTGTTGTTGTTGTTGTTGTTGTTGTTGTTGTTGTTGTTGTTGTTGTTGTTGCTGTTGCTGTTGTTGCTGCTGCTGCTGCTGCTGTTGTTGTTGTTGCTGCTGCAGGCTCAGAAGATTTCCCTCAGAATATGCTGTAGCCCGACTGCTTGGTCCCATAAGGCGTACCATGTGCCTCTGAGCTGGAGGCTGCTGAGGCTGAGCTTGCTGAGGTGATGTCTGAGATGGAATAACATGCTCTCTACTCATGTGATCAACTCCAATGTGCGATCGGTGAATAACATATTCTGCTTCCCGAGTGCCACTAGCTACATTGTGCATGCTGGAACTTAGTGAAGAACTCAGTTCACCTCGCATTGCACTTTCATAGTGAAGTTTCGGCCCCACCTAATAAAAATGACAAAAACAAAATTAGCAAATTGGAATACCTTAGCAAGATACTTTTGAGTTCCTCTCAAAATACTCACATGATGTTGCACAGGTGATACATGATGTGGTCCTCTAACCAAGCCATGAGTCAATGAATGAGGTGGAGTTGTAGATATGTAAGTGGGCTCCGCCTTCACAAATGATCGAGTATCTGGTCTGGAATCGGGCCGCATTTCTGGCCTTGATTCCGGTCGCAGATCCATTCGTGTGTCTGGTCTAACATCGTTCTTCACATCCAATCGAACATCTGGGTTGATTGAATCCAAATTTTCAGGTTCTGTTTTAAAGATCTGTAAGCATGTAATATGTAAAAATCTGGGCATACAAATTAATTAAATACGAAAATGGAAGCTAATTACTAACCTTTTCATAATTTTCTATAAGAATTTCAACAACAACATTACAGAACTTAATGTCCATTATTGCAGCCACAGTCTCTTCCTCTGGGCGTAATAAAGTAGGTCCAAAGCAAACACCAAGATTGCTGACACTCATTAGATTCTTATCAGACTTTGCGGCAACACTGAAAAAGGAATAAAGTGTAAATTAAACAATTTACTTTTATTAGGAGACTGGCACCAAGTTGTTACTCACTTTGTCAGATGATGAATAAGTATATCTAGCATATTAAAATTGGTCTGTGGCAGCCGATGCATCAAGGTATGAACATCATTAACTCTCATTTGCCGTGTCTCTTGTTCTAAATGTACAAAAACAAAGATTAGATGAATAATGAATGTGCTGTATGAGGTTGAAAAGTAGAATAAACAACATCACTTACTTGCAGCAGCAATAAAGCTATTGTGGTATCTGAAAGTAGTAAGAGGTTCTGGGAGATTTCGGAGGTACGTTTTTAGAGCACTGGTGATTGTTTTACTTTCCCATTCAAAAGCATCATCAAGATTCAATTTTTCCAGTTTTCGCCGATCTAACCCTAAGGATAGTAGCTTAGAAACTTTGGAAGTTATTCCTACGACTCTGTAAAGACCTTGCTCTTCCAGTCCTGGATTGGAATAAAGGAGACATTAAAACACAAATAACCTAGTCACAGTTGAAATTTTACTTTTTTTTTTTTTTTTAAAGAAAGAGTTGCTACAAGGATACAAACCTCGACTGTCAAGAGCTTCTATACATTTGTTTACAAACATAAATCCAACTTCATCTAAGGCTCTCTCCTCAACTCTTTCCTTAACTACTTTTCCAGGTTGCGTGTAGGTCTGCAAGTTATAAAAGAGATTGTTTCATAAGAAAGATACTTGACTAGAATACCAATCATAATGATCTTCTAGATGTTGATTAACAAAAATTCTCAATCGAGAAGATGAATGCACTCAGGAATCGAACACTTATTGTAAAAGTATGTAACCGAAAAGAGATGGCCACTGTGAGACTAAGGTGTAACTAGATTTGAATTAATGCAGAAGACGAAAACCATAACTAGTAAATTATTAATGAAAAGAAGTATGTGAAACCTGGATAGTAAGACCTCATAAGGGAACTTTTCAGAGGACTCAAGTCAAATTTGTCATAGGAGTTTACCAGGTTATAAAGAATACCTGGATATAACACTGAGACCATTTTTTTTTTTTAAATCACAACAGTACACCCCAAGAGCCGAAGCTCCATTGATGGGGTTGGTAACATGAACATGGTAGTGCTAAAGTGCTAAGACCTTGGTCTTACTATTCAGGTTTCACTACTAACTAATTAGATTTTTTGTAGTTTGCTAGCACTTGCAAAGAGGATACACCTTTTACCGTTATTATTCATGGACAATAAATTATCATCCACGAAACAACACACACATATGTCTATTACTGTGCCATGCCAGTAAAGACTATTAGTACAAACGACTAAAATACATCATAAGTTTAGATTCAGAAAACAGAAATTAAAATCAAATTACTGTACTCAAACTGTCATGCAAATATTGAGAAGTACCATAATCCACCATATTTCATGCATGCACCTAATTTCAGTAAGAAAATCAGTCTCTCATATAAAGAGAAGAAAAAGATTAAAGTTGTTCAAGATTGTTAAAAAATTTAAAAGCAAATGCAATGATCAGCGAACACATAAGAAGAAAAGATTCAATCAAGGTAAATGTCCAGAAGTCATGAAGGGGGAGATGGGATCTACAAGCCATGCGCTCAATCACGCTACAAGTTTCATCCTACAGTCTACCAATTAAATGTGTTGTGCTTTATTACAGCATGCAATGGCCAAACTCCATTCGGCAACATACCATAGGATGAAGAGGCTCTTCACTTACGGGCTCTTTGCCATCCATCACATCCATCCACAACTTTCGATCCTCTTCAGAGAGAGCCTGAAGTGTGTAAACCACACCAGGCCTAAAAGAAGGAAAATAGGAAAAAAAATGAAAGACAGGTGTTAGAATATACAAAACTCTTCTTGATTTAAAAAATAAGTTGAGGATTACTTTAAATTTGAAATGATTCTCACAAAATAATCAAAGACACCAACCTATCAACTGATGTGACATCAAAGCAAAACCTTTTTTCAATAGAGTCAGACATTCGGCGCACACAAGAAGCAAGTTTCATCTTTTCAGAGGAATTCTGGTAAAAGTGTAAGAGTGTAAGAAAATTTATCATACATAGCAATTAGATAAAAAAAGACTGTGATACTTACAAATTTCCCAGTCATCTGGTTGTAAGGTATCATAATAAATTCCTTTTTATCTCTCTGGTACATGCAATACTGTTTGCTCCATGTTGTTCCAAAGGCCTCTGAAAATAAAGGAGAATTTTATTTTAAAATAAACAAAACATATGAAGTATGAAACACAATAAATTGCAGTTTAACTGTAATTTTAAAGTACAAACTTTTTTCCATCATGAACAGATACCCTTCTCGGGTGTAGGTCTTGTTTGTTACTCCAGCCTCAACTGGTTTTGTTTGCCTCATTTCTTGCATTTTTTTCATAAGTGACTCAGTTTTATCTCTTGTTTCCTCAAAATTTTCTCTAGTCTAGAACAACAAGATAACATTTAAGGAAACAGATAGAAAATATCACAAAAAGCTAGATTAGAGAAAAAAAACAACAAAAAAAAAAACGCAAATACAAATGCACATTTTACAAATACACATTCCTTGTTGCCTTCCTCCAATTCTTTGCTCTTATTTAAACCCATGCAAATTAAACTTCAAACAGGTTAATGCATGAAAAAAAATCACTCAGAACATACTACAAAACATAATGAGATAGTGACGATTATTATGTGAGATGGGAAAATGTAATAACCTAATTTGCACAAAGGTGTTAGCAGTACAGAGTCAAAGAAACAGACAGAGGTTAAATGCAATGCTTTAGAAAGGTAACTACAAGTGTTGAATCAAACATTATTGGTGGCAAACTATTACATACGGGGTGCCTTGATTGGTCCTTCACCTTCCACTTCAATCCTACCAGAATAGGGGTATTTTCATCTGGGCCAGTTGCAAATTTAATTTCTAGACACCATTTAAAAACTAAGGTAAAGCAAATTGGCTGGGGTATCTTAATGAAACATATAACAAGAGAGAGTAAAAGGGATAACAGAATAAGGTACTCCACTCACCTTTTGAATACGAATTTGAAGTTCACGCATGTATGGTTTAAAATCTTCAGCAACTTCATGGCCTTGATGATAAAATGTGAGCCAGCTAAACATAAAACTCAGCAGCTGAAAGTAATAAGATAATTAGTAAGTACTACACAAATACCTGATTTATGAGGTGATTAATGCTCCAATGTTCCAATGCTTACTGTTTCTACAAATTCAAATTTTTTGCGTTCCTGGGCTTCTTGAAGCACAAAAACATACTCAAGACTAGCTTGGCAAAAGTATCGCTGTTCCAATTGCAAAGAGGCATCAGCTTCCTGCAAAACAGCATCCTGTTTTTTGGTAGATAGGTTGAGATACCGCTCCTGACTTTGACAGAACTTGGCTGTCTGTTTGTCAAACTTCTTCTTTCCTTCCTAATCACAAAAAAAAATATTTAAAAAAAATGTATAACACATCACTTTAATGGGTTAAAATTAAATTTATAGAGACAAGAATAAAGACAGATAACTAGCCTTAACTCCTCCAATGTGAACTTTTCGGAACTGGTCCAGTGGCACAATAATCTGATCGTAAGCTCGTTCAAGCTGAAAGTAAAATGAAATCAAATAAAAATCATTACAACATGTTCTTTATTTCCATTCTATTCAAACTTCAAGTAAATTTGAGTTTGTTAAGCCTAAAACAATATCGCAAGCAAAAACTACTAAATGCTTCTACGACTACTACTTCAAAATAAAATAGAGAGCAAAAGATCTCACCAGGTAAATGCAATTCCCATTTACCTACAGAATCTGCTCAAAGGAGCATTCCTGGCAGCAAGAATAGGATAAGCACACACAATTTTTTAAATTTTTAGGTATCAAAGGGAAAATGAGAACTACCACAGTGTGTCTGAAACTGATTTTGTGCTCAATACCAACCAAACCAAACAATTAAAATATTTCAGATACGTTCGTAAAAATAGACAAAAAGTGAGAAGGGGTTAGAAGCAGACACATGTGAATGAGTACAGTTACAATCCACAATCAGTAAGTATCTAAGTACTTGATAGATATGTATAGGGAACACTCTGATATTAATTCTAAGGGCATGGGAAAAGAAATAATATTGACTTTAATATTTTACTATGCTGCACACAAGGAAAACCATCTCAATACTGGAAAGGACCACTCAAATAATATTGTATAAACATACCATTCTGTCTCGTTCATCTTCAATAGATGCAATGAGCTGACCGAATTGGGCCAAAGACTTAGAGATAACGACTTCATCATCGGTTTGTGAAGTTCCAATGCAATCAAAGCTGAAATTCTTCAGACTATTTGAGAGGGTACGCTGAGCACGGGAAAGGTCTGGAAATAGATTACAAACTTCAATGAAACTCCTGCAAAGACCAACAGCCATCAACCAGACCTCAAAAATATTTCCTTAGTCCATATAATCAACATAAAATAATGCAAGTGGAACTGAATTATGAAGATAATGTCATTTTTCATTCATCAGTCCCATTCATTGATCACTTTTCGTGGCATTCTATAGGTAAATATTGACACAATTTTGCTAACATAATATTAAAGATTCAAAATGTCATTAAACATAACCATGAAATCATCATTAGATAATGCAATATATTTTACGAAACTACCATAAAACGAGAGAAACAGGCATAACAGAACCCAGAGCTTGAGAGAGCAATCATTTCACAATAGAAGCTCGAATCTCAATTCCCCCGAGTATGGTGGACAACGACGCACACAAATGTTGAAATTTCGGCACTTACTCTTGGCCGCCCCGAGTAAATCCTTTACTTCCTTGATGAGTCTCTTAATCTGCTGACTAGTCTTCTCCAACTCCTTTTCGTGGGCATGGAGGTTTTCTCTGAAGTACGGGCTATCCGTCAAACAGTCAGTAAACTCCAAGGGCTGCAGTCCCACGCCCATTTTCACGGAGAATCACTTCAACACACTGCATAAATTATAAACAAGCACTGTTTTCGTCAACAAACAAATGTCCATTTTCGCGACAACTGCAGATTTTGGCACGAGAACTCCAAAAACGAAATAAACAAGACATCACCAGCAGCTGACATATTTTCCTGGCGAGCACTGCCTTGGAAACTTGGCGCAAAGAGACTGAGGCACGAGCCGCCGCCTTCTAGGGTGGGAGGGGGCAGGGGCTGTGGGCTGCGGAAGGGGGGAAGGGGGGAAGTGGGCGGGGCTAGACCAGACCAGATCGGCTCGGCGCCGCGAACCTGCAAAGTGCGAATGCGAAGAACTACTGCGAAACCGAAGGGAAGCGAAGGAGAGCTGGGAGGAACTGAACAGCACAGACTGAAATGCGGACGGGACGCAGCGAGCAGGTCTTGGCAGGCGCGGAGGGGCGGGGCGGGGCCACGGGGTCAGCACGGTGCACATTGCCTCCGTTTACAGTCTACTGTACTATGTTTACGCCGTAGAACGCTGGCCCGGGCCAGCGCTAGCCCGGGCTGGCGGCGGTGCGTTTACCCCGTGTGGGCCAGCTGATGAAAAAGAGCGCGGTTTTCAAATCTCGACGATCAAACCAAGTATTTTAGGGTAAAATACTTCTCCCGGTACACGGTTTGCAAATCAGCGGGTGTAGAATATTTAACTGCTTACTACTCACATCATTTATCTATAGGATATACGTGATAGCAACAATTTTTGAAATATTTACAGTATCTTAGATATATCAAGGTGTATTGAAGACGATAGTGAGAATTGAGGCTCTGGGTCGAATAGGGGATTTATTTCCTGTTGGGGTACGAAAGCCACACCGAAATGCCAAGTGCAATACACAAATATCGGGTATTTTAAAAGTCCAGCCGGAGATAGCCCGGGCGAAACGCGTTTACTCCGGGGCTAGACCAAGCAGAGCGGTGGAGGGGGGCAGGCTAGCGCGTGCTAGCGAGCGGCTGGCCATCGCTGGCTCCGCGCCGTTTACGCCGGGGCCAACTTCCCCCACCACCGACATAGCACGGGCTAGCCTCCGCGGTGTAAACATAGTAATGTTAGTTTTACTACCTGCACCAGCAGCTGTGCCGCGGGGTGCCTTCGCCACACAAACACCGACACCAACCGACACACACATGCCCCGCCCGCCCCGCCAGATCCCTTTTGATGGCGGCTCCAGGTGGGGTGGCACCCACCCAGCCGATGAGGCGGAGGGAAGGGAAGGCCCCCGGCAGGCCGGGTCGGCGGCGTCCCTGCGACCCCTCCCTCCTCCCGGGGGTCAGGGCCGTTCGAACGCGAGCGCGCCAAAGGACCTGTGGGTCGTCATGGCGACGGGGCGTGCCAGGGCGATGTTAGGTTCCCGTCGCGGGCTGCTGCGTGTGTCTGCTGCTGCACTGTTGCTCGAGAGGACGGCGTCGTCGTTCGTCGCGGTGCTCGTGTAACGGGGCGTCACCCCAATGGCGCCCCCCTCGCATCCTTGCACCACCAGGACGCCGACGAGGGCAGCAACTTCAGCGACGAACCAGGCCGCCGTCCGCCGCGAGGACGAGCACACGTAAGGCTAGGGAGGGGCCCCGATTGTTCGATAAGCGCATCGAAAAAGTCGCGTCCGCGGTCGCTGCGGAGGGTTGAACGCCAGCCGGCGGCGTCGTTCGCCACGGGATGGCACCGGCGCGTCGCCCTCTGTGGCAGGGAGGAAGGGAGAGGGGGAGAGGCCGCATTGAATATTACCACAACGAGGAGAACGGTCCGAAGTGGCCATCAAAAATACTCCCAAGACGACGCCGAACGGGTTGCTCGGCGATAGTCGAGGAGAGCGCGACCACCGTGTGGTCACGCGCCGAACTCGAGATGCCGCGCAGACCGTTCCTCGTTTTGGGGCGCGAACGGCCAGCGGCAACCCTCAGGAGCGTGGGGTGGGCGCGCCTGCGCAGGGGTTAATTTTAGCACTTGCACTCGAACTTCTCAAGGTCTGATCGGAAACAGTTTGGGCCGCCATCAGCCCTCGCCCCGCCCCGCCCCGCCCCGCCGCGCCGCGCTGTTTTGGAGCGGGCGCGTTAACACCGCAGGCCGGCTGCCGACCGCGCCGAGGAGGGTGCTATTTTCAGAGGGATCGAGGGTGGGCCGCAGCCCAGAGCCCCAGCCGTGGTCGTGGTCGAACAATCGGCAATCGGCCCGGCCTGCCCAACACAGGCACTGGAAAAAAAATGTTCCATATGTATCATCTGCTAAAAATATATACAGTGAAGATTTATAGTGGTTCTAATCGAGCCAGAGGCCATAGAGGAAATCAATTATTGGATGTTGAGTCCGACTCCTCTCCCACCAGCAACAGCAGAGGGCCTTATCTGCTGCACTCCCCTCGGCAGTGCAGTCGAATCAGTCACACCAGCGACGGCCGCCGCCCGCACGCTTTGACACGTGCCGGGAGGCGCGGTAGACACAGCAGCGGCGGACACCGTCGGAAATCACGAGAATATTACGGACACGACGGAAAAAAATGAATAAATAAAAAAGGCGTAGCGTCATTTCGATTTTTCTCGACCAGTGATGGCAATCTCTAAACCATAAGCGCGGCGGCCGGCTGCGAGCCAACGGGGGGAATTCCAAAAGAGGCAGAAATATAGTTCCGCGCGGAATGTCTTTCGATGAATGAGAGGGGTGTTGGCGGGGAGGGGGGGGATTAAGTAACGTGTTTGTTCTCGTGCCCTGGGCGGGGCGGGGCGGGGCGGAGCGGGACGGCACTCGTGGGCATGCATTCCTCGTGTGACGTGCTGGTGCAGGGCGCATACGATGGTGCGGGTGTCGCCTCGGCCTCTCTCGCGAGACTCATCGCCACGGCGGCGGCGCAGCCCAGCGGCAGCCCGCCTCTGTCTGACTCATTACCATGAGCGGGCGTGCCGCCTGTCAGCGCGGCGCGGTGCCCCTTCAGTGCCAAGGTCGGCTCAGACAAGAGTCGCGCCCGCCCCGCCCCGCCCCGCCGCTGATACAAACGTGAGCATGGATAAAGAGGCTCCAGCAAGGTCGCCGACCCCCCCCC
>NW_026267131.1:2093894-2123040 GCF_000697945.3 Frankliniella occidentalis | reverse complement strand
CCCGCTCTCGCCCGCAGTAGAGCAGATTATCATCACACTGGCGTCCTCCCGCCGGTCTCGTCCTCGATGCCAGGCGCGGCGCGGAGCTTAGGACCCTCGGGAAGGCGCGGCGGGCGCAGCACGCGCTGCTCCTACAGCGGGGCCGCGAGCACGCGCAAAAAAATGAGGGAAATGGGGGGAAAGGGTTACTACAAAAAAATAATAATGTACAAATAGGCAAACGGTAAAGATTCCCGTTAATCCGGGGGACCCAAAGTAATTCAGGCAACTTTTAGCCAACCGCCTACACCCCATAATACTGCACCATCAAAAGACATACAACACATCCATTCGCAAAAATTTATAAATAGAAAATGTCGGTGCACGCGCTGACCCGCGGGCCTGGACTAGCCTGGACTGGTCGCGGGCGTGCAGCAGCGCTGCTGCAGCGCGTGCATAGACGTGCGGAGGGCGGGGCGGGGTGGTGCCGTGCATGTGCTCGCCGGACAGTGCTGCTGACGCGCTGACGCACAGATCCTGCTGAGTGCAGGACGCGACGCGGGTGATGGTACAGGCGCGCCGGGCCAGCTCTGTTTCCGGTTCCAGCGCTTGCCGGGCCCCCTCCGCCCCTGCCGCCCCCCGGCCGCCCCCCGGCAGTCGCGCTGACAGGTTTCCGGTGGCGAACAGGGCGGCGTCCCCGCCGTGCTGTATCGCCTCTGCTGCGACGACGTATACACTGCCGTAAAACCATAGCCGCCAAGTCGGAGGATGATTGCCGTGATGGCGTCAGGTCCATCAAATAAGTCATTTAGTGTAATGGCGGAGCAGCAGGAGTGTCGCAGTCCACGCCATTCGCCTGTTACTCCCGCCGTGTTTCTCACAGTGTGGCACATCGGCACGGGTTTGCTCGCGCGACTCGCTTCGCCGCGGCGGCACGTTTTGCTGAATCTTTGCCTTCGTGTCAGCGGGAAGAAAAGAAGGGGGGGGGGCAAAGAGTACCTTCGACGGACATCGGACACCCGGTGTCGCGCCTCCGCCTACGTTTCACCCGTTTCACACGTCGAAGCGGCACGCTACAATATGTTTGGACGTGTCGCTTATTTTTACAGTGCCCACGCGGGCGCGCGCAGCGCGGAGTAGCCGAAATTCGCGCGCGGATCGTATGCGCGGGGGAAGAGTGGGGAGGGCCAGGCGGTCGTGTAGGTTCATCGTCTTGATGGAGACGGTTGACGCCCTGTCCCGCCACGCCCCGCCACGCCCGCTGCCAGTGCCGCCCACACGCGCAGCTGACTGACTGACGATGGCGCGACGGCGGCGCCAGGGGCCTAACGGGCTGAGACAGACCACCGCGTCGCTGAATATCCGCCGCCCTCCGTCATTTAAATACAACAGCAGCCACAATAACAACGCGAAGGCCTCTCGATGGTGCTGTACTGTAAAGTGAGAGCTCCCTTGTCCTTGCGTCTCGCGCCAAAGCGGCGCGCGGGCAGCTCGCGACCAGGGGCGGAGAGGGGGCGGGAGGAGACGCGGCGACGTGTCCTTCCCTCTTCGTAGGCCTGCCGAGCCTGCCGTGGCTGCAGCGCTTTCTATCCGCCCGGCCCGGTCACTTGTCAAAGCGGTGCCAAGAGGGCGGGTCCGCGCACAAACCAGGAGCTGGACTCGGCTCCGCGCCGCTGGCTGGCCATGGCCATGTTATGGTCACGCCGCTCTAAATGTGATTTTAACGATGTTTTTGTCGATGATCTTTAGAACTGCGGGTACTTTTTCTGATACAGTCATTGTCCCTAAATTCGGACGGTTTTTGAGGAAAAACGCCTGTGACATCTAGAATTTTTGAAATCTGAAAAATCGCTGGGGATTCTAGAATCCTCACGTCGAGACGCACCTACCACTCTCCGAAAATATTTTTTCGCGCTAACGGTATGGGGGTGAGGGCTGTTTGAATCGTGTCCGTATTTAGGAACCAATGCGTCCTAAATTCGGACACCGTTGAAAAATTATGAAAAGTGAAAATTTTTTGGGGGGTAGAGAAAATTCATGAAAAAATTTGACCTTACCCTACCGTCCAAATTTTCTTATCTGGTACTGTTTAATCGCCAGAACTGCTTAAAGATCGCTTTTAACGTTCCATAAATTCGGACAGTAGTCACCTTTGCATGTAAATGCCTATGTCCGAATTTAGGGCGCATTGCAAAAACGGTTCCCAAAACTAAACC
The DNA here is from genome assembly GCF_000697945.3 of Frankliniella occidentalis. Lineage (NCBI taxonomy): Eukaryota > Metazoa > Arthropoda > Insecta > Thysanoptera > Thripidae > Frankliniella > Frankliniella occidentalis. Next base: position 2,120,845 of record NW_026267131.1, on the reverse strand, counting down.
GTGCGACGAAAAATCAAAAACTTGGTGTCATATTGTAGATAAAAAGTACCAAGTTTCACATATGTTGTGGTCAGAACAACCCGGGCTTACACTGTTCGGAGCCCCAAATTCTTGCAAGACACATTTAAAAACGCCTGTTTTGGGGGGCTAAAAATACAAATTTCAGGAATTTCTGGAGGAAGCAATATCACTCACACATTCATTTTTTTGGCAGAGATGGAAACTTGGTGGTCTTACCTTTCCATCAAACCCATAGAAGTTAAATTTTGTCAACGCATTATGGATTTGGAGGCAACAATAGTGAAATATGGCACAATGTCCGAATTTAGGGCGCAAGTCCGAATTTAGGAACAATGACTGTACGTATATTTGCTGGAAATCTATATTGCACGCGATGCGGGTACGGGTGGGTCGCCCTGCCGCACGTTCACGGTACCGATGCTTACGGCAAGAGGGGCGCGAGGGAGGGCTGGCCTACCATCACTGAGCCTTGCTAGCTAAATCAGCTCACGAAACCTGCCCGCGGAAAAGTGCGTAGCTGATTCTCTTTATAGGTGATGCGTATTTGATCACCTAAATTACTTCGTCACTTTTTGACATCGTCCTGTAACCCTATTTACCAGGGCATTGTAAGTTTATGATGAAGAAAGCATCCGCACCACCTTGCACCCCACCCTCCCCTTCTTTTGGAGCTCGCCCTGGCTCGCCCGAGGTTTGTGAGGGGCAGCTTTCAGCCTCTCTCCAACACTCTTTGCTGGCAGTGTTCCTCGAAAGGCGGGCTGGCCAGAGCGACGTAGTCGAATACATTACCATATTAGATTTCAGCGAGTCGATGTCGATGTGGCCGCGGCGCTAGCCAGCCCCGAGCACTAGAGCAGCACTGGACAGCCTGGTCAGCCGCGGCGCTGACTTCTGCTGCGTACACGGTCGCCGTATATGCACTGTAATACACACTTGGAAACGCAAGTGTGTCAATGTAGCACATGTGTAGGGGTGTGTGAATGCCCATTCGTACACTTGCAGAAGAAAAGGTGTAATTTTTAAAATATTTTAAACATTCACACTGCCTCCATGTGTGCAAATGGCGTTCACACACCTACAACAGTGCGACACTTACACACTGGGTTTTCCGGTAGGGACCCTACACTGTAAACCTCGGTAAACCCAGGTGTGTACATAGTACAATCTTCCTTGTGTGTACAGTACTTGGAAGCACAAACAGGGAAGTGTGTGCCTGGCATGGCACACACTAGGAAGTGTGTACTTGCCATGTCCGGCTATGTAGCTACGCTATATGGCGCGTACTCTCCAAGAAGTGTGTGCAACGCATGTACACACTTCCTAGTGTGTGTCATGCCAGCACACACTTTCTTGTGTGTACTCCCAAGTACACACAAGGAGTACTATGTACACACTTGGGTTCACAGTGTGAATATTGTGCAATTGAGTGTTATGCCTGGCCGGCGGAGCGATGGGGACCGTCCCCCTGACCGTCCCTCACAACGCCTCGGAGCACCTGTGTCCGCCCGCCCGCGGCCCGCGGCCTGCTCGCGGCTGCTCGCGGAGGTGCGAGCTGAGCTTTGTTTTTAACGGTGTGCGGCCGCAAGCCTTAGTGACCCGTAGCGGCGACCCGGCGCCTCCGGGGCCTCCGGGGCCTCCGGGGCCTCCGGGGCCTCCGGGGCCTAGGCCCGCCGTAGGCCAGGCGGCGGCGCATCGGCACTTTCGTGTCGGAATGTCGGGAGACTGGGCGTGGTGGGCTTCGAGCAGCAGCAGGGCCAGGAGGGGGAGGAGCAGCAGGACGAGCAGGATGGTTTGCATGGGCCCTGGGCCCCGACAAGTGTCAGCCGCAGTCTGCTGCACGTGTCTCCGGCTCTCTCTCTCACTCTCACTATAAACGGACCCCCAACAAAGTAGCGCTTGATGACAGTGCCGGGCTCGGGAGGAAGGCGGAGCCGACACGCTAGCGAGGCACCATTATACGCGAAAAACACCGAGAGAAGAGAGGGAGAAGGAGCCACAACCGGTGCCGCCGGCCGGGCTGGGCTCGGCTCGGCGGGCTAGAGTAGGTTCCAGGCCCAAACTCCATATCCGATATTCCGGGAACATTGCCGGAGATTTTAAGCGGAATCACAAACTGGATCGTATTCCTCGCATTACGGCCATACGCCCGCAACTGCAGACGGGTCGTGACACATATCCGCTCTGGCTCCTATTTTCCCACGTACAGTGTATTTCCCCCTCCGATAAGCGCTATCACTTAATACTCAAGTATTATGCTTGGCTCATTGAAGTAGTGTTGCCGTTCAGTGGACGTTCAACGTTCAAGTGATGGATGGTGCTGACGCTATTTAACAACAAGTCGATGTTCACACGGTAAAAAAATATTTGTCATGATGACACAAAGATGTTTCCCCCTCTTAAAAAGGTTTTACATGCCAGTAAAACGATAATAAATTTTTGGTAATCGAGCAGTCGGCACATTTTTCACACACAAAAGAGCTTAACCGAGAATCGATCTTGAAAGCAGATGATAAAAATTTAATAACAATAGGCCTGTTTTCTCATTTTCTCTCATATATAGCTGTCATTTGTTTATGGCTTCTTGTTACTTGGCTTGTAATTCGGCGTATTAGCGGCGAAGAGGAGGAGACAAGAGGCGCGGGCGGGCAGGGGGCCGGCGCCGGCGGCGGCGCCCGGCGCCAGTATTGTTGGGCAGGGACCCTGGCGCAGTATTGTTCGGGAGGGGCCTATAGCGCTTGCGCCTAGCGAGACAGCCACTCACTCGGTCTCTCAGCGCCAAAGAAATTTTGTTTCTGGTCTGCGCTGTGTTCTCTGTACTTATCGAGAGTAAAAGCTAGCTGCCACCTTAAAGTTACTTACATATTCCTTATGTTTAGTCAAAAGGTTTTTAGGGCCGATATTGTGTACCAGGTGGCTGATTCACGCCACCTGGTATTCTCACTTCCGAAGACAAACTCTACAGGCTGATTGATTTGACAGTCCCAGGTGGCTGCGATTCGCCCTGCGTCCATGCTGTTACTCTACCGCATCGTGCGCGTGCGGGCTGGCGGGTGGCCTACTCGCTCGAGAGGTGAGCTGCCATTTGAACGTAGCGGGGCGCAACACCCCCTTCATATTGGGACCGTTCCAGGCTCGAATGTAGGCGCTACCTCTTCTAGAATGAAACACACGGCAGGGCCCTTCAGGCAGAACAGGACCCGCGCGGCAGGCGACGTTCGGCGCGCATCCAGTCCGCGGCCCGCGCGGTCGCCACGCTCGGCGCGCATCGCGCTTGCCGCGCCGTGTTACTGTACATGTTATGCCACACCACTTGCACTTATGCCCCCCTCCGGCCCGCGCTCCCACCCTTCGCCGCGCGCCCAGCGCCGTGTTGCCCCCGCGGAGCTACTCACGGGGCCATCGCTAGACACAAGAAACCTGTTCCAGAAAGTCGGTCATCTCAAATCCTTACGACCAGCCCGGGCTCTCGGTGCCAGTGGCGGACGTACTGAGGGCTATCTCTCTCCTCTCTCTCTCCCTCTCTCTCTCCCTCTCTATATGTCTTATGACTCTCCCTCTCTTTCTCCGCCTCCCTCTGTCTCCGTCTTTCTCTCCCGGCTACGCCGCCGACGCTGGTCATAACCGGGAGGCAGCCGTGTTCCTTATTTCCCCTGCAAAACGCACCGCTGTTATTCGCGTTGCTAGTATTTTATTGCTAATTGCAGCAGCAGCTGCGCCGCCGGGATACACAGCCCGTGAAGGCATGTTTTTTTTTAAAAAAAAAAACAAAAAAAAACTAGCTATTTTTTACTATTTTATGAGCAGGTTTCGGGCTAGAGTTAAAGTTACGCATCAGGGCCACTATAACCCAGAGACTAGACGAACAGTGCTAACGATGGGCAGGCGGGAGGGGGCCTCTACAACTGCAGGCTAAGCGTGGTGGCGAGCAGGGGACGCCTATGGACTGCGACTGCTGTCTATATGCGATCCGCAACTCGCGACGTCATGACTCGCGCTCTAAAGCTCGCTCCTTGGCTCCTGCCCTTGCCTGCACCGACAGTCGGCGCAGAACGGCGCAGAGCGGAGCAGAGCCACACTGCGTGTCGCTGCCGCTAAAGCTGCCGCCAGCAGCGTGTATGTAATCACAGCTTTTGGGGCATAAACATGCAGACGCCCCAGACCCAGACCAGCGGCCCTGAAATCGAAATAGAACGGGGTGGCAACGCGGGTGGCAGGGGCGGCGGTGGCAGCGGGGGCGGCCGCGGGACCTCGGAGGAGGAGGAGGTCGGGAGGGGGCCCTCATTGTACTGCCCCGTGTCGAGGGAGAAGAGGTATTTGTCCCTGGTGGATGTTCGCGTGTGCATTACAGGGGGTCCCATACGCCCCGTACTGACACTGTGTGCAGCATTCAGGCGTGGGTTGCCTTCTCACTCGGCCGGCACCGGCAGCGAGCGCGGCGGTGAGCGATGGTAGGCAATGCCGCTCGCACGCCTGCATGCGGCACATTAGAGCTCTTGTAGAGCCCCCCAAATAAAGTACGAGGACTTTTGAACACCCTACATGTGCTGCATGGGCTTAGTGAGGAGCGCAACAGCAGGCGCGTGTCGCGTCGGTGGTCATGCTCGAAACTGCCCTCGCACGAGAGTGTCTTTTAAAACAAGTCTCTTTCGCAGTGGAGAAGAGAGAGAGAGAGAGATTGGGGGAGGGGGATGGGTCCTTCTCCTTTCATCTCCTCATGGGACAGGTGGACAGTGGTCTGTCCTTAGCGGGCCCGAGCGCTGCGCTCCGCTACCGTACGCCAGCAGTCAGAGGAAAGCCACACAGCTGATCAGGATGCGGGGCCCCACCTGCCGGGGGAGAGAAGGGAGGGGAGAGGGGCGGGCGTTCCGAGAGGGTAGAAAACACCGCAGTGCCGCACTGCACGAGTACTCGAACCTTGGCGCGCGCGGCGGGCGGGGCGGGGCGGGGCGGGGCGAGCCTAAAGTGCTGTAGTAAGAAAGCAGGGCTGTCGTCGAGGGGCCGGTGTGCAGGGCCGGCGAGGGCAGGGGGCAGGTGGCCCGGGCCCAGCGCGACAAGCTTCCTTGTGCGATTCGCTACGCCCCGCCACGGTGCGGGAATGGGCTCGACATGAAGGCGGGGCGGGGCGTGGTGGGGTGGGGTGAGGCGGGGCGGGGCGGTTCGCTTCAGCGGGCAGCCCATGGGAGGCCCTCGAGCTGAGTAGCGGCCACGGTATCTGTCGCGCAGCGGGGCCGCGGTACCGCTCCTGTCATCGCGAGACCCGATAGGGCAGGGCGCAGCGGAGTGGTACCCGTAAAAAAATCAACAACACACACCCACATAAAAAAAGGCATTACACGGAAGGGTCCCCCCACAAAACAGAGAGGGGTGAGGAAAGGCAAGCGAGGCAGGCAGGTGTCTGCCGGTGGTGAGTGTCACACCGCCTTCCGCGGTACGGAATGAAGTACGTAAGGTAGAACAAACGCCCTCGGGCGCTGCCTCCCTCCGCCACTCTCGACTACTCCATGACAATTCTCGACGCCCTCCAGGGCCCCCGGGCCGCGGGCCGCCCGGGCGCGCGCGCGCACGTTGGGCGGCTCGCCTCCCGGGCGTAGCCGCCCGAGGTATTGCCGCCCACCGGGCTCTTCAGGCGCGCTGACTCTAGCGGCGTGTTGTGTGGCGTTGCAGCGGCAGGTGGCCGGCACGGAGGACCTGGCGGACGTGCGCTCCATCAAGCTGCGTGTCATCGGCAGGGAGATGAGCCTCCAGCGCCTGTGCGTGTACGTGCCCAACCTCACCGAGCTCAACCTGGACGGTAGCAGCATCGGCTCGCTCAGGTCAGCGTCAGTCTGGCGGCAGCCACCAGCGTTTGGGTCTCTTCGGGACATGCACGTCCTCAGGACTAGGTCTGTTTACGATATTTTGACTGTAATTTTGCTACTGACCCTGGCAGGGAGCTGGGCTGCGGACTGTCCGGCCTGAGGGTGCTCCGGGTAACGCGCTGCAGCCTGGACTCGCTGGACGGCACCTTCGGGCTGTCCTCTCTCGCCGAGCTCTACGCTGCCTTCAACCGCGTCCAGGACATCGGCTACCTGGCCTGCCTGCCCAACATCGAGCACATCGACCTGCGGGGGTGAGTTTCACCAGGTCGTCGTCGAGGGGGTCGGGCCTTTAGTGGGGATTCGGCCCTCTGCTACCGCATTACCAATGAGACCACCACCCTCAGGAACCGGGTCAACGACATACGATACGCGGGGTTCCTCACGGTGTGCCCGCTGCTGAGGGACTTGGTTCTGGCTGAGAACCCCTGCGCGACGAGGACCGGCTACCGCGCCACCATTCGCGAGATGCTGCCCGGGCTGGCCACCCTGGACGGCGTGCCGTTGGGCTGCTACGACCAGGACGGTGAGCATGGACTACATACCGTGAGGGGATGTGGGCGAAGGCGGAGTGTCATCACCGGCCTCTGAGCGTAGATGACACGGACACCGCCACGGAGGCTGGCGAGGGGGACGACAGCGAGGGGAAGGATCCGGAGGACGCCGACGGCGCGGAGGTCGAGGACGGTGCAGAGGGTGAGGCCGAGGACGCGGAGGGCAACTCTTCCGACTCTGCCAAACAGCTGGGTGAGGCCGCGTCGGAGACCGAGGAGTCCACGGCCTCCACGAGCAGCGCCAGCAGCAGAGGAGGGCCGGTGGAGGCCTCGCAACTGTGGGCCAGAGCCCAGAGGAACGCGGAGAAGGAAGTCGCGCAGGTCAGTGCCATGGCGTTAGCCTTTTTCAGGCCGTCCCGGGCGATCCCGACCGAGCCCTCGACACCGTCCTGATTGATGAGCGTGTCTTATGCCCCACCAGTGGACGGCGAGGGGCCGGTCCCTGCTCACCCCGCGGCCCGCCACCGCGTCGTGCGCCACCCCCCGCCGCCCCCACAGCGCGCAGCACGGCCCCCGAGGCCGGCACTCGCCCTGGGCCGCGCGCCCCTCCACGGCCGTCAGCGCCGCGCCGACCGGTAGGGAAGTCCCTCTGTGTGTGCGCGTCCATAGATATACGTGACCCACCTCGACCGCATGCCCTTGCAGAGCCCGACGCGTCTGCCCCGGGCCCGGGCGACACGGACGCACCCAGCCCGCTCACGTCGGGCGGCGTGGTTTGCGGGAACCTGTCCCTCGCACTCAGGAAGGCGCGCAGGAGGAAGGAGGCATGGGGACAGCTGCAGGTGCTCCAGGGCGCAGCGCCGCAGGCCCGCCGCGGCAGCAGCAGCAGCAGCGGCAGCGGCAGCGGCGGCTTCGGCAGCTGCAGCAGCCTTAGCTCCTCGCTGTCGGCCGGCGAGTCCACCCCGGTGGAGGTATTCGGGAGCGCGGGGGCGTCCGCGGGGGCGTCCGCGGGGGCGTCCGCGGGGGCGTCCGCTACCCCAACAGAGACGCAGGACTGCCGCTCTCTGCTCGCCGCGAGCCGCAGGTGGAGGGACGCCTATCATCACTACAGGGCCGACAACAGGTACACGATCACCAGCTACACGTTTAAACCGGGGTTCGAACATTCTTTGATAATGCTGCTGTCTTAATTCGAAAAGTTAATCAATTCACTGATTGACTGATTTTTCCTTCTTGGTCTTGTAGGTCCAAGTGGGAAGGGGAGCAAGACAGCAACGACAATGATGACACCTCAGATGGCAAACATTGACCAACTAGTAACCGACAAAGTGAGTGCTACAGGAATTGGGACAGTGTTGTATCCTGGCGCACCATGGCTTGAATTGTACATGTTTGTAAAAAAAAGGTAGAAAATGTTAATAGAATCTGTATTAAAGCTGCCACAAAAGATTATTTATTGCTCCTTAAATCAGCTGTTGTAATAGTACAATAAGTTTCTCTAGAATTGGTACACATGTACAATGAGAGGAGCCATGTAAGTACAACACTTTAAAGTAAAACTCAGGTTATAACAAAATCAGAGAACGCTTGCTGCGGATGAGTCGGTATTACTTGCTCAATCCAGCTCCTCACAAACACAACTCAGTGGTACAATAAGTGTAGTAAAATGACATCAGTGCATTTTGAAATGTTTAAGGAATGTCTCTCATCAATTCAGTAGATCTGGAATTAAGTTAACAAATCAAAAAGAAGTACGCCTGCTAATAGATTGTAACTGAAGCACAGTGACAGCTACTAAAATGAAGCAACAAAACAAATAATTCAAAATAACATCCATTGACAGCATCGCATAAAAGTAGCAATAAGCAGTCAAAACATAGTCAACAACTACAAATTAAATAAATAAATTAATTAAATAGTCTGAGTATAATACAAACAAACAAAAATAATTAAATAATGCACTTCCATCATAGGAGGATGCATGAGAATATACCTAAAAGGTCTCATTGAAAGCTTTTTAATTTGGCATTGTGAAAATTAAAACAAGCCTTTACTTTAACGCAAGGGAATGCGAGAACAACAAGAAGAGGCCCTAATAACCCTAAGTCTTGTTAGCACACAAAACTTAAATGACTAAATAAGAAGCCTTTTTGGTTACCTCTCAATTCCAAGATAGAAGAGACATCAGGAATTTTTTTAGCAAAACATGCGAGAAATCATAATAGATTTCACAACAGCCATAGAGTCTATGGCTCAACACAATTAGGCGGAGAGTATGGTGTAATTTACAAATGGGGGAGTCTAACCCACAAAAAAAATGAGATGGAAGGAACTGAGAGTACATTATTCCTTTGACAACCAAAAATGGGGAACCGTGGTAGAATTTGCACAAAAAAAACAGTGGGGACAGGAAAAATAATTTTGATCTGTCTCTATTTCATTCTATAGAGTAGTAATCTTCCACACAATATCAATCGAATAAATACTACAAATAAAAAAAATCATTGTACTTGGAATAATAGCAGTAATGTGGCCACATTCAAACTGACATAAGAATGTCTTGAGCAAAAATAACTTAAACAAAGTCATAGTGAAGGAATGTCTAGTCTAATCAAGTTGCAAAACATAAAACAACTTTATCTCTGTACACTTTGGTGTTGAATTTGTAGGATATAGGAGGAATGTTGGGACAAGTTCTGAGTTACGATAAGAAAACTCTACTACTCAAAGCACAAAAAGTCCGTGTGAACTGCAAACCAACAACACCATTCACATTAATAGCACCACAAAACAAAAAAAATAGTGCTTCTATACTTATAACACAGAAGAAAAAAGGAGACAGCCTGCTGAGTTCTACTTAGTAGCTAATTTCAGGAGAGGTTTGTATACCAGTGAGGTCAATAGCACCAAGTCCTACACTCATTTGAAAATGGACCCAACAAGGACGAAAGGGGAGTCACAAAACATATTTGCATATGAAGAGTATACCAAGCTTCAACAGCTTCTGAAAAAGAGTAATTAGATACAGTAGCTCAGCTATGGTTCAAAGTAAATGTACTATTGACAATTCTAAAAATTATAGCCTAATAATCACCGGACATCAGATACACACATACAGGGTTAGAGTCAAAACTCTCCAGAATTAATTACTGAAAGTGAGTGCCAGACATTATTGACCTGTACAGGTTTCAAAAATACAGATATGGTATTTTAAAAAGGAGGAACAATCTACTTAACAAATAAAGTTATGAATAAGAACATGCAGATATGAGAAGATCAAATTTATTTGCGATCCACTCTGATAAAACATAAGAAGTCCACTCAAAGCAAATCGTGAATACTCTTAAAACTACAATTTGCAGCCAACAATTAGAATTCTTACTCAGATATAGGTCACAACCACTGTCATCAGGCAAAGACTCCGTCTAAAGAACAATACACATTTTACAATGAGAATGAATAAATAATTTTCAGTAGCTTGGTGTTTTGGATTAAATTTATTGACTATGATAGGCTACTTTCTCTTTAACAGATAATTTTCACTCATCCCCAAAATATTCAAGTGGGGAGATAAATTAATACCATTAATCGAAAGGCACTCTTTGTAGACAGCCACTGGATTCCTTCAAGTTTCTATTTTTAACATGAAAACTTAGAAATGGTAATCCTGATTATTAATGAACTGGGTAAAATTGGATGATTGCGGTGTTCTACCTGAAGACCAAGTAGTAGGAACACAGCAAACTTTGCATGAAAATTATCACCAAGTACAATAAGTACTTAGCAGACATAAAAATATGCTACATAAGAATGAAAAAGCATTCTTCATAAGTGTATGGAGCAATTCGTGCACATGCAAGAAATCTTAGTGTCCTTGTCCTACATGAACATTAACCTTGAATCGTAACCACTTTTCATTAAGATTTAAATTTCATCTAGTTTGGAACCAGATCAAGTGAGCAATTCGTAGCTGAAAATACCTGTACAGGATTAGATCAATATTAAAATAAACTTAAATTTAGACTACAAGACCAATCTTCAATCTTGGATATGGACGGAACAGTTTCAAAGGCACTGACACAGACTGCTTTGAATTACTAGGCACAATTTCATACTTGAGCAACACAAATTGTAAATGAACACTTAAAAAAGTCTAACACTATAACCAAATCAGTTCAAAAGTTGTTACCTACATATAGAGATACATCTCACTGCAAACTGATATGCAGTACTTGGCTGATCAAAAATATAAATTAGCATTCACTAAACTTGAAAGGGTAATTAGCACTGACCTTTTCTATTATATTCTTACAGTAATCAAATCGTAGTTCGATATTTTTTTTATCAAAATAAAAATAAAAGGTTAGACAAAGTCCAAAAAAAAAAAAAAACTCTGACAGTTTCAAAAAAACCATAAAGGACGGAATGTATTAACCCAGAAATGTTCTCACATTCTGACAAGTCTTCACAAGAAATTATAATTTCTTAAGGCACTAAAAATTAATTAACAGATAAATATTATTAATGCAAAACTCAGAGCTTTGCAAAAGTGAGTGGGGATAATCAGACTTTCACTCTAGGTGAATTTGTTTGCTAGTTACTATGTAACATGCAACATATTCAAACTAGAATACACCCTCGGTATCCTTGGGCGCACAAGACAAAGGAAGCTCAGCTTCCTCTCGTCCATGATGTAAACTATTCATGCACTTTTACTTGACTAGAAATTGATAAATTAGTCACAGGAAACCATAAATTTAAGAACAATAACATGCGCTTCACACTGGTCACACATAAATGGACATATAGACACCACAAAACCATAGACGCTAAACTTTCTAGTTCAGCAAGTTTAGGACACATTCCAAATGCCAACTTGTGCCAGTCTAGAGTGACAAAAAATCGTGCATGATAAGTGCAAAGCTAAAGTAAGAGTACTCATTGGTGAGGTTTACTGAGCAAGTGAGCATTGAAGTCATAAACTGAGGAGCATTGCTCACCGCAAATGTTGCACTTCCAAGGGTTGGTGTCAGAGTGACAACCCTTGTGCAAAAAATACAATGTTTGGTCTGGGAAAGCTATACCACAGAAGTTACACTGAAGTTTAGGTGACATGTGACAGGATGACAAAATATTAGCTTGTCCTGGATCCGGAGAGGGCCCATTAATACTTGGTCGATTTACAGGTAAAAGTTCTGGTGGTCTTGAGGGTATTTGACGGGCCCGTTTTCCATCATCACGCAGGAGACTTTTCAGGGGCGATACCTATAAATAGTAAGCAAGCATGATAAGTAGGATTTATTAACCAGAGAAAAATATTATTGCATTCTTTTAGGATGTTGTTACCTTTATAAGTCTTGTTGTGTTGTTGTTTGGTGGAAGTGTTTCCCCTAAGGTCCGGTTTGTAGTTAAGTTGACAGCATCATTTGCATACCTTCTGTCTTCCTCACCCTCCTCCCCACTTCCACTTCCACTTCCACAGCTGACAGCCCTCAGTGGAACTTCACATGACGCTTCTTGTTTAACAGGTAGAAGTGAGATTGGTGGTGAAACATGCCCTGAAGAACCATTGACAGTCATACTTCCTCCATTCAACAAAAGATCAGGTGATCTTCGTGCTAATGTAACATTAATTGTTGAGTTTGAATTGATAGAAGGGAAACTAGTTGAATCAACAGACTGGGGTGAGCTTGGATCACCATTCAAGTCAGGGCCACCATTTGCATGATCACTCTAAAGACAAACATACCATATTAACATTTTGCTCTTAGAAACAAACAAACAAAAATACACAGAAATAGTGAAATAACTGACCTGTCCAGGTGAAAACGCATTAGGTGGGTCTGCCATTGATATTTCAATGTGAGGTGTGAGGAAGTGCATGGGAGGTGTACTATCCCCAGGCTCACTTGGACTAGCAACAATGGCACTCCCCAAAGTTGCTCCTGGACCACCATTTACAATATTCACTTGACTGGAGTTTAGCATTGGCTCAACTCCCAATGACGGACCAGGATTGTCAAGATCAATGCCATGTCTATAAAAAATTAAAGAAAAAAACAATATTTTTATAAAGAGCAGGAAAAGCATTATGGCTATGAGGTCTGATTATTTTAGAATCCACTAATACCTGTTGAAAAAATGAACTCGCAAACTCTTCATAGATGCTGCTTGGTAGGCACAAAGAGGGCAAGACTTTACCATATCATGCTGGCCGACATGTTCATTCTGAAAATGAGCTCTCATTGCAATCTGCCTTTGAAAACCTCGATTACAAATTGGGCAGTGGTAAGGGAGGGTTTTGGTGTGTGTGGTGAAGTGTTCAGCCAAATGATCCTTGCGAAAGAATCTGTGAACAATAATAAATGCAATAAGAACAAACAAGGACTACAGGTGGGACATGCACCAAGCATAAGATCAATCAATATATCAATAAAACATACCTTTTTTGACATACTCGACATTCATAGGGCTTGACTCCAGTATGTCTCATTTTATGACGCCGCATGTTGGCTCCATTAGAGAATTTCATATTACACACGTCACACTCAAACTTACGATTGATTCGATCAGGTGAAGCATCACCACCTTCTCCACTTAGACCTGATAAAAATAGTACAGTTTGTATAGCAACCATATTTAGTAGGCGATATAGATTAAATTAGTTTTCAAACTTGAATAAACACTTACCATCTACACCATTCTCACCATTGCACTCAGCTAAGTGAGCAACAAACGTAATTCTATTTGGGGTATCAAAATCACAACGCGAGCAACGAAGCAGTCCTGAGTCACTGTAATCATCATCAGCCATATCCTCACCACCAGAATGTCTGCCATCACTTTCGGCACACACATCAATAGGCAGCCCCAGGCCTAGGCCTTGGCCAGGGGCTCCTCCACCACGCATATCCACACCAGTCATATTCACCTGCAAGTAAAGCACATAAAAATGTTAGCACTGAAAAACACTAGGTAGAGAGGCTCACTCCTCACAACAATAAATTCACCACTCAAGAAAACAAATAAAATCACAAACATGTTGAAAGAAAGTAGAACTAACTGATGGGCTGGGAGGCAACATGGGTACGGGTATGGGCATTGGCCACATTGGCCACATGAGATAACACTGATAGACAACTCCAGCAAAGGGGATAGGACCGGCAATCTAACGCAAACACCCCCCACAATCTGAACTTTGAGACGGACGGCAGAGACGGAACCGTCGCACGGGCTGCTCGGAGCTGCGCGCAGTGCCTCGTGCTGGCCCGGTCTGCACTGCACTGCACACTGCTACTGGCAGTAGCCTACTGAACCGTTGTTCGTCCTTGGTCCTCTCCTCCCTCACCCCCAGGACTGGCGACTGGCAAAGACAATCAGACAATCACTGAGCCCGGCGGGTGGCGACGGCGGCTCCCCCTCCCCCTCCCTCCCTGGTCCCGCCCCTAGCTACCCCGCGTCCTATAGGGGCACCAGTCGGTCCCGCGCCTCCTGCGACTGCCGCCCCCGCCCGGCGGCACGGGGGCTCCGGGGTCCAGCAGGGCCGACACCCGGTACCGGACCTTAGGTCTACTGACCTGCATCCCTTTCTTCTTCTTCCCCTCCCCCCCCTCCCCCAGCTTGAACTGTCCCGGCCTCGATGACCCTTCTGTCTTGTCCTGCACAGCAAGCTGTGACCTGTCTCAACATGCCTTAAGCTGTCACCCCCCTCCCCCTCCATAACCCCCCATCCCCCGCATACCTGCGCGGCTGCGCGGTGCACGGTGCGCGGTGGAGACGGGGGCGGGAGCAGGGTCCAGATAAGCCGCCTCCCACACAGTTAAAAAAAAAAAAAAAAAAAAAAAGAGCGAGTGGGCGAAAAGGGAGAATTGGCATCTTTGTTTCAAAGAACTTGATTTGATCAGAAATGGGTCCATTCTGAACTGAGGGAATGAATATAACTTAACACAGTTTTATGAAAATAGGGCAGTACCCTCATTTTAAAGGCACTTCAAGCAATGGTTCCAGGGTTGTTACAGAGTTTTGATTTTCAAATGCCCTGACATTTCCATGACTTTTCTCAGAACGAAATTGAGGTTTTCCATAAATATTTCTCCCCGAAAATATGTATTACCTACACCCCTTTTGAGGCCAGGTTGAGGCACTCATTTTACAGCACAGCCACGCAGCAGCTGACCATGCTGGCAATTTTGCAATTTACTCATTTTTCATGAAACGGTAATTGATTTCCATGACTTTTCCATGGTATATTTTTTTCCCTTGACTTTTTCATGACATGTAACATCCCTAAATTATCTCTTGACAAAAAGCAACAAAGCTGTACCAGTCAGTAGAAATTTCTAAATACAGCTTGTATTGCATTGAGTTTCAGAGTATTGTGGTGCTGCAAACAAGTGCTTCATGAGACTGGTCAAGCATACTTCTATCCAATCTAAAAGCAATCATGTAAGCAGCAATACTTCTGCAAAGCAGTTACAATAGTCATTTCGCTTTTCAAAAAGCGGGCTCTAACTGCGCAGAAGCTGGCAAGCACATGGGTCTACAATAAAGTTATCTTTAACATGCATTTTAAGCTCTAATCACAGGAACTATAAGTGTGAAAATAAAACTAATCTCAACGGTCTCATAAAGCATGGAATAAGGCGAAACTGATGTTCATCTTGGAATAAAGAGCAGTGGTAAATAATAAACGATAGCCAACAGTCAACTTTGCAGGCAGTATAGCTCAGTTTTGGCAGAAAAATAGTATTTGGCATATATTTGTCAAAGGTAGTATCAGGAATAAGATAGTTACCACTAATGCACAGTTGTGAGGACATCACACTCATGAGATCGTAAGTGCAGCACTTGAGACCAACAACATAAACACAACATGCAGAAGGCATTCCGGCTCACATGCTGTCTCACAGTATCAACTGACGAAAAGCTCCAAAAAATCAATAATTGCAACGCTTAGGTGTCGCGCCCGTCCTCCGGCCGACTGCCAGATAGGCTTGCCTCATAAGTAGGTTATCCAGCTTGCTTAAAAACCGGACTTTCGACCTGAGTTCCAGTATACCGTTAACTTTTCAAAACTCGACTTGCTGTTTACTAAATTCGTGAACGTCATTGCAGACGACATGCATGCGACAGTCCATCTAGGTGCTCGTTTCTCGGCAAATGGGTACTTACATTTTGTGTCGTTGACAACACATCCCGAGGCAGCAATTTTGTAAATTTGTTTCGAATTTCTGAACCAGGTCCATTGGCTTACGTATCACTTTTCAGCGTGCATTGACCTACCGGAAATGCCAAGCTTCGCATTTTTGTGTCAGCAAACCAGACGAAATGGGACACGCTAAACCAGGATTCATATTGGAGTTGCGGAGAAGTGGGAACGTCGCGAGACTACTATGAGCGTGTGGTCAAGGCGTAGCAGAACACCGTCAAAATGTAAACATTGGGTGAACAACCTAAACGTTGACCCGAGATAATTTACTGTCACGGGTTCTTAACAACCAGAATCATAGTAAATAGTATTACGTTAATTTTTGAACTGCATTGCGACTTTATCGCGCATCTAAGAAAAGTAGGTAAGTGTTACTTGTCCTCTTGCAGGAATAGTGTCTTCGGGTACCTGTTACATATCCTACATTTATCATTTCTTTGTTATCCACGCACTAGCTCTCACTATTCTAAAGATTTTTATTTTTGTCTTGTTATTTCCATCTGTCCTTTTAATAATATTTTGAGTAAATTTAATCATCAATCCTGTCACAGCTCTCATCTATAAAATGTCCTTTTTTTCCCCCTTTAGATTTAATTGAAAATATTTAGTCAAACCAGCCAACCAACTACAGCCAGCATGCCTCTCATAAACTCTGAGAAAAGGACCATTATTGTGACTGGATTTGGTCCGTTTGGATCACACAAAATTAATGCTAGTTGGCAGGCTGTAAAACTACTGCCTGAGATGCTCGATGTAGACGATCTCGATGTTACTCTTATTGTGGAGGAAATTCCTGTTGACTATGAAGAGAGTGTGAAAAGAATGAGTAAATTATGTGAAGAACATAAACCCATTGTAAGTTATTGTGTGGTGTGAGTGTCTTATACTTGTGCTTCTTCAAACTAATCAAACTGTTGTATTGTTTTAGTTAGTGATCAACGTAGGGGTCTCAGCTTTGGCCACAGAAATGACCCTGGAAACTTGTGCATCCAAACATGGATATGTAAAACCTGATACACGCGGAAAAGTACCATCTCAGAAGGAATGTTGCTTGGGGGAAACACCAAGAGTTTCCACAAACCTGGCTCTTGAAAAACTAGTGGCAGATCTTAACAATCTTGAAATAGGAGTGAACTTCTGTACATCTAATAATGCAGGGCTGTAAGTATTCTGCTTTTCATTATTACTTTTAATCGTCTTGACATAATTTTTAATTACTCAGTTGTGAACTAATTCAGTTTGTGCTTAATATATCTCTGTTGAACAGGTATCTTTGTGAGTTTACTTACTATACATCTCTGTGCCTCAACAAACAGAATAGTTTATTTGTCCACATACCCGATATTGGCAAACCATATACATCAGAGGAAGCTGCAAAAGGTCTATGTGCAATCATCCAGCTTGCAGTAGCGCAAGTCAGGGGCAACATAATGGGAAAAACTGATGTTTCTGTTTAAAAGTTTCTTTTACCTTTTATTTTTTTGATTTTCTTGCCCTATTGTAAGAGTTTAAGTGAATGTAGTAAAAGAAAGGCCGTTCATTGTCATCATGCTTGCTATTTTATCAGTATATTGGTGATGGGGTTTTGTTTTTAAGCTTGAATGGGAGTTACAATTTTTAAACCTCATTACTTGGTGCACATCACCTAAAAATATTATGAAGTTTGTTTAATTCTCAGTGGTTAATTTTAGTATTTGTTTAAATTTTAGGTTTGTGTTTAAATAAATATAACAATTTATTTGAGCTTTCAGTTTGTTTAATTAACAGGACAGCTTCACATTATTATGCTGCAGCCTCTTTGTAAAGCATTTTTACATTTGTTCAAAGATTCATGAGCTTGAGACTCTTCATAGAAATGTTATAATACAAATTTCTTAATAATTAGACAAACATAATCTACAATACATGAAAAGCTTGCATTTTTGGAAAACATGTAACACTGCTTTATCACCTCTAGTGCAGAAAAAGAACATACTTAAAGTGATATCAAGAATACAGCGGACTGCATTTAACAGGGCCTCATAATTGAAAACAGATAGGGAAAATCACTGAAGTCGGATTTTTAGGGTTCAGAGATCTTCGATATCCTGACATGAATATTCTTCAAATGGATCAACCTGACACATAAACTATGTCAGAGAATTGTTTGATCTCAGATTAATAATTTAAAATAAAACAAAAAACATTTCCAAGTGCGTACCTTCAGTTTAACCAATAAAATTCATCACCACTAAATGCAGGATAACATGGGCAAAAATGAAATCAGCAAAGGCTCTCTCAGGGCTAACAGAGTAAAATTGACTTTTGTTTTCAGGATTCACTTGCAGTCTCAAACACACTGTAAACACAAAATGATAAAAGTTAGTATCCAGAGGGTGGGTCCCACAGATCGATTGAGGTTACCGAAGTGGGAGTGTGGTAGCTTAAAGATAATGACATAGCATGGAATATAATTACCTCCTAGGACGAAGCAGCTGACAGTTGAAATGAAACCACTGAGGAATGAATTGAAAGGGAATGTTCCGACTAGACAGCAATACACAAACTGAATAATGCCAGTGAGAAGCACATAAAGCAGATATGCGTCAATTATTTTGAGCCTTTTAGGTGTGTGGACAGTATATTCATTATAAAATTTGGCAAGAACTGAACTTAAATTAGCCATCTTTGGCTTTTAAAACGAATATAGGAAAGAGAATTCGCAAAATCTTCGCCTAAAATTACGAGCCGGCTGCTTTGCGTCCGTGGCAAGTGACAACTTGACAAATTGTAAACAAATGAAACGCACGGTTTTTCTGCCAACACGGAAACAAGCAAGTGCATATGTAAGTTAAGCAAACAGACCTTTACAAACCAAAACGGTTGTTTCAAAAGTCGAGTCTATCCTGAGATTTCTGTTTTTGAAAATAACTGTTCTGATTTCTATGATTTGATTTTTTAAATTGTATCATTTCACCTTACCTAATTTGGCAGTCCTGCAACGAACTGTGTTTTGTTCAACGAAAAGGAGAAGAAGTGAGGAATCCTTCGGCCAATCACGATCAGGTGTCCAGTCTCCTTTTAAATATTTGTAACGACTTCAAGACTTCTGGACCGGCTAGAAATTCCCATCATCGGACCATCGGAAGAAAGTACAAGAACCTCTTTTCTTGCCCTATTTCATTTTCACCAAGGGACTGATTATGTCCTGGCACACACGAGTAACTCAGGTAGGTTTTATGCGTGTCTTAATTTCCCTGGACGTTCGGAGGTTTGAGGTGGGAGCAGTCTGATGGGGCGGTACTATTTATTGACTTCGAGAAATCCGATTTTCTTTACGTTGAATCTGATGTACTCAATTTTCTTCTCGCGAATCTTATGGTTTAACTATTTGTGGTTGTGTGTTGCTGTTGTAAATCAGCGTGGTTGCGACAAAACATGAGGCGCCTATTTCGCTCCCGTTTCGCGCGCTCTGAGCCCGCTGCAGATCTGTCGGCCAGTTGTGGATTATTTACTTACTTTGAATGGAACGTTCTGGAATTTTTCCCGCATTACGCATTAGCTCGCTATCTCAGACTTCACAATGAACTCGCTCGGTCTGCTGACCTTTCCTGTTCATGGATGATGTAAACCATCCTGCTTGTCCTGTCAAGAACCTGTTGTACCTGTGACAGGGTGAAGTCATGTTACACTTTCCAGTCTCATTACAATGTTGGTTTTCTACTGAAACTAATCTCATTCCACACTTTAAGTACCATACGTGTGGTGTTGTATGTGGGTTTGGGGACTTGTACGAAGTTGCTTTTTGCAGGGTAATTCCGAGAATTTGGGAGGAAATGTCGTTCGAACCAAGAAAGCAGTTACAGCCAACACCCTTGGGGTTAAGCGCTCTGCTTTGGGAGAGATTGGTAATAAAGTAGTGTCGCGCTCCAACTCTACTGTAACAACAAAGCCGGGAGCACTAACAAAGTATGTATGGTTGCATTCTTAAGTGTCAGCTATCCTACCAAGCTTAACTGTTTCGTTGTTCTTCAGAGATATTGTTAAACCTGTTCAACGATCTGCGTCAGTAAGGAGTATTACAACAGTTAAGGCTCCTAAAGAAGATTTTGTGAAGCCTCTCCCTAAAATTAATGTGACAAACAGAGTGAAACGGACATTCAGCAACACTTCAGTGGCATCTGTTGTACTGACTTCACACAGAGCTGAAGCTGTTGAAGGTATGTTGTAGTTTTCCTGTGTCAAAGATTATCATGATCGATCATGATCTTGTCTCATGGAGTGATTGATTCCAGAAGCTGAACCTGCCACAGCCAAAACCCATGACTTTGAAGACGTTGATAAGGCTGATGAAAGTAATCCCTTGTTGGTCGCTAACTATGCTTTTGAAATTTACGAGTATCTTTTATCTCTTGAAGTAAGTCTAGTTCTAATGGGTCAACATTATTGCTTTTCTGTTGGAACTATAATTTTATTTTTTTCTGCAGGACAAATTTCCAATCAAGGAAAACTTTTTGGAAGGTCAGCAAGTTGCCCCTCGTATGCGTACAGTCTTAGTAGACTGGCTTGTTGATGTTCAATTACAATACCATTTGCTCCAGGAGACACTTTATCTAGCTGTTCAGATTTTAGATAGATACCTGCAGGTAAATAGAAAGTTTTGTGCTGTTGGGTCAAACTTGAACAGTTGCACTTATTTCATGTTTGTTTTAGGCTGTACCTAATGTAGCAAAGAAGTATCTTCAGTTAGTGGGTGTAGCTGCTATGTATGTGGCCAGCAAATATGAAGAGGTTTACATGCCAGATATAAGTGATTTTGTGTTCATTACTGATAGTGCCTATACAAAACAGCAGCTTTTAGCCATGGAAGTTCAGATTGTGAAAGCTTTGGAATTTCAATTTTCACGACCCATCTCTCTTACTTTTTTGAGGCGCTATAGTAAAGTTGTCGAGGTAATGAAGCATTTAACCTTTCTCCTAATTTTATGTACTTATTTTTACTAAGTAAATTGAATTTTGTGTAGGCTCACCCTATGCATCATTGCTTCTCAAAGTACTTCTTGGAGCTTGCAATGTTGGAGTACTCACTTTGTCATGTAAGGCCATCACTGACTGCTGCAGCTGCCCTTTATATCTCGCTTTGGTGAGTTGGATTCATCATCAACTTTTGAATTATTTGAACGCTTTTCATTGAGTCATGTACATTTAACTATACTAACTTTCTTTCTATTTTTAGCCTTTATGAATTGAATGACAAGAAGGGACCTGACCACTGGGATGCCAAAATGGTCCATTACTCTTCCTACACACTGACTGATATTAAACCCGTTGCTCAAACACTGGCTGCTGTGATTGAAAAGGCTTCAACTTCAAAGTTTGAGGTATGTCATTTTATTTTATTTTTTAAACTGTACAATTGGTCTAAGGGCATTAGCCGTGTATGGACACTTCCAACAATAACAACTTTTGAAGATATCAAAATTGTTGGTGCAGCTGATTGATACTATTTGCTCTTTGCAGGCTGTCAGAAAGAAATATTCCAGCTCCAAAATGATGAAAGTCTCCCTGCGACAAGAGTTGAGTTCAGAAACTTTGAAATCCATTGCGCAAGGCATCAGCCCATTCTAATAATTTTTAGTCATGTATGTATGTGTGTTTGTTGATTTTCTGACAGTTTTCTAAATTGTGTGTGATAATGTCTCATGTTAAGTGTTCTCTGTAAAGTTAAATCCATCCCTCAGTTACTGAAGCTAGACTGAGTTTAATGTAAGTTTGACATAATTAATTTTCCATTAGTTGGTGCATGTGCGCCTCTTTAAATTTCCGAGTGCCTTGATCTTTTGTAATGTATTTTTAAAAATCACATGACAGTTTGTAAATTTTGTGCATTGACCATTAACCCATTCTATCAATTCTGGACTTATTCTGCACTTGATATTGATATTTGTATTTTCCACATGGCATGATCTCAATCAATGTTAGCTATGTTAATGAGGTCCCAGGCTTGATCAAGAGCTGGTAAAATGGAGACGACTTAATATTAGGATTGGTTCAGACCTTTATTCTGAAAGTGAAATATCTTTTTAAATGTGATGTTTCTGTAAAGAAAATTATGTAATTTATTAGAAGGCGGCATTGTCTTCCCATTTTAAAAAAATTAAATGGTTTTATACTCATTTTATGAAAGCTGTTGGGTGTAGTTATTTTATACATTTTTATTTCTTTCCATTATTTAGCATTATCCTTAAACCCTTGTAGCCTGTACTAACTTGCTGTGTCAATTCTGGAGATTTGTAAATAGTAGAAGTAAGATTTTGTGAGGATTGATACTTAAGCAGTAACCACAGTTTCTTGTGGTGGAAATTCCGTAACTATGGAACGATGGTTGTTAGTCATAATTCTCTATAATTGCCTGCCTGAACTTCTAAGATGATCTGCAGTGGATTGTATTGTAAATTACTTGAATGGTATTAAAAGTCTGAACCCTACATCTATGATGTAGTTACTGAGAACTTGGTACCTGGAGTCTTCAGATTTAGTACATACTTTGTTTTCTACAACTGGGCAAATTTACGAACACTGTCGAAGTGAGAAATTTGCTTTCCATGCTGCCAAGCGAATACGTCATGTTTTTTCTACTGGCTCTCCTGAACACTTGCCAACCCTCTGCCGAGACTTAACTGACAACATATGTGCCTCCACCTGATGTACAGTTCTTGCTCTATTGTGCTGCATCACTAGCATATGGTGATTTAGGTCTGTCCTGCGGTATAAAGTTAAAATGGATCACCTTCACAAAAGTTTGTTTTAACTCAACATGTGTATTTAAGGAGCCTGATTTCTCTGAAGATTATAGATGAACATCTGCGTAATTTTCATATATAACAATGCCACTTTGGAGGATATGACAGATCAACAAGATGCAGTACACAGCAAAGATTATGGGGACTAGCAAAAGATAAATCAACAAAAGGGTACACTCATTGATATACTGTTACAAATTGTTGAAGTTAGCCGAGTAAGCTTAACCAGTGGAATATACATACATTTTGCTTTATCACATAAATGCACATATTGACAAAGACATAGTTCAGATATTTTTGAAGTTAACCTTCCATGAGTATCAAAATACGTATGTACATTGCTGTACATTACATTATGACTTGCATCGGTGAATGGACCCTAGATCTTCAGTGATCAGAAACTTAGATAGTTGTTTCAGTTCTGATTAGTTTTATATACCTCCCTCCCAGTTTAAAATGCGCTACGCTTTAGCACAGAAATATGCCAGACACTGTAGAAATATGTGCTGTGTTTACTCTCCAATACAAAAAAATTGCTATATAGTGTGACACTATTACAGTCCATCTGTAAATTTCATAAGAAACAAGTGAAAAATTTAATATAGGACTAGCAAGAGCATGCATGATGCTTGTACTCTACTGATAATAGTCATACTAGCGCACCATACCCATCACATTTGATTATTATTTATGTTTCATTATTGCCTTTCAATCTGATAAGAACATAATTATCTCGGCTGCAAATTCAACTGCCTGCTTCATGTTATTTGTGCTATCAGTACAATCCTCAATGATCACAATGTTAACAACAGTCTACCAGGGCCAACACAAAAATAGGGTGATACACAAAAAAGTCTTTACTTTGGATGGGAAATTTCATAAATGAACAGAGTGTGAAATTCTCCTTGGCGTATTCAGTTTGATGTGCAAACTTAATTGTTGCCTCTTGTTTTGTCCCAGTGGTTAAAAGGGCAAGAGATACCCTGGCAAACCTTTATAGGAAGCTGAGTATATATTGGAAGTAACAGTAGAAATTTGTATACAGAAGGTGGAAAGGAACGCTTTAAATAACAAGCATACTGATAAATTTAAGGAAATTTACATGATAGTTACATTTTCAAAGTGTGATTGTCAATATTAGTTTGTTATACCATGCAATTATAGCAGCCATCATTTCATTATCAAGAGAGAAATTTCCAAACATGTACCTTAAGCTACTGCAACTATTTCTTAGTAGGAACTTGCTCAATAAGAATTGAGTTATTACCAAATTTTATTTTTTACCATTTTTCTTATTTTTGTATGTGACTAGCGCATTTAATATAGTACAGTAGAATTTTAAAATTACTAATTATGGTACCATATCACTGGTGTGAAACACAAGACACTCTTTTGTTTCCAAATGATTTTTCCCTATAATTTCTTTTATTAGCACATTCTTCTGACTTATAAAAAGATTCATTAGACTGTACCATCACCAACAAAGCTGAATTGAAAATACTTAAGACAGGGCCCAATAATTTATAAAATCAATTCACATGTCTTTATTACATTCATATATTCCTCTTAACTGGAATGACTAGTTTTGCACACATGATCAAGATAAACTTGTTAAACCAAACACAATAATCCTTTTGAATTTGACATGTGACAATTAGAGATAGATCCCGAAGAAGACAGGACAGTTGGTGGATTACGAGAGACCAAATTTGGCTGTGCTGTCTTGCCCTTGAATAATTCTGCATTTCATATCAAAGTAAGTCTCTTATCCACAGCATCAAGCCACACAAAGGTTCTGCTGTTCTTAAATCTAAACATTGATCATGTTGAGCGTCAGTTTTGTATAGTATACAGTATTGTCAGTTCACTTTTAACACTCTCAGTCCAAAACGGGAGCAGGATATAACTGTCCCCACCTGTTGCAAGCAAGAAATTTAAAATTGGATAATCCTAGTTTTAAAGCTTTCTCTCCGAATTAAGTATAATTGATAAGTACATTACCCAATAAGTGGAAAATCAAAATGATTTTTTAATAAAAGTCAAAGAAATCCATTTTGATATTGAGATTTTTTCAGTTTAACTATTTGATATAATTTTCCCAATCCATTATCAAACACATTTCAAAGTTTCTGAAAACTTGCTAAGTTTTTGTGAAATCGATCAATTTTACTATCAGTGAGATGCAATTAAAATTCACGTGTTTCTTTCAAACCAAAGAAATTGCGTGTGGATCACTGCTCTTATCAAAATCTTTGACCCTCTAAATAAAAAGGAACGAGGGGGGCGGAAGGTCCGTCGCTTTTATTAAATATTTGTTGAACTTGCCGGTGGAAATGGAAGTACTAGCTGAACACAGTGATGATTCGAGTCAGGCCCCTGGTTCTCCTGGAGACTCCCAGAGTCCTTGAACGGGCAGGCCTCGGCCCACAGGCCACAGGGCCCACGCCCTCCCCTATCAGGTGGCGTGTCTACCCGGCCTCGGCGGGGGCGGGCACGGGGAAGGCCGTGGGCTTGGGGAAGGACGCCGGGGTGGAGCTGGCCACGACGGTTGTGTCGGCGTCGACGTGGGGAGCGGTGACGGTGGCGGGGGCGGCCCGTGTGACTGGGCGGGCGGGCCGCGTGGACTCAGTCTTATGCTCTCGGCTCGCACCACCGAGTCTAACCGGCCGAAGCGTCGCTTGCGGTGCTCCGACGACGCCTGCGGGAGTGGAGACCGCGGCGCCCGGGGGCGGGGGCGTGGGCGAGGGGGCGGTGTCGTTGTTGGGGGCGGAGAGGGTGCCGCCGTTGGCGGCAGCGGTGGTGGCGAGGGCAGAGTCCAGTGGGAGCCCCGCAGCGGGTCGGTCAGCGGCTGGGCCAACGTCAGCAACACAACCGTAATCAAGACTGCAGCATAGACGTCCGTCCTGTGGACACACACGCTCGTTAGCTCCCTGGGGCCCTGGTGGAGGGGGGCTCCGGGGGGCATGCGCCCGACGGAGCTCCACCCGGGGCGGAAGTAAGTCAACGCGCTCAACACCCGCACCCTTTATACACACTAGAAACGACATGCATCATTTGGCCAGGCATTCAAATATTTGTTTTTTGAAAAAAAAAAAGAAAACCAACAACAATGTGTGCAAAACATTGATAGAGGGAATTCCCGTGGCTTTGAATTTTTGTGCGAATTTTAAAGTGAGACTGAAAAAACAAGGCAAAATTGCAGCCTCTTCACACTACCCATCTATAGGTAAAATCCACAAACATGCAATCAGTGAAACTAAGTGGTCTTAGTGCACAGCACACATACTCGTTGTTAAAAGTGTGATAATCGATACAAACTAAGTCATAGCAAGAGAATCCATATAATATCCATGTAAAAGAGGAAGTGTGCTCATACAAAAAGTCCAAATCGTGAAAATTCGTTTTTAGGATCCAACCTACCTAGTGGAATTCTCTGAATGCCGTATATGCGACACAAAATTTAGAAACCATGAAATCCCAGATAGAACCCTTTCCTTGGGCAGGAAAAGAAGCCAACCACCACCCAATAATCTAACATTTTCTAGAACGACCCCGTTTTTGTTCGAGAAGTGTCTCTGAGAATTGAGCTGTTGTGTAGGGAAGTCCCAAAACAGACCAAACTGAGAAACAACCTTAACGAACAAATACCAGAGGTCGTAACCGTGCAATATTGGAATAATATCAAACAGTGCCGTGGTGCCACCGAGCGTACCCGAGCGGTGCATACCAAGGTGATTTAAAAACCTTGCATATTATTTCATTTTTCTGGCGTTATACAATGAATGAATGAATGAGAGAAAAAAACACACTAAACATAAATGTGAGAAGCTGCCTTTCGCATGGCTCGGATACGCGTGGTGGACTAAGAGAAAAGTGTAGTTGAGGTGATTTACCGATGCACATCACAACCTGCGCTAGAGCTCACCAGTTGGGCGCAGTAGGGAACCTGGAAACCAACATCAGCCACATGCGTTAGTTACACAGACACTACTCTAAATCATTTTTGAAGAACTGGATGGGGATGGGGTATCCAAGTTAGAGGCGTTATTCCCTAAAAAGCACCTATACAGTGGTGTCAGCTTTAGAACCAACCACACACCAACGGTTCACTCGCCCATGCGACTATAAAGTTATCAAGACATTCGGTAGTTAAGTTATTATGAAAATTCAGGGGGTAGATTAACACTCGGTCACATAGTCCGCTGTTGACGCACTCACTTTGCAGTTGCAGGCAGCGCACTTGTCGCTCCAGGTCCAGGAGGCCCCAGGCTCGTACAGCTGTCCGGCCTGCTGTCCAGCCAGCGAACAGGGAGCCTGTCCCGCCGCCGTCCCGTTGTCCGCGGCGCCGTCCAGCGAGCAGGGCGCGTCCTGATCGTCCTCGCAGCGCGGGCAGCAGTCGCCCTCGGCCAGCACCGGCGACGCGCAGGACGTGGGCGGGCACTCCATGGGCCAGCAGTCCACCTCACCGTACTGCGGCAAGACAAGTGTCACATATGGTGTCACACAGGTGTCACACATGGGGATTTAAATTTCCCAAAAAGAGGATTTTGGGGAAAAATTTCAAGATTTTTATTTATTTTTTAAAGACACA
>NW_026267131.1:2088966-2093831 GCF_000697945.3 Frankliniella occidentalis | reverse complement strand
ATTTTTTTCTGGAAAAGTTTTACATTTGTCCGGAAAATTTTCAGATCCAGTGTCACACAGTGTCACGCGCACACTCACCAGGCACTCGCAGGTCTGGCACTGGTAGATCCACCTCTCGCCCGAACGGAAGACGACGTGGTGCAGCTCCTGGTGGCGGCACGAGGCCGCCGGGTCGCACTGCGGGCAGCAGGCGCGGGGCGCGCGGGGGCCGGCGCCGGAGCAGTCGCAGTCGGGGCCGCGGCAGGACAGGACCCCCTCGGAGCACGAGCAGCGCTCGCACGGCCGGCCTGGGGGCACGGCCTCGCCGCCGTCCGGCACCTCCAGCTCGCCGGCCACGCAGCCTGTGGGGCAGACGGGAGGATCAGACGGGTCCTGGCCGCTGGCGTGCACACCGCGCGGCGCCTCCGCCGGTGGGCGGGGTCAGGGCGGGGTAGTACTTACTGAGCTTGCAGTCCGGGTCGCCGGGCGCGCACTCGCAGGCGAAGCCTCCCTCCGTGTTGACGCACCTCGCCGAAGGGTGGCACGTGTGGCTGCCCTCCAGACACTCGTCCACATCTGCGGCGGGACACGACCCAGTTAGAGAGATTCAACGTCGTCGACAAGGATACGCATCCGCGAAATCGGCGGAAATAAACGTCAACACGACGCCGACGTCTATGGAATATTTCCCGCATGGAAATGCTTTGGTTGTGTGTCACCACTCACCCATGCAGATGGCGCCCCGGTCGGCGCGCTCGGGCTCCGTGAAGGCCGTCCTGAAGCCCGGGCGGCAGCGGCAGTAGTACCAGCCCGGCATGTTGACGCAGTGCGCGGCGCTGGACGGGCAGCGGTGTCGGCCCTCGGCGCACTCGTCCAGGTCCAGCTCGCAAGAGGCGCCCTCGTAGCCGCGGCGACACTGGCACGTGCCCGGCGCCACGCACGAGCCGCCGTTCAGGCACGTCTGGTTGCAGACGGCTGTCAGCGGGAAGAGAAATCACATTCATTCATACTATGTGTTTCTAAAAGTTTCATTCATCCGTTTAAAATTGTGCTAGAACCCTGATTTACTGTATTTAAAATTTCCGTGATTTTTGAGCAGTACTCAAGCCTACCAGAAGGAAAAGTCCACCTCCCCCTCCTACCCAGTTTAGAAATCCCAAATTTGACGTTCTGCTTCTAGTTGATCGGCTCGGCCATCTTCGGATGCAGCCCCCTTGGCTGGACTGCCGGAGTGTGCGAGAGAGCGCTGATTGGCTCTCACCAAATGAGTGAGGGAAACAAGCAGGTGGCTTCGCCGCTTCGCCGAGGCCGGGCGAGCGGTCAGTTGCAGTGCAGAGCCAGAGCCGGGCCAAAGTGTCGCGAGGTGTCGGAGTCGGAGTGCATGTTTTGTGTTGTGATTGTGCGATTGTCGTGGAGTTTGTGATAAGCAAGACTGCCAAAGGAGGGGACTGCCTGCTCCGCATGACGTTTCCGGCGGGCGTATGAAAGCATCATTACTTAGAGGTACCGTACGCCGAAAACTTGGCGATGTTTTCGTGTCGGCACGACCCCTTTTTAGACAGTCCCCAAGACTGTCTCTATGTTTGACTGTCTCGCATACTCACGCTGGCAGTTGAAGCCGTCGCCGGCGTAGCCCTCGGCGCACTGGCAGTGGTAGCTGCCCGCCGTGTTCCGGCAGGTGGCGTCCTGGTGGCAGCGGTGGCTGCCCGTCGAGCACTCGTCCACCTCGGCGCAGTTGAACTTGTCGACGCGACGATAGCCGTCCACGCACTGGCACACGTACGAGCCGGGCGTGTTCACGCAGCGCGTGTTGCTGTGGCAGTGGTGGCCCTCCAGCCCGCCCTCGGACTGGCATTCGTCCACGTCTGGAACAATCACCGGACGGTTGAAAATGTTTTGCAAAGCTCTGGCTGCAAGTGCTCTTGCAACATATTGCAAATGAGCTGGTTATTTCAAAACCGCTCTCAGCAGATTGAAAATGAGCTGGTTGCTATAATGCTTGCAGCAAATTAGCTAGTTGCAAAAATGCTTGCAGCAGATGGCCAACGAGCCGGTCTCAAAAACTGCCTGCAGCATATATTGCAAATTGCAAACTACACCGCAGCCGGCTGCGTGCCACTCACTCACCTCTGCAGCTGTGGCCGTCGCCGGTGAAGCCCGCGTCGCAGTGGCACGCGTAGGTGGTCTGGAGGTTGAGGCACGTGGCGTTGCGGTGGCAGGTGTGGCCCTTGGCGCAGTAGTCGACGCCCGGGCAGAACTTGCAGCACTCGCCCGGCACGCTGAACTGCTGCGCGGCCGGGCACGCGAGCGCCGGGCACATGGTGTCCGGGTCGATGCGCTTGCAGTGCATGGAGCCGTCGCGACACTCGCACTCCACGCACTGCTTCAGGTTCACCGACTCGCCGTGGTCGTACAGCACCCCGCGCAGGAAGCATTGCTCTGGAAGGGAAGGCCGCACAGCAGTCAGGACCACCCCTTCTTTTTTGCATGCAGCTAGTGGTCGTTCTGGATACTACGTGACTTTTAGGCGGGGTACGAATATTATGGGGTTCCAAAAAGATCAGGGCCACCATATTGAAGCCCGTATGACCCCATAATGTTTGTACCCCGGGGTACAAGTACCATGCGATCTCTACGGACTCCAATGATGTTCCTTATCATTTTGGGGAACCCATAACATTTGTACCTCCTCTAAAAGTCACGTAATATTGGAACGTTGGAACGGTTCGTATGAGTTTGTATGGGTTCGACACTCACTCAAACAGCTGGGGCAGCACTCCCCCGGGTTGATGACGGGGTTCTTGCACGCCACGAGCGGGCACTGCAGTGGCCTGCACTGGACCTCTCCTTGCTGTAAACACGTTTATTTACGATTACACAACCGACCTGATCTGCACCTAACTTCTACTGCCCTTCCATGACCGGGGTCGCTCACCACGCAAGCGCAGACGTCGCAGCCCTTCTGCCAGGTGGCGCCGTCCGCGTGCACCGACCCGTTGATCCTGCAGCTCTTCTGGCAGTCGCACTCCTCGGTCCGCGCCACCCTCACCTCGGCGGCCGCCAGCTGCACATGCCCAGATATTTATTGTTATTTCCATGCAGTTTCAATGGCAATACAGTTTCTATTTTTTCAATGTATGGGGGCCCGGCCCGGCCCGCCCCCCACACAGCTCCAGCGCCGCGCCCTCCCCTGCGAGTGGAGAGCCGGCACAAGGCGCCAATCCGACGGCTGGAAAGAATGAAAAGGGAAGCGAAAGTGCATCGGAGCGAGGACGACGAGAGAGGCTCAGCCACAAGGGCGTCGCGCCTGGGGCTGAGCCGAGGGTGACCGCGAGGGGGCCTCAGGGGGAGGGGGCGGGGCAGGACTACACCCCCACACAGTCAGCCGCACGCCGAGGGTGACCGCGAGTGGCCCTTAGGGGGAGGGGGCAGGGCAAGACTACACCCTCATACAGTCAGCCGCACGCGTCTCTTTCTCTTTGGTGTTTTGTGATGAAGAGTTGACCATCCAAGCCGTGGTCGTGGTCAGCTGCTGTCGAAAAATTGTGGCTGGTTCAGCTACGACACGTCTGCGCGGATGAGGTTTCTGCGTGAAGCTTGAAGTGCGCGGTGTGGGGGCAGTGCGAGCGATGGGGAGTGCTTCGAAGTGGAGCGAGCAGGCGGCGGGCCTTGCAGAAGTAAGTGATGCTTCTTGGAGGAGAGGGGCGGGCGGGGCGGGCTGCCGCAGAGGGAGCGACTTTTAAAAGCACTACCTTGTTCAGGCGTGCTGCTCGCCCTGCGGCCCTCCCTCTTCACCCCCGGGGGTGCAGAGGCCGCGCACAGGCCTCGGTGACGGCGGGCGGGAGCAGCGAAAGCAGCGCGAGGGGAGTGCAGATTTACAAACTTGCTATTTTGTTTTGATACAACAGGGGGAAAAATTTATTAATCGTGAATAACAGCGATGGGCTAGGGTCGACCAAACCTGCCCCCAGGGAGGTGAGGAAAACGCCAGGGGAGGACACCCTGCCAAAAATGTTATTTTGCAAAAAGCCAAGCCGGGCGGCGCAACGATGCTGAAACAATTCTTTGTAAAATTAAGTTTTATGTCTGAATTTCCTTATCCTGGCTCGTGTGCGGGGTTGCGGGGTGCAAAACTACGACAGGAACAGGCGTGACCGGTCACCTATGAAAGTTCATGAGATTGTCAAAGGTCTATGGGAGGAGGGTCGTTGGGTTTGGCTGGAGTCCGGCTCTACTGGGTTCTGGATTTGAATCTTTGCTGCCAGTTGGGTTTCTCAACGGGTAGATCATTTGAATTGCGAGGGGGCGTTGGCCTGGGTCGCGCGGTGGAGCGGGCCAATCGCAGAGCACCGCGAGGAGGGAGGGGGAGGGGGGAGGTCAATGGTAATGCGACATTATTCCGTCGAGTCCCGGTTCCACTGAGCGGGCCGCGCTACCCGCTCACCACCAGCCGGCCCCCCGCGCGGCCTATGCGCCCCTGCCACCCATCTGGCGCCCGCCCCTGCGCTGCGCCTTGCCTCCACCTCCTCGAACAAGTCCTTCAGTTTATCGACGGAGACGTTGCTATTTGCATACAGCCTGCAGCAGCGCATACCCCTCCTCCTTCCCCTTCGCCCTTCTCCCTCTTTGCAGACATTGTACAATAGCTCAAATTTCGGCGTCAGCACTCGTATTTCAAACCAGAAAAACAAAAACCTGTGGCAACCATGAAGTGGTAGACCAGGGACAAAAAATAAATAAAAATAAAAATAATGAAACAACGCACATGATTGTGCTAACAACGAGACCGCTAGTTTGACCAGTTCCATCGTTTTTGTTTTGATCAAAAGATATTTTGTATCCTACTACAGGATGGTTGATACAAGTTTCCATTTTTGTGGGTGTTT
>NW_026267131.1:2080378-2088588 GCF_000697945.3 Frankliniella occidentalis | reverse complement strand
CCCCCCTCCCCGCGCCAGGGAGTGCAGCAGCACCGGGACGTCGACGGCCACCTCGGCGCCGCCGCTCAGCTCGAGGGTCCCCTTCCCCGCGGGGTGGAGGCCACCGAAGGAGGGGGGTCTGGGAGGAGAGAGGGATCCGGACCAACAGCGCCCCTTTAAGTTCCTGTGCGCCCCCCGCCCCCTTCAGATCCGATGGGGTCGGGGGGAGAGGGGGGGGATCAGCAGGGATCAGCAGCGCGGAGTGCAGCAGCGGTGCGAACAGGCGGGAGAAAGGGAGAGAACTACCCGCGGTGTCGGTGGAGATCAGCGGTGGGAGCGAGAAGGGGAAGAACTACCCGGTGGGGATCGGGATCAGAGAGGAGCGGTGGCGCAGGGTGCGGCAGCAGCGCGAACAGGGGAGGGAAGGGAGAAAACTACCCGCCGCAGTGGCGGGGATAGGGATCAGAGGGGATCAGCTGCGCGAACGGGGAAAGGAGGAGGAATCTCTGCCGGCGGGACTCGAGACTCGGCGCCCCGGGACTCACCCGCTCGCTGAGCTGCGACAGCCGGCGCGTCAGCTGTTCCACCTCGCTCTGCAGCTGGCTGAACTGGCCGCAGGTGGGACAGCTGGTGTCCAGCTGCGGGCACTGGTGGAGGTACCCGTGTGGCCCGGGGATGATGCGCACGTCCTGGAGCGCACCCTGGAAAGGAAAAGGAAAGCATAAAGTCATATCCCTCACAAGAGCTTTTCTTTTAAATGGCAAACAAAAATTGTGTCCCGCCTGGCCGGCGCCCTGGCGGTGGCTACGGTCCGTGTGCGTGACTGCTTGAGCCGTTGGCTATTGACTCGGCGACGGTGATGGGCAGGTCCCGGGTCCCGCCCAAGCGCTCCGTTAGTCAGGCCGCAGGCTGCTCCCGGTGCTTTATTGATACCCCGCCCCACCCCGCCCCACCCAACCCCACCAGGGCCGAATGAATGAATGAAGTCTGTCGCCATGCGGGGCGCCCCGGCGATTACCGCTATTTGCACAGGGCTATCGTCACAGCTCAGAACCGCCCCTGACCCCTCCCCCCTCCCCTCTTCCATTTGCGTTTAACTGATTCAGTCACAAACAATTCTTGTCTCTGTTTATTTAATTGTTATTACAGGGAGCCGTATATGTACCATTAGGTCACAATGATCATTCCCTGAAGTCACGACGCGTCTTGTCCGTTTCTCCTCCCCCCATCTACCCTTATTCCTTTTGGGTCGCACAGCGCGGAACTCGGTGGCCGTGCCCGCCCCTCTCCCCTCCCTTTGGGTTTATCTGAGCCGCCTGATCGCTGACGTCGCCGAATCAATGACGCCCACGCGGACGTCAAAAGAACCACTAATGGCATCACGGCGATGCTTAACTGAATTCCCCCTCCCTCCTCCTCTTCCTCCCCGCTTCCATATCCCCTCCGTCTTTCACTCAAAGAACACTCCGCACACGTAAATTTATCATATTTCCGCCGTAATGAAAAGAGTGGCGGGCGCGTTTGCAAAGAGAGAGAAGGCGAGGGAGGGGGAGAGAGGGAGAGAGAGAAGGTCTGACGTTTCGCGCGGTGTAGGAAGCTGTCACGGTGCCCTCGGGGGTGCTTTTAATGTCCAGCTGATGAATTGTTTCCAGCGCCCCGCCTCGCCCCGCCCCACCGCGCCCCGCTGCGCCACGCCCCAACGACCTCGCAGGTATCGAATAGTGCGTGGGCGTGCTTACACTAGAAGGGCCCGCCGCCCCCGCCTACGCCATACCTGCACGCGCCCGCGGTCGGGGCCCCGTGCGCTTCCTTGAGCAAAGAGCAAAGCACTCAGGGAAAGTAGGACGTCGGTAAACGCTTTGTGACGCGCGGGGGTGCAAAGTATATTAAAGTCCGACGTTTTTGTTCTCCAGCTTGACAGGGTGCTGATTTCCATTGTCGTCGAGTCTAATTGTCCGGCTCGGGTCGAGCCGGTGCGGGTGCGAGTGAGAGGGGAGGGTGCGTGCGCGCGGCCAGGGGCCGATGTCTTCATCAAGCCGAAACGGGCCGACTCGATAAAAGGGCTGCGGGCGAGCGACACCCCCGCACAGCACTGGTGAAAAGTGAAGAGGGCGCAAGTCCGATGGGAAGTCCCGCGAGGACTTGCGCCCTTTTCACTTTTCACCAGTGACATGTGCCTTCGACCCTGTTGTGCACGTGCGCACATGCTGGCGGGGATACAAGTATTACGGCTCCTCGTTAGGCTCACTGATTGCCATTATGGTGACCCATGATATTTGAACCCCGCGCGGTACAAATATTTAACCAACCCTATAAAGCATTCAGTGTATAGTATGTTCACGACCCCTCGACATGATCAGGACCGCCGTCCTGCCCCACGAGAGCGAAGTCAAAGTTACGTCGCTGCGTAAAGAAACGCACCACCACCACACCTAAAACAACTTAACCTTGGTTTCACGTCAAAATTGCTTTCGTTGTTCAACAGGAAAATTTGACTTTGAAAGAGCTGATTTCAGTTAGTTTGAGAGAATTCCTTTAAATCAACAGAATTTAGCTTTACAGCTGTAGCTGCAAGTCAAAAGTTTTTGGGGACAACGGGAGCACTTTTAGACGTGAAATCAAAGGTACGAGTTTCTAGGTGCACCGCTTTTTGAACTCACCTTGAAGAGGGAGTGCTTGTTGTTGCGCTGGCCCACCCACAGCTGCAGCTGCGGCCGGCTGAAGGAGGTGTCGGGCGGCGCGAGCAGCAGCCGCCGGTACAGCGGGTGGCAGTCGACGAGCAGCTGCAGCTGCGCGCCCGAGACGGACAGGGCGAGCGAGTGCCACGCGCCGTCCGCCAGCCGGTAGGGGAACGTCTCGACGTGCACGGGGCCGCCCCCGGCCGCCGCCGCGCCGCCCCCGGGGGTGGCCCCGCCAGCGGAGCCCGCCCCCTCGCCAGCACCGTCCACGTCCGGCATGGAGTAGTGCAGGCGGATTTCGTCCTTGCGACCGCTGGACTGCAGTTCCAGGTACCTGCGGCAAAGGTGGGAGTTCAGATAAGTGGACGCTCTCGAGCCCGCAGTTTGAGCTCCGTCCTCCGCGTGGCGAGCGCTCACCTATTGAAGCCGTGCGAGAAGGAGATGATGGTGCCCGAGTTGGCCTCCTCCTGGCGAAGCAGCGCGGCCAGGGTGAACTCGGTGTTGTCCCTGAGCAGCTGCACCGCCTTCTGGTACTCGTTCGGCGGCAGCCTCAGGTCGCGGTAGTCTCCTGGAAGACACCCGACACCCAAGTGCGTAAGTCACAGGAGCCAACCGGAGCCATGCGGCGGTGTCTGATTCGCTCCGCGGCCTCTTCCGCAGCTAGACTGTACCGCTTGTCACGCGTGCGAGCGTGTTGCCTACTCCGGGCCGTAAGGCGCCATGGTCAGAGACGTCTTCGTGCGGTACAGTCTAACTACAAAGCGGGGCGGGGTGAATCGGCCACCTGACCATATGGTTCCCAACAACACTTCCGAAGGTTCCAGGAAAAAATGTTGGGTTTGCAGGGTATATCACGGTGAAAACTTACCCTGCAGGTAGTACGCGGGTCGGTGGCGCTGCGGCCCGCTGGCCAGGCTCACTCCAGGGCGACTGGTATTGCGGAGCTGGAGCGACTCCAGGAGGTCAATGGCTGCGAACTCGGAAGCCAAAGCTGCAACAAAGACACGGAATACCGAGGTTAGCACAACATTACAGTACACACAGCGAGACAGTCCAAGTGAGAAGCAGGAAAACACTCAGGAAATTATCCCCACTCCCCCCTTCTCTCTCTCTCTCTCTCGCTCTCGCAAACGGCTCCCCTAGGGGCGTATCAACACTGACACGAGCCCGGCACCCGGGTGGCTGCCGCCAGAGGCATTCCGTAAGGGAGGCTGCGCGGGGCGCGGGTACACACAGATACAAGAACACACACACACACACACACACACTCAGAGTCCCTCGCGCGCATCGGGACACGCACATTCTATTTGCCTAATACGCCGTTCTGCGTTT
This sequence comes from Frankliniella occidentalis, assembly GCF_000697945.3. Taxonomy (NCBI): domain Eukaryota; kingdom Metazoa; phylum Arthropoda; class Insecta; order Thysanoptera; family Thripidae; genus Frankliniella; species Frankliniella occidentalis. Next base: position 2,084,599 of record NW_026267131.1, on the reverse strand, counting down.
CGCGAAACAGTTCCTACCGCGAATAAAACTCTGTGTGGGGCGAGCCTGTGCTGGGAGGGAGGGTCCCCGACGAGGTCCCCGCACCCTCCACCCCTTCGGCGCGCGCCCCAGACGAAAACATAAATAAAGACACGTGATTGGGCCCCGGCAGCATCCGTCTCTCTCCCACCAACACACACACGCACACACGGCGGCGCTTCCGCCGGGAGGCTCTACGTGACGAAAACAAAACGCACCCCACCACTCTCTCCCTCGCACTCTTACTCTCTCACTCTCTCGCTCTCGCTCTCTCTGAGGAAATAAGAGCTTTTCGCGCGGGTGCCGCTCATATTGAGAGCCGTAAATCTGTGCCGCTCATGAGCGCCCCTGTCTGTCCCTTGCACGCGGGCGGCGGCGCCCCGCCCGGGAGATGAGATCTCTACATGTATTTACCCTCGACGGGGAGGTTCTCCGTGGCGGCGGCCGTATCCCTCCGCGGGGGCCGCGTGTAGCGATTAGCGCAACCACGTGACTTGGGGGTACGAATTGTATGGGGTCCCAAAAGGTTCAGGATGGCCACTGGAGTCGCATAGAGAGTACCCCATGATATTTTTACCCCGGGGTAAAAATATCATGGGGTCTCTGTAGACTCCAAAAACCGCTGGGGCCCCATAAATATCTGTCCCCCCCCAAAAAAGTCACGTGGTTTGTGCACGATTCCTTATTAACAGCGACTTGCTAGTCGCGCCGCCGCAGAGCCGCTCGCTGCGCCGTTCTGTTCTACGGCCGCGTCCCGCGGCACTCAAACGGACGCATGGGTAAAAGGTCTCGCGAGATACTCGTATGGAGCAAAAGCCTGCTTGCCTGTCTGCAAAAAAGGGACGACACGGCCGAAAGGTAGTATGGGGTCTCTGCCCTTTCACTGTCCGTGACATTTAGACGTGGGGCAGAAGGAAAAGCAAGACAGCTGCAGTATATGAAATTATACAGCACATGAATACCGATGAACTCATATCATTGTACTCTTTTTCTTCAGTACCCTCGCTTCCTCCACCGCCCCCCCCGCCTCCTTCTCTCCCATCCCCCTGGTCAGCGTTGGCAGATTCGGTTAAGGGTGGTCGTGTTGACCCATCCGTCAGCAGAGAGCGATACGTACGACGTCTGTCATCGGCCGCGGAAGGCGAGAGTGTGCGGGAGGGCGGTGGTGGAGGGCGCAGGAGTGGCTCCGAGTCCCGTCCCGAGGAGTCCCTCTGGATCTGATCCGCCACTCCATGTCGGCTGTACGCGAGGCGCATTCATGAGCCCAATAATGAAGCCATTTTACGCCGCCCGAGGGCCGAGGGGTGGGGCGGGATGTGGCGGGGCGGGGCGTGGCCTAGATGAGGGGTGTGCGTCTCTCTCGCCCTTTTCCCTCCACTCCGCGCGCGTTTCCAGACTACTTTGTCGCTTTGAAGACCTCTATTAATAATTTATGGACGACTTTATTTGCCAAATGTTAAACATTACGAAACAGAGATACGTTAATCCAACTTCCTGTTAGGGTCATTTTCTTAGCTCGGCTTGGACCGGTCCAATAATCCGTAACCCATTTATGCCTGCTCTTTGTATTTCATAGTTGGGTGCGACTTTCAACTTTACTCTTTATGAAACCCACGATTAAAAGCAATAACAATTATTTATGTTTATTACTTGAAATGCATATTTGTTAAAGTGTATTAATACCCTTTCGATCCCACCCCTGGGCCAATTTTTCCAACACTTTGCCGCCCCAAATACTCTCTTCTCCCCGCTAAGACGAATTATCTCTCATACATGAACGACCCGGGCTGGGCAGGGTGTCCCATTGGGGAGAGAGCGCTCCCGAAGGGCTCCCGAAGGGCTCCCGAAGGGTCTCCCGAAGGGTCTCCTTAAGAGGCGCCAAACGTGAATAACACGATTATTGTTTTCCATCGGCATTGGCCCAGGGCGGGGGCGGATATGGGGTGACGGCCACTGCTGCTCCCTTCGCGCACGACCCTCCAAAAAGAAAAAGAAAAGGGAGGGACGTTTGATTTCTCATTTTCAACAGGGTAGGGCGGCATTAGCCGAAGGGAGGGAGAGGGAAGGCGAGGGCCCAAAGGGGAGAAGTAATCAGCCCTGATTAATTGACCATCAATTGTTTGGCCCGTTCCATGCGAGGGCAGTGCAATAAAAGTATAAAGAAATACGCGAGGAAATGCGACTCTACAATACTGCATATTGAATGTACAGGAGCATCGGTCCTTTAGTCATTGATAATTCCTAAATACCCTCGTTGTTGGTTTCTTTTTCACCTCCCAAAGGCTTGCTCCATTCGTGTTTGCTTCGACCATTACCTCGGCCCCAAGATAACCGCTTCAGAACAAGTGGAGAGGGCCCGCGCGGCGCGGCGTGGTGGGGCGTGGCGGGGCGTGGTGTGGCGATATGACAGGTGGGAAAGGCAAACACAACTGGAAAGGGGTCCGACAGAATGGCTTGTCAACAAGGGGTTTATGCTTCGGGCTTGTCACATTTATAGTGAGAATGGAAACCAATAGCTCACCGCCCCGAGCTCGAGCTCTGCCCCGCACCGCCGCAGCTGGGGCAGGAGGCACATCGTCAAACCCATACAGCTGTAATGTCTATATTTTTGACAATGTTAACAGTGTCGGACTCAGAAGCGGGTAAAATCAGCTGAGGAGTGGACTAGCGGAGCGGGAGGAGGGGCGCGGCGGGGGCGGTCTGGGAAATTGACCCCTGTGTCGTGAGATAGCCATCAGTCTGGCTTTAGGCGAGGGTCAGACCGAACGCGACATGCGTCGTTTTTCCCTCGCTCAGTGTTTTTTTCCCTCCCCATTTTCCCTCTGTTATTTTTTTCAGACGTTTGTACCCGACAAGGTCACCAGCATTTTTGGTGTGACGCGCTGTGTAACGGTGTGGCGATGCTATAAATACACCTCGCCGGCCCGCTTAGCGGACCGCTTAGCGGAATGCGCTGCGGACGTAATCTGAAATAAGTTTTATTCCTTTCGGCCGGCGGTACTACGAGGACTGCAGCGCTCGCTCCAGCTCGGGCCAGGCCCAGCCGCTCCCAGGGAATGAGGTCGAAGTTGGACTCGCCCAAAGAGTACAGTCGCCTGTGAGTCCTTGGCCGCCGCGGCGCCCGGGCCCGGCCTAGCCCGGCACCCAGCCAGCTGCACGTACAGCTGGTGCCAGTTGCCGGGCCGCGGCCGGGGCGCAGCTGGCTGGAGAGCACTGAGGCCGCGCTGCGCGAGTAGTTACGCCCTGCACAGCATGGCCAGGTGTGCACGCGTCCCAGCTGCTGCAGCCGCCGCCATCACAGGTGTTGTTGGTATGGCGGCCGCAGCTGCGGAGCTCACCCGCCGCGTCAGGCTGATGATTCATCGGGAATGATGATGAGGGAGGAGGCCTCGTCCGGCGCGGCTCTGATAAGCCTGGGAGGGGAGCGAGATATATCGAGCCGCTAAGAGATTTACTGTCCGGGCGAGCAAGGACTCGGCCGGAACTACATCACTTTCAGGGGAACGCCGCACTGTGCTGGAGGTGAGGTGGGAGATGGGATGTAGGGGCGGTGGGCGTACATTGGAAAATCAAGTACACTAGGTAATAATGCACATCAAGAGATGACAGAAACATTCATGCTAAACACCAAACACCACGGCACGGACGTGGAAAAACACACACATTGCTCCCCCGCCCCTCCCCCAAAAAATAAAGAAAAAAATATAGGAAAATCCAAGCGCTTGTCGATACCCTGTGCTAAAGGGAAAATAGCAAGGGAGGAGGAGGGGGGCACTTTGCCTCCCGGTAGGGGGACTGTCTAAAAAGAAATCCTCTGGGGCACTTTAAAAGTTGACTCTCAAGGCGACTTTTTGATAACGAAAGCTCCCCATCGAATTTTTCGTCGGTCGATTAAACCATTACTTCCGCCTCCCCCCTTTCTTTCCTGGTGGGGCCGCGGGGCGCCCTGCTAGGTAATCGAAACTGCTATTGAGTAGAGATGAGCGAACAGGCTAGTTCGAATTTGAACGAACTCGAACAAAATTGGCCTAAAAATCTTCGAACGAACACGAACACGAACAACCATTTTTTTCTTCGAACGAACCGAACCGAACAACCCCTTGTTCACCTGCGAACCGAACACGAACAATGATTTTAAATCTCTCTGTGTATACGATGACAGCGACAGCTAGTCAGCTGATCAGAGAAGAGGGGGGGAATTTT
>NW_026267131.1:2075569-2079752 GCF_000697945.3 Frankliniella occidentalis | reverse complement strand
TCTCTAGTGTTTCCCTCACCCGTGGTTTCCCTCCTGCGCGCTTCTCGCGTCCTCAAATTACTTCACGTTTATGGAAAATAAGAGGAAAGTCGACCAGGCCAGTTTTGTTCGACGACGAAAATTTGTTCGGTCAGTCCACGAACAGTTCGGATTCGAACACCCTGTGTTCAAGGACGAACGAACACGAACAGTTCGCTGTTCGTTCGAGTTCGTTCGACTGCGAACATGTTCGCTCATCTCTACTATTGAGCTCCAGGCCGCTCCAGGCCGCTCAAAGCATCTTCAACCCGCTCAAGGTCTGCTGCTGTACCGCCAGCGGCCTCTTTCCTTCTAGAGAAGAGAAAGCTGCTTTTACACGTTCACAGACGACTTTGCAAGAAGGAGAGAAAAGAACTCATGCAATCGTTGTTTTGACAGCACACGTAAAAAATCGAACTGCAAGTTTTGAAAAACCGCTAACCACTCTGGTAAGGCAGTTGACGATTTTGCATTGGGGAGGGATGTGAGACGATGTGACGTGTGCGAGATCGCTCTATATCGTCGCAATGTGGATGTGGACGAAAAATGACTTACAGTGACAGTTCTTTTTTTTTTTCGGAGTACTTCTGACACTTTACCCACAAATTCACCACGAGCTGCCCAAAGGCCAAAGGGGGCACTCCATTCATTGCGGCCATTCGTCCGTTTATCCATTGAAAGGGGGGTTTCATTCATTGATCGTGCACTTCTTGAAGCGAAAGTTTGCTTTGCCGTGGGGCCCGCGCTGGGCCCGCGGCCAGGCTCCGCACGGCCTCCGCGGCTCCCCCCTCGCCTCACCCGACACGTCTGGCCCGTCCATCACGCGGATGTATCGCCGTCTCCCTCGCACCCGCTCGGCTGGATGGGCGGCCGGAGGCTCCGGGGGAGCGCGGGGAGGCGGGGAGGCGACGAGAGAAGAAGTACTACTAGTAGTAGTAGGGGGACCCGGGCCCCGCCCCGCCCCGCCCCGCCCCACCGCTGTTAGGGAGCGAGTTTGCGAATCATCGCGGAGCGAGGCGGACGCCCTGACAGGCCAAATCTCTCTCTCTCTCTTTCTCTTAGCTGCCCGTCTCCCTCCCACCACGTGGGCCGTGCACGTGGGGTCTACTGGGTGGTTTGTTGACATCACGCTCCGCGCCCCGCCCCGCCCCAGCGCTGCTCCTGGTGACAAACGAGGCGGGGCGGGGACGGAGACGTGACGGTAGTAGAACTGGGACCCTGCTCCCCCTCCTCCCCCCTTTTGCTCGTGCCGTCCGCCCAGCCCCCCCGCACCCTCCACAGGGCACAGGGAGAGGGGCTTAACTGCTGCAGTCGGACAAGCGGAAACAGTGCGAGGCTCAGAGAGGCCTTCCGGGTCCAGCAGCTCCAGCAGCAGCAGGCGAAATAACACAACGGCCCCCAGGGTCTCTGCGGGCCCCAGCAGCGGGACGTGAGGATGATGCTCCCCCAAGTGCACCGTGTGTGTGTGTGTGTGTGTGTGTGTGTGTGTGTGTGTGTGTGTGCAAGTGGTGGGGATCGCCTTTCTCTTTCGCCTTTCCTCTCGGGAAAACTTTCTCCTCCCTCTCCTTTTCCTTCTCCTCCTCCGCCTCTCTCGCCCCAACCTTCCCTCCCACGTCGTGGAAGGAAAGATTTCATTTCAACCCTTATCAGAGGATGGTCGGCCTGTGCCGCCTCTGGTAAGCCGATCACAACATCACACAAGGGATCGAGAGAGAGAGAGAGAGAGAGGGGGGGGGGAGTGAGTGAAAGCTGGATTAGGGTCCATGCGATGGGGCCTTCCTTTGCGCGGGGACAGCGGTGCGGTTATAAGGTCACGGTGTTGGGTTAAGCCGTGATTTGTGTCCAGAGATTGGTTTATTGGATTTCGAGACGCGCTGCTCCAGCCGTGGGCAAAGGCCTTCGCATCCCTGTTTGTGAGATTATATTGCAGTTTACCATGCCACTGCTGCCAATATCGTGTGACGCTGAATCTTGGAGGGTGGCCATACCATAAAGAGAATACCCAATCACAATCACCTCAAAACCAACGCACGCCCTTTAAGTCCAGTTTTACATTACTCCTGCATTTCCATAATCTAGAGGTTGGTATACTCTATTTTTTTAACATAAGGATTTAGCCTCCCCCCACCCCCCAAACTATTGCTACAGTCTCGGCAACAGTATAATGTACAGTTACAGTAGGACAGTTATATAGTTGGACTTTCAGAGTAGGTAACCCCTTGCCCTTCTCTTTCTCTTTCCCCGGCCTCTCCACTCCTCCGCCCTTCCACCGTGGTTTCTCTGCAGGCCGCGTTGCACATCACGTTTTTACGGGGCATCTTACGGGACCGTTAAGTCCGTGAAACGCCGTAAAAAGTAATTTATCTCTCGCTTTGGCTCTGGCGCGTTAAAATGCGGCCCAGCCAGAACCCCTTCCGCCACTTCTCATCGTGGACCGTACAAAAATCACGGTTTATTTATTTCCATGGAGCACAGCCCATGCAGTGGAACAAGGGCAGAGTTCAACTTTTCTAGAAGTTTATTATTTCTGATTGTTGTTATTATTTTTAGTCGGGTACGAATAATGTGTCTATTTCCCCCACACAGCACGCAATTTCGATGTGAATAACGGTACAGCAAGGGGTTAGGTGAGGGGCAAAGGGGGAGGGAGGAATGGGGGTGGTAACGTGCGGCCAACTGTAGGGTTAAAGAGAGAGGGGGAGGGTCGTGTGGCAGGGTGGGGGTAGGACGAGTCCACTTGGGACTGGAGCAGAGCCAAGCTGAGCTGCACTGCAACCCATAGCTACCCGCCCAGTACTCACAAATCATGATTAGAGGGGTGGATGCGAGGGCGGGTCGGGGGGTACGTAGGCTCCGTGGTGAGGAGGGGGGGTAATCTGCTGTGAGGTCGAAGCATTAACTGAAGGGGGAGGGGGCGTGAAAAACACCTGCCATTGACGTGCTTCGAACCATTTGGGTTTGTGAGTGTGCGAGAGGGAGGGGAAAAAAGGGAGCGAAAAGATGACGAAAGAAAAAGTTTTCTTAGGTGATTTCGCCTAGAGTGAAATGAAGACAGTGTTGTGGACCGTATAAAAAATCCCCCCATCTCTCTCTCTCTCTCTCTCTCTCTCTCTCTCTCTCTCTCTCTCTCTCTCTCTCTCTCCCCCCCCTTTTCCTCAGTAAGGACTAAAGAGAGAGAGAGAGAGGAGGGAGGGAGGGAGAGAGAGAGAGAGAACAGTGTGAGACACACAGAGACCGCGCCGCGTTCTGCGCCCGCCGCCCTGAGGTAGGCTGCCCGCAGACATGGCTGCTATGCGGCCGGCCTATGCGCCGTTCTACAGGGGCTCGGCCCAGACACCAGCAGCAAAGCGCGAGAGCCTCGGCGAGATATCAGCCATACGCACGCGGAGAGCAAGCAGCCCATCGATGTGCTTGTCTTTTACTAAATAGAAGTAGCACGTTTACACATGACATTCCAGGAGAAAAAAAATTGCAGACGACACAGAAGGTCCACAAGACATGCACGAGCCAGTGGCTATAAGGGCTATAAGAACAAACAAATTTCTTTCCCCTTTTTTTCGCAGGGTGCGTGACTAATCTCAATCTCGTCCACACGATATTGGAGTGGCTCCACGCCGGCCGCCTCACCACGAGGAGCGGAGAGGGCGAGCAGCAGGGAGGAGAGGAGGAGCAGGAGCAGAGGAGGAAGGGCTTCCTATCCAAACAGCGGAACACAAATTAATTTCAACACTTCCCTAATTGCATCTCGCGGCGACATGGCTACGGAAATGAAGCTTCGCTGTGTACGTGTGTGTGCGTGTGCGCGTGTGTGCGTGCGAGCGCGCGCGGGACGCGAGGCGCCCTCCAGAATTTAAATTTGCCGCCCCCCCACGCTCGCAACCCTTTCCCTCCGCCTTTGCTCCGCCCTCACGAAGAGAGCAGCAGAAACTCAAATAAACGAAACGGAAGAGACGCCTCATTCCGCGCTGTTTGGCGAGCGCCGGGCCCGGCGAGGCCTTTGCAAATTAATTACCAAACGATGCGCTATTTTTCCCCCTCCTGCCCTTCCTCTTTCTCTTTCTTCGAGAACAAAAAAAAAGGGTTGGCTTTTATTGCGAGGCCATCAATCGTCGAAAAGGGGCATGAGGGCAGGGACGAAAACCCGACGGACACACGTATGGAGGGG
>NW_026267131.1:2070134-2074864 GCF_000697945.3 Frankliniella occidentalis | reverse complement strand
TCTCTCACTCTGTCTCTCCCTGTCTCGTTCGCCATCAGCGAGCCCCTCGCCTGCAACGGGGAGAAAAACTCTAGGACGACAAACTACCGTAACTGTCATCGAAAACCAGAGCAATTACACGCACCCTCCTGATGGAGGGTCGCGCGCGGGAGGTCGGATGTTTGGGGTCGAGTCCGGGTCGAGTTAGTTGGTCGGCGGGTCGGACGGAGACAGAGGAAGCGGTCGCATGGTGCACGGTCGCGGACACGGGGGCTGCATTTAGTGAGAGAGAGCAGCGGGGTTTTAAATGCGTCGGCTGCGACGAGGCATGGGGGCGCCAGGGGCCAGAGGGTGCTCATCAGTGGTGCGTGTGGGGCCGCCCCCACCGCCCCCGCCGCCCTCGCCGCCCCCGCCGCCGCTGGAGCGCGTGCTGGCGTGCGAGTGGGGCTCATAAAAACGTCAGCGTGATCACTGGCAGTTGTAATTTGTTTCATTTGCCGTAGCGAAAGAGGGGCTCTGGGCCCGTCCCGGGCGGCTGCGAACAGATAACAGCGCTGCCGGGCCGGGGGAGTAGAGCGGGGGCAGCGCGGAGTTGTCGCTGAAATGCCACAGCCGCAAACTGCCTCCGACGCGACGCGTATAAACTTCATCGAGCATACTACTATACACACCAAGTTGGCAACGTTAGGTCCGCGAATCACCAACAAAAACTCGCAAAAACTCTCGGGGCGCCGTGAGCACACGTTTTATGAAGCTCACGAGGTGCCGCTAACGTAAGCCCCGCCAGCCTCTTTTTGCAGCTTATCTAAATGGTTTCGTTGGCCATTCGTCACCCGCGCCCGTGAATGGCCGTAATGAACCGCGACGCTTCGAGTAACGAATTAATTAGAGGCCGGTGAGGGTCGGGCCGCCGGGACGTGGAGCTTGCGGTCGCGACGGCGGGTCCAGGGGAGGGAAAGGGAAGGGGGTGAAGCCTTTGCCCCGGGGGCTGCTTTGGGCGAATTGACGCGTCCACTTTAGAGGCGACGGCTAATTGCAAGCCGAGCCACTGCTGGGTGGATGTTCTGACCGCACGAGTTAAAAGCACACACACGCGGAAAAAAAGGAATTAGGCCTCTCACAACTAACAAATTAGCTAATTTTTGGATAGCGAAACCCGAATTTGCTGTGGCAGCTAATAGTGTATTTCGACTAACGGAGGAAGAAGAATAGAGGGTAGAACATAAAGGTTCCTGATTGGCCGAGCGCCTACCCCCACTACCGGCGTAACGTAGAGGCGGGAAGCTCTCGACCAATCGGTAACGTTTATGTTCTACCCGCTGTTCTTCTTCCTCCGGTAGTCGAAATACACTATGGTTAGTTGCCACAGCCAAGAGTTAGTTTCCACAGCGAAGTCGGGTGTTTCGCTGTCGGAACGAACCGATTGGCTCGTGTAGCGACAGCTTCGCGTTGGCAACTCACTCTTGTCTGTGGCAACCAACTATTAACTGCCACAGCAAATTTCTTGTCTATCCCAAAATTACCTAATTTATTAGTTATGGCAACTAATTATTTTTTTCCGTGCACTCTCACACCTTTTTTTTTTTTTTTTTTTTTTGTATTTTCCAGGGGTCGTAACGATTGACTTGTCTCGTAGCATTTGTCATTCCCGCGCCGAGTTTTTCCGGGTAATTGCGTTACTTTTTTTTATCTCTATTCAATTTGTCGCGGTCGTAAATTATTCTGCGGTTAAAAGTCATCACGCGCCGCGGGCGCGTTTGGCTGATGATTTGTTTTGCGATGGGGAGAGCAGATCGATCTCGCGTATTGTTTAGCGTGCGCGATAATTATTTTAGATTAGATGTAATTGAGCAAACAATAGTGTGTGAATGTGGCACTTAGCGTGTGCAAATAAGTAGACTGGAAAACGTTGAGCCACACGCAGAAAAATAAAATTCAGTTCCGTGCAAATCGGTTTAACTGCACAATTTTACACCCGTGCCAAAAAATTAGCCGTGTTTAAAAATATTTAGCTGTACACGGTTAATAAACTTTGTGGTTTACTAGATGGCTAAAAAATTAGCCCTGGTGCTAAATAAATTAGCCCAGTCTATTCAGTTAATTTTTTAGCCCCGGTGCTAAAAACTTAGCAGAGCCACGAACTTTTTTTCTGCGTGCATCTCACACTCATGAAATTTTGCGATAGATTCAAGCATAATTGACGTTTGTTTTGCAAACCATGAAGGGTGAATAATTTTATGCAACCATTAGATTTACAAATTCACAGTCAAACCCTCTCTTGTGTGCCAATGCAATATAGTCCAGTAAAATAACGACTCGAGTACGTAACTAACACACCTCGTGTTTGTTGTGTACAATTATATACTACCTATTTCGGCTTCAGTTGAAACATGAAAGCGCAAAACGATTGGTGCTGGCAGGAACGGAAGTTCGGGTTCGGGGTCCCCCTCACCTCACCTGGAGAAGGCCAGGGGAAAAGAGAGGGGGTAGCATCGGTCACGGAGAGGGTGTGTAACTCATCAGGAGTGGGTATCAAAAACCTCCCCCGTCCGCGAGCGCGCCCTCGAGAACCGCCAGGAACAACACCTTTTCCGTTCTATTGAGAAAGGAGTTGAGAGGGGGGGGGGGGAGTGGTGAGTCAGGTACGCCCCCTCCACCCCTCTCTCCCTACAAGGTGCGGCGTGCCACCTCGCCCCGCCCCGCCCCGTCCCCGCCCCGCACCCCGTGCCATGTGTGCGTGTGCACCCAAGCGTGCGCGAGGTGCGTTACCATACACTGCAAACCTGAACCGCAAGAGAGTGCCCACGACAAATATTGTTGTTCTGCACTTCGAGATATTATGCATATGGCATGATGTCCATGGTTTTGGTTACTATGGTTTAGTTCGGTTACCATACGTGAGCATCGCAGGGAATGTTAGGAAACTTCCCAGGGGCAATAACTCCCTTTTGATGTTGACACTGGACACATGACTCCCGGAATACTTGATTCCCAGTGATTCCCGTTCGCTTCCATTTATTCCTTATGTTTTCTAGTGGTAGAAAACGCTTATTTTGACTAATTTGTACCAGTTCCACTAGTTTATTCCAGCTTAGTTTAAACAATTTCTGTTGATTCCGATTAATTTTTATCTTGATGATTTCCAGGAACGTGTACACGTGATTCCTGGAGTTGCTGCCCCTCGTAAACTTCGGTAGCTAGAGTAAGTCAGCTTTTCCTCTATGGTGTTACCCCTTTAACACATTCCCTGCGTCACGACCAATATGTGGTCAAGCTCCCATGATAAACCATAGGGGACCAGAGACATCAAAAATGAGCCGCAGGAAACGTGTTAAATCAGTGTTAAAAAGAAAACTTGTGCTGGAACAAAATAATGCACCATTGAGAGCAGTGTACGCCTCATATGTCAGCCGCTCCGCTAGAATAGCATGAAAGGCTCGTGGGTCTACAACCGTTAAGATAAGCGCTTCTTTGGTCTTTGCACACACTTCTCCGTTGCACTCTCCTTTTCCCCTCTTTCTCTCCCGCTCTGTCTCCCTCCCTGTCTCCCTCGCACGCACGCGCGCGCCGCATACGCAGGCGCCGCTTTAAATATTTCAGACGCGCGTGACGGGGGGCGGGGGTGGTTCGCATACGGGAGGGCGGGCAGCCCCGGCCGGGCCGGGCCGGTAGGGCCCCCCCGTCTGGGAATAGTCTCGCTCGGGACCAAACGAACGACACAAACAGCAAAGGGCGTCTTAAAGTCACGACAGGAAAATCAGCTGCAAAGCTGAAGCGCGAAAGCTTGGCGGGGCAGTCGTTTTGTCTGCTTATGAGAAGAAGTGTGGATAAGGATGGGATTTACTTTGGCGCCGAGGTGGTGTGGGGGCGTGCATATACTTTGTGTGCATGTTGATGAGAGGCGGCGAGGCGTGCCCCCCCCCCCCCCCCCCGCACGCGCCCGGCGCACGCAGCCCTACAAGCGCCGAACGGTGGTGCGCGCCACGCCGAGCACCAGCAGCTGATGCATCAGCGTCATCGCGAGGAGACAAGGGGACAGGAGCAGACGGGCGAAATGATGCGGCAGCAGACGACTCTCCTCGTGAGTCCATCAGCCCCAAAAACGTATTTTTATTTTCGCACCGGAAATAAAACCGAAAATTGAATTCGACCCCAAGAAAGAGCGGTAGTGTGAAACGAGTTAATAAAGGCTCTGGAGCTCATTCGCGGCGGCAGCACCCCTCGCGGCGAGGTGCTCTTCCCCCGCGCCAGGTGCCAGGTGGGCGCCGCCAGGTTGCCCTCGGGGGTTGCATCTCGCAGGCACGCTTCCACGCAGAATTACACTTCGTTTTTTATTTTTTGCCGAAAAGCGATATGCTTCGTCCCCGTTCCGCGCTACCGGGCAGCCCCCCCCCCCTCCCCCCGCCTCCTTCTCCTCTCGCACACCTTCTTCAATTAGCCCCCCGCTGGAGCGCACTGGGCCGGGGAGAGCGGGCGAATAAGATCCTCGCGGGCTGCCAGCCGGGTGGTGGGATACCGCATTACGAGCCCCCTCCACTGCAGGACGTTAAGACTGGAGAGTCCGTTCCAGGGCTGCTTGGGATGGATCCCGCCGCGCCCAGCCGCGCCTCACCTCACGCGAGGCTACGAGGCCTACATTTGTATTCCCCGGACGACCCTCGACCGTCATGAGCTCTTTCTCCAGGAGGGTGGTTTCTCTCTCCCTCCTCTCTGTCTCTTTCTACCTCTCTCTGTCTCTCGCTGTCTCTCTG
>NW_026267131.1:2067992-2069345 GCF_000697945.3 Frankliniella occidentalis | reverse complement strand
AATATATATATAGCAACAACATCATTGGAGAGGAGTATACTTGTACAATCATGATAGGTGGTTTGCCTATCGTCCCTTAGTTATAGCCATGGTACCTTGCGGCCCGACACACTTAACCCGCCCTCTGCCCCAACTTCTTCGACATCCGAGGCAGGCTCGCACCCCGGCACGCACGCGCACGGAGACACGCACGCACGCTCGCACGACCCGCACGACCCTCGTCGACCTTTACCCGCGATGCGATCTTCGCCTATAACGCGGCAGTGTCACGTGCTTTTACAACCGCCGTCCTTTACAGCCCCCGCGAGCCCCTCCCCTCTCCCTTGCCCCTCCGCGCCGTACGTGCTGGCACTTTCTAAAGTACGCATCAGATTGTAATAGTAATAAAAGGATGGAACATGTATTTGGTCGCATCGCCCGTTCGCAGGAGCTCGTCCAGGAAGTTCTTTCCTATTATTATGTATTGTTTCCCGTTCTATGGTCTTCGGGTTTGGGACTTGTGACGACTCACATACTCTACGGACAGGGACTCCGACGACGGGGAACCTGAATGGACCGTAAGAAGACATGTGCATAGCCAGTACGTTCGCACTTCGCAACCTTTTTCGCGTTTTGCTCAGAGCGAAGCGGGTTTTCGCGAGGGTTAAACACGCCCCCGGCCGCGTGTCCGTGTGGTCGTTAGGCAGAAGCCGGCCGGCACCCGGCCCGGCTCCTCGCCGTTCGTTCGTTTGTTTGGCGGGTCGCCATGGCAACCTCATGCCGGCCCGGCCTCGCCCGGCCCCTTCTGGTCTGGCCCCGGCGGCCTCCCCCGCCGCCTCGCCGCCATGAGGCCAGGAGGCCGTGAGGCGGCCGCGGCCACGCCATGAGGAGGAGGCCGGCCGGCCGGCGTGACCGCCGACGGCCGCCACGTGCGCGAGCCTCGACGACGAGCCCGCGGCGCTAAGGAGAGCCCGCGGCGCTAAGGAGAGCCCGCGGCGCTAAGGAGAGCCCGCGGCGCTAAGGAGAGCCCGCCGCCGCTTCCCCAGGGGAAATGTGTGCGCCCACGTATACAGGTTACAGCCTCGTGCAAGGCAGGGAGGAGCCGGTGACCCGGAGGTAGTCGGAGAGCGCGTGAAACGGCCGCCATCACTCACATGGCGGCCGCAATCAGCCCCGGCCGGCAGCTCCAGTAGGGGCGCGGAGGTGACGGCCGGTCTCGGTGACGCGCCCAATAAACCCCCGGGGTGCAATACGCACGGCTCATTGCATCCTCGGGACGCGCGGGAGGCGGCGGCGGGGCCGGGGGAGGAAGAGGGGGTGTAGGTATCGGAGGGAGAAGTGTGGATAAGGATGGGATTTACTTTGGCGCCGAGG
>NW_026267131.1:2062919-2063578 GCF_000697945.3 Frankliniella occidentalis | reverse complement strand
ACAGGTCGGTCGCCCTCGACAGGAGAGGGGTCGCGCGCGCGGTACTCGTACCCGCGACACCGAGAGTGCGAGAACTGAACTGCGAGGAACGGGGGCGGCCTTGGGCGGTCGGGGGCGGGGGCAGGCCACCCAGCACGCATGCGTGTGGCCGCCGCAGGCTCGCCGTCAGGTGAGGTGTGGTTGGTCACGCTCCCGGCCCTGATGGTCCAATCAACGCCACCCGCCCCCAGGGGCCCCTCAGGCTAACCTCCCCTATCTCTCTCCCCCGCCTGACGACTGACGTCCAGACGAACTCGGAAGTGATATTGTCTCGTCGGCGGGAACCCAAGACGCCGCGCCGGGACGTCGAGGCGCCGTCGAGGTGCCGTCGGCCTGACGCGTTGGGGCGGGTAACCCGACGACATGAGCAGGTTCATTGCACGGGGCGACGTGAGTGTCGCAGGTGTTGGAGGTACTTACCGCAGACAGAGCAGCATGCGACGGTGGCGAGAAGCGCGGCCAGCATCCCGCACAGCCTTGCGGGGAGCCCGTCGGGGAGCCCGCCGGCCCGTCGGCGTCCTGGCCGGTGTCCGCGGCCGCGCCCCGACCCCGCCGAGGGCCGCGCCGAGGGCCCCGCAGCCCCGGCAGCGCGCTCCAGGCTGGCGGCGGGGGACCCGGCG
>NW_026267131.1:2060483-2062869 GCF_000697945.3 Frankliniella occidentalis | reverse complement strand
GGCGGCGGCGGGGGCGGGGGCCCGCGGGCGCGCTAGTCCGCATGCTGACCGGTGAGGAGGCCCCGGGGGGCCCCAGGGCCAGCAGCCTGCAGCGCCCTGCACCGCGCGCCTGTGGACACCAAAGGAGAACGCTCATGAGTACAAGCGGAAATACATGAACACTTATGGACAGGCTGCTTGGAAGAGAGAATAATGAAAATAATGCAGCTAGACCCGGGTAATAATGCGGTTCAAAAAAGAACGCAGGATTGTGAGGTCAAGTTTTACGTATTAATTTTTTAGTCGTCCCCGAACGAGAAGGTATGCTTACTTAGGCTGGTTAGGCCCTACGCGCTTTGGCCGTAGCACTACGCCACAGTAGGGTGTTCCAACGGAAATAGGAAAAGCAGAACTAATTTACTTGATGTTTCTGCAACGAAATGGCTTTGGTTGGTCGGTCGAGCTGATCTCGTGCCTCTACGGCCTTTCAGGTATGAGAAACTTTCAGATGAGTTTCGGTCTCCCCTCTATGTTTGAGAGGTTAACATAGATTCTAATTAGAATCTAGTGAAACTATCAGTGAGTTTTATTTCGTTTTCACTTCCGTTTTAGATAGCCTGGTCTATCTCTACCGAATAACGCTTTGCAGAAGACGGGGCGGGGCGGAGGTCAATGCCATCTCATCAGCCCCCGCCGCGTCCCCCGCTCTTCGCTTTTCCACTTTTCCGCCCCCCCTTCCACTGAGTGAAACTCCACGCCAAAGCCCTCCTCCTCTCTCATCCTTTTCTCTCTTAATGTTCGACACGCCACTGGCTGCAGCTGTTTATTCACCGGGCTGGCCTATAAAGTCCTGCAAACAGAGTGGGGCGCTCCCCTCCCGGAGGGGACGGGGGAGAGGGAGGGGGGGGGGGAGCCCTGCGGTTGCAGTGATTTCTCAAGGGCGCTTCGTAGCCTCGGGCGTCTAGTCGAGTCGCGACAAAAGACCCCCCCCCCTTTTCATCCCCTTTCCTCTACGAGCCCAAAAATGTTTCGACGAGCGAATGCGAGCGAGCAGACTTCTTGGCACAGCGCGGTGGCAAAACGGGTGCGTGCCCCCTCCCCCTCTACCCACTACTCCTGGAGCAGCAACACTGTTGGATTCCTGCAATGCATTACTTTGTAGGAATTTAACAGCAAAGGCCCCCTGCATGCTAGAGAAATGGAGAGGAAGGCCATTTAAGGGGAGGCGACACTGAAATTGCCTTCAAGATGAATTAAAAATCAGACATTATCATGAAGAATGCTCTGTATGACACGAAACCCCGCTAAAAATCGTCGTCTTAGTCTTGAACTCCAACCGTTTTGTCATGCTTCTTTGCTGTCTTACTAAAACTGCTCCTTTCGCATTCACTTTTGTCGTAAAACTTAAGTAAGGTTTCTTTGAAGTCAGAAAAGTCCTAGGAACAATAGAGCATTTCAGTTTCGGTGACAAGAAGAAGAAAAGATTAAATGAAACAGGAAACAGTTGGGCGAGGGGCGAAAAGGGGGGGGGGATTAGAAGGCAGTGCTTTTCCGGTTTGTTATTATTTTCTTCTTCTTATCACCTAGCCTGAAATGGTCTTTTGCTACTATCTTCAATTTATGGTTAAAGACTTTTCTTTTGGGGTCTTCCTACACTTCTCAAAAGTTAGACAATACCCAGAGTTATGACTTTAACTTTTTACAGACAAAAAATGAAAGGAATATGTAATTATGATCATAAAATTTGTAGAGTACATTTCAAAGTATTTCTCCAAAAACTCTCAACAACGTGGCTAAAACTTAAATGCGCAAGAGATTTTTGGAACACTGAAAAATACAGCGAAAAACTGAAAATTCCCCATGGACCGAATTCTGACCCAAAACGACCATATTTTCAGTGTAGCGTCCTCTTTATAGTACGGCGGGGCGTCAAGGGGAAAACTGACACTAGAAAGTGTTGGCTTCGAGGTGTAAACTTTTCGTGTTGTTCGTGTTTTCTTGACAGTGGCGTGAAGAAGGTTGTGGAATGAAAAGAGGGGAGGTGAGGGGCGGCAGGGAGGCAATGCTTTGGAGTCTTTCCCCGATTACGATAAGAGCAACCAGCAAGGACACTTTCCTCCCCCGTCTCCCCTCCTCGCCCCGAGAGATACGTTTGTTTGAACACCTCCACGCTTGACTCGGGTCTGGAAAATAATTACAATAAATAAATAGAGGAGGTACTCGAAGCAGAGATTGCCCCCTCTCTGAGGTAACCAAAGTGACAACTCATGACCAACGAGTGTCCTAGAGGGCGAGCCGAGGCCTGGCTGGAATTCCCCTGTTCTACAAAACGGGGAGGGAGAGAGAAGGGGGGGGTGGTAGGGGTTCTCCATGGACCGTGTTGAAAGCTACAGGGGGTTGGGGTAGG
>NW_026267131.1:2057554-2060248 GCF_000697945.3 Frankliniella occidentalis | reverse complement strand
CCCACCCCGCCGCCGATCTTGAAAGGGACTCAGCCAGCCCTATGCGGTGAGCTGCTGCGCTAGACACGGCCCCATCCCCCACCCTCCCTCTCCCAATTCCTTCTCGACCACCCCGCACACCCGCAGACCGCAAATTTGCCACTGCACGGTGTGTGATAGTGCAAGGAGGGAAGGGCTGCTCAACAGATCCGTATCGATGTATCCGCCGAAGGGTGCGGCTGCCTGTGAGTGAGCTCACAGCGGGTTTCGGCGTGGTTCGCCTTTTCTTTCTTTTCCTTCGTTGTGACTGGATGATTTTGGGGGCGGACGTTCGGCGGGCGCAGACGCGCACGGGACTCATCAATCCTATAGGGACGCGGGCGGGGGGTAGATAGGAGTGAATGCACTGCCCGGCCCGGACCCCGGACCAGCCGGACCCACCCCACCAGAGAGGAAGAGATAAATTTCGCATGGATGGAATGACTCCGCCGCCGGAGTGGACTAGTACATATATATGGAAGCAGAAACAATGAAAAAAATATCGCAGATAAAAATGAGTGACCATTATTATTGTTATTATTAATAATAATATTAACGGGGAGCTTTCTGTGCGTTGCCCATGGCAATTATAACATTGGGTCATTGTCTTTGACTACCTTTCGGCTAATTTTTCACGCACAGGACACACTTTTGCCGTTGAGTAGAAATGTCGAGGGAACGATTTTTCAGTTTGGGTGAAATGAGTGGAGCTGTTCTGGTGACGGTGTGGAACCCCCCCTCCCCCCCGCCTTGCCACTGGTCGGGTGGTGGTGTAGTGTCGCGGCCTCCACGACCTGTTATCTCTTTTATACGACCGTTCCGACGGCGGCCGTAGGCACATCCGCGGCGGCCGGCTCCCCCTCCCCCAGCGAAGCACCATGCAGGGGGGCTTTAGGGGGGTGCATCGCCCTTCCTCGGTAAAAAGATGGTGAAAATCTTGGGAAACACTGCGTCTAAAAAGATGGTCAGCGCCGACCGCCATAACCACCACGGCCATACCATACCACCATCACGGGCGCCCTTCTCTGTGAGATACGAGGCCGATGGCCTGCTCGCCCCGCTCTGCGAATGATGCCGCGTTCGCCACAAACCGCCACGGTGCCGCTCTCCGCTGTCGGCCTGTGTGACAGGTTTGCATCTTTGTGTCTTTGTTTCACGGCAGCAGAACGCCAAAGGGCTAAAAGGCATCCACAGACCTCACAGGGCTGGCTGAGCCTTGGCGTGGCGTCGCGTCGCTTGGCGTGGCAGTATTCAGGTCGTTCGATATCAGTGGGCCTAGCGCACAGTCTGCACTGGCCCGGACCCTCGCCAGAGTACCTTAAACTGGTACGTAGAGAAATAAATTTCTAAAAAAAGGTACTTGAGATATTTTTCTGCTCAAAATAACGATGCGCGAAAACAATAATAAACCGTGCCCACTCTAAAACAACTTATCGTTCTCACAATATTTGACATATTTCGTTGTCACTCTGTATGGTACGTGTGTGTAATGTTTCTGGGTTGCTGTGGTGTTATTTGGCAGTGGCGATTGAGTTAAGACATCAAGGAAGCTATTTTTCACGTTCGGAATAAACGACTGTACGAGATTATTATGTAGCCATTACGGTTGGGGTTTATCAAGCACGCCATGCACTGTGCAGTATCGTGCATCCCCGCGTGGCCCGGCCTGGCATGGCCGGGGTGGCCCGGGGTGGCCCCATTTCATGCAACGCGGATTTCAATCCACATTTCCGTCGTTCCGATAAATGATAGCGGGGGAAGCCCATTACCGAGGGGGCTGGTCAACAGTCGAATGCCTGGTCTGGTCTGGTCTGATGGTCTGATCGGGTCGGGCCGGGTCTGCGCACCAGGGCCGCGAGTCAAGCCCTGAGTGATGGGACGACCGACACTCACGTGAACGTGTAGGGCGTGACATTTTGAAATCAGAACATCCTCGGGGTTCATAAAAATATGCGCTGGAATAGTGGAGCGTCGTCTTTATCTCAATGAGGAGGAGTAACGTAATTATTTCACCATATTTTTGGCACTTCAACCCCTCGACAGCCCAACTTCCTCGTTTGTTGAAGACAGCCACCACCCCCCACCCCTATACTTTCGCACTGTGTATACTGTGTACTGTGTACTCGCGCAAGGCGCACAGCAGCGCGGGCCGCGCGCCAGGCGACGATGTACACACAACGGCAAAGCGTCAATGGAATCGATCAGGAAATGACAGACAGCTAGCCGACGTGTGCAGGCGTGTCGCGGCGTGGCGTGGCGTGGTGTTGTGGCGCACGCTCGTTGTTATCCAGAGCGGCCCGCGCTCTGGTCCTGGACACCACCACCACCCCAACTCAATCAAATCCAACGCGTGCGCTGCGTCCCACAAAATAATTAACAATTATTTCGAAAAAAAAAATTAGTCGGTTATTGTGTTGAAGCGTTTACAATTTCCGTAAAGAGGCGACAATCTAAATCGTATGCATTAATTTTTTTTTTCGAATGCATTTCTTTTTGCGACTGTAGGAATTTCTCGTCTCGCGGGTCGGAAAGGGGGTGGTCGAGATAAGCTTTGCTGCACCTGCAGCCTCCTGCAGCCCCCACCCGACGCTCCGGGCCGGGCGGAGCCTGGCGGCCCCCCCGCACACTTTGTGTAGTATATACCACACCACCACACGGGGTGCCATGTGGCCTGGG
>NW_026267131.1:2046976-2051455 GCF_000697945.3 Frankliniella occidentalis | reverse complement strand
CCGCCTCCCCCGCCCCCGCCACCCGCTCGGGTTATACACTCCATATTACACCGCCTCACCGGCCCCGCGCGCCGAAGTGAGGTGAGATGCCTACTCCCCGCAGCCGGCTGGGCTGCTGCTGCTGCCCAAACCGTTTTCGGGCAGCCTTTATTGCCATCGCATACCGCTAGAATGCTCATTCCCAATCCTCATTGAAGTTGAAGTATAGGGCGCTACTTGTTCATCTGGCTGACCTATAGCGCTCAGCTCGGCGTTCGCTCTCGGTCGGGGCGTTTGCTGCGACAATCGGTTATCGCATTATTAGGATTTTGATGATGAGAAACTCGCCGTGCTGTTGCAGAGCTCCGAGAGGTCCGCTCCGCGAGTCCGATGCTGCCCGTCGTGGCGCCCCTCCGCCCGCCGCTGTCCTCCGCGCAGGCCGCGGCCCTGGAGCACGAGCCCGGCCGGCACCCTGGGGCCCGGAAGTGGGCCCGCCTGTTCAACAAATCAGCCTGCGATTGGAGGTAGGTAAAGATGCCAGGGGTGGTGGTGCGATGCGTTCACGATGCGCTCTTTGTATTTCTTGTATCGTTGTTACGTTTTGTCCCTTTTCGTGAAGGCTGGAGGTGCGGTGGTGGGGAGTTCGCGGCTGGGGCCATTCGTGGCCGTGCCCAGCGGGCGGCGTGCGCGCCGTGCTCCACTGCGGCGCCCAGCACCTGCGCAGCTCCCCGATGGGGCGCGGGGGTGACTTCCCCGCCGAGCACGGCCCCGGCGGCCCCGGCCGACCCGCAGAGGCGATCCACTTAGTGAGTTTGTCGCCCGATAACGGAAAAACGGAGTTTCGGGTGTGTGGGCGGATGGGAGGAGGAGGGGGTGGGGAGCGTAGGATGTGGGTTAAGCTCTTAAAAGATTGGCGACGGCCGAGTTCTGGGCGCTGGACCTTGGTTGCCTACCCGGATGGCGCTATAGGTCCTAAGGGACGTCCTGGAAGCACGGGCGCAGGTGCGAGAGGGCTCTGTCCATGGAGCGGCACGAAAGGCCCCCGGGGTAGGACTCCACAAGTCCAGCTTGCTTCTGTGCATCTAGGGTGGGGCCCAATATTTATACCCCCCTCACGACGTCCCGATGGTTTCGAACTGATCGCACAGACCGCCTCTGGAGAGTCGGCCGTGGTGTTCACCCTCGAGGCGAGCGGGACGCCCCTGGCGTGCAGCGGCAGCTACCGTCTCCGGGACTTCCTCCGTGCCGTCCCCGCGGGGTCCAAGAAGGGCGTCCACCAGGACCGCGCTGAGGGTCGCGCCCGCCGCTGGCACGCGCCATTCCGACGTGGCCGACGCAGAGGTGAGCCGGGCGAGCATGTGCTTAATCAAAAGTACGGTTAGCTGGTCACTCAATCTATTTATTCTTCTCAGAATACTGTACCGCGTGCAGTCGTGCGGTTGGGTTGCCTACTCGCTCGGCGCCGTAAGACGCTCGGTGCCGTTTGGGGTGGTTGTCACTTTTATCTGGCCGGGTGGGATTCAGCTCTAGGTCGGTCGGTGTCTCAGGCGACGAGGAGGAGGCCGGCGCCCTGCTGACGACTATCGGGGACTCGGAGGGCTCTGGTGCGGACGACCCGCGGCCACGCCACAGCCACCCCTCGGTGCGCCCCAGCAGCAGCCAGGTGAGAGCTCCCGGCGTACCCGCGGCGGCCGAGGCCCTGGCCAAGGTCCACGGCTGTCCTCGGACTCTCCTTCTCCATAGTCGACCGCCCGCGACCGCCAGCATCGCTCTGCCCGAACCAGACGGAGGTGCGCGAGGCCGAGTCCCCCTGGTGGGCCGCCTACCAGCGGGGGCTGGCGCCCGTCCTGGAGGGCTCACTGGAGAACTCCGCTCTCTACTCGGGGCTCCAGGACGTACTCACCGTGGCCCCCCTGCGCGTGTGCAGCGCCACCGACGTGAAGCCCCGTCCACTATTCCTAAAGGTGCAGCCGCTGGTCTTTCTTAGCTTGATTGTATTATGGAACACACTCAAATATTGTGTCACGTCGTCCCCAGCTGGCTGTGGCGGCCGCACCCGTTCAGCGTGGTGAGCCTAGCCGGCCACTCCTCGGTGCCTTGCCGGACAGCAGCCCTCGCGAGGTCCTCGTCAGAATCTACGTCATCCAGGTCCTCCAGACTACCTGACCACCTCACATGGTCTTCGCTCCTGAACACACCCTGAACGCGCCGCTCGTTACCTGTCCTCTTCAAGGCGCTGGGCCTGAGGCCCAAGACCTCCAAGACGCGGCAGAGCAGCAGTGGGTTGTCCAGCGGGCTGTCTAGCGGCTCCAGCCTCCCCACGGCGCCAGCTGCACTCAAAGTACGCCCGGGCTGAGGTGGGTGCACGCCGCTGGGGTGGGCGCTCGCGACCGCGGCCGGGCACTCATTGCGCTCATGCAGGTGCGGAGGGCGTACCTGACAGCTGCGCTCAGCGGAGGGGAGGTCGTCGGGGAACCGGAACACGCCGTCGAGGAGGCCGGGGCCCGGACGTGCTTCGGACAGTGAGGCTCTGAGCACGCGAACAGTTACCCCGTAGACTGCCTCCATGTGGTGACGAGCCAGTCCGACAGGGTGCTGGAGCTGCAAGCGAGGCTTCCCGAGGACTGGCAGGTCACGGTGTCTGTCCGGGACGCTGACGGGGACGCGGTCCTCGGAGAGGCTAGACTGGACCTCGAGAACAGGCTGCTTTCCGGGCACCGCGCTTGCGCCGGCCTACCCGCCGAGTACTGCAGGTGCGTGGGGTGTGACCTGTAAGGTCCCTGCTGGCTCCAGTCGAGTCCACAGTCCACAGTTGTCACGCTGTCGGTGTCGTCCAGCAGGTATGGTTGGCAAAAGTGGCGAGAGTCAAGCCCGCCGTCGGCGATCCTGGCCGACCTGTGTTCCGCGGCAGGACTCCCACCGCCTACCTACGGGGAGCACTGCGTGACCGTCGGCAACGTGACGGTCACGGCCCCGGAGGACAGCCCCACTGGTAAGTCGGGTGCGAGCGCCCCCTCGCGGTCACGGCGGACTTGTGGTGACGCGGTGGTACCTCCAGGCGAGCGGACTGAGGACGCCGCTCTGCGTGCACTGCTGCGCTGGCAGGACCTTGTGCCGGGCGGCAAGCGGCTCCTGCGGGCGGCCCTGGAGACCGTCGCCCTCGAGCCGACCCAGGCGCGGCTGCAGCTGTGGGTGGACGTGCTGCCCCCGCACCCGCCGCCACCGCCGCCCCTGCACGTGGCGCCGCCGCCCGCGCGGCCCCTGCTGCTCACCCTGGACGTGCGGAGCCTCGACGGCGTGGCCGAGCACGAGCCGGGCGGGCTCAACCTGGTGGCGCGCGCCTGGCTGAGCGGCTGCAAGGCGGGCGCGGTCAGCTCGCCGCCCGTCGCCTGGTCAGCGGGGCAGCCGCAGCAGCCGCAGGTGCAGCTGAGGCTGCCGCTGCTGTACAGCCCGCTCCACAGGCGCCTCCTCGCTCCCCACCGCCAGCTGCGGCGTCTGCGCCGTCCGCATCTGCACCTGCAGCTGCACCACCTGCCGAGCAGGGCTGCGCGGAAGTGCCTAGGTACGTACGCCCATATCGGCCGTTACACCCGCCAACCCCAGAGCCTTGTGGCAGGTGTCCGCTCCCGCAGTACTGCATGTTGTCCGAGAGTCCGTAGGCCTGACCCTGGTGTGCTGTCGCGGCTCTCGCAGGCCGGCTGACAGTGGACCTCAGCCGCCTCCCCGCTGGCGTCTGCCCGGCCGAGGACGGCGACCTGTTCGCGTGCGGCGCGGCGGCGGGCACCTGGGCCCTGGCGGGCCTTCCCCGCGGCCGCGTGGCCGGCCGCCTGGACATGGCGCTGGGCGTGAGGCCGCTCCCGCGCAGTCCGTGCTCCTCGTCCCCGTCGAGGCACCCTTCCTGGCGGTCCTCCGCCAGCTTCGACGACGGTCCGAGCAGGCGACACAGAAGGTGGGGGCTCGTCCTGTGTCACAAGCTGCGGTTTATCTCCACCATTTCTCATCACGGCGTTGCCTGGTGGCGTTCCCAGCGCACTAAAGTCCCTTCATGCTCCAGGCCCTCAGGTGCAGAAGAGGGCGAAGAAGGACAAGGGGGGCAAGGGGAGAGTCGGGCCAAGCGCTGGATGAACAGCATCAATGACTTCGCCATCAGAAGGCCGTTCTTCGTCATGCGCCTGACCTGCTTCCTCCTCCTGCTCATCGTGTTCTTGGTTGTGTTAGTGATGTCCTTATCGTCCGGCGTATGAAGTTGGTAGCAATATGATAAAGGAACCAAAAATGTAGGTTTTGAGCGCCTAGCTACTTCCGTCCATGACAACTAGCGAAGGAAAACGTCGTCTGTCAAAGAGAGATCTAGTAGGCTAGTCGAGAAATGGACGCCCGAGGTTGCGCCCCGTTTAGGTTCTTCTATCATGGTATTGGCATGTTCCTAGGTCAAGTCGAAGGGTTCTTCTCAGCACTCCCAGCAGGAAAGGGCATGTATAGGACTAGGTTAACATAATT
>NW_026267131.1:2043040-2046926 GCF_000697945.3 Frankliniella occidentalis | reverse complement strand
AATCTTCACATACTTTTACGTCATTCCAGCCCTGTTAGCAGCAGTTTTCTCAAGTCTTCGGAATCTGAGGGTCACAAGCGAACGCTTTTTGAATCTAATACTAGTGGTAAGCTCTCTGTAATTACCTTGTTTACTTTTGCTTTACAGTCAATTTTTGTACTATGAAACATGGTTTGCTCTTTATTAACAGTCAGCGCTTTGATGAAATCGATATTAGGTTGGACAGGCTCAGTGTAAATGTTCTGGATGCATCGGGTAAAATGGATCTGATGCTCATGAATCTAGGAAGGCTAATGAGAACTGTCCTTCCTAATAAGAGAAAAATCTCGAGGCCACCTGGGCAGGGATGGAAACGGTAATGAAATTATATTATCGCCTTTTAGGCTCCTGTTCAAAAGCTATGTGACTTAATTAACTTTCGACACCGTGCATTGGTAGAGTAGAAAAGGATTCATCTGATCCCATCAGGGTTGTTCGCAATATGTGCTTAACCTAGGAGTTGTGGCAACTTTTATCTAAGAAATTAAATTACCGGCACCCTAATATAATTTCTTGCGAAAAAGTGGCCACATCTCCCTCGAAAAGGAAATATTGTGGGCAACTCCGTTTGGCTGGGATAGAGCCTTTTCTTATATATTGCGGCACGGTGTCGAAAGTTCATTAAGGCCCGTAGTTTTTGAACAGGAGCCAAAAAAGGCAATAATATAATTTCATTACCGTTTCCATCCCTGCACCTGGGTTGCCAACTTTTCCCATTCGCACTCCAAAAGAGTTAAAAGCATAGGAAAGACACATTTCTAAATCTGATGCTAATTTAGCAGCGGTGGTAAGTCTTCTCAGTTTAATTGCAAAATACGTTTCTTGCTGTCCTTCGGATTGGGTAGCATTTTAACTTTATTTTATTTATTACATGTGGGTTATATGAAATTTTATGATCGCGTCAATGTGCCAAATGCAGAAGCTGTGAGAACTCGGAAGATGCTTAAGAAAGTATTGACCAATACCCTTGCAACCAAAATTAATATGGAAGGAAGAAACGGCAAAATTGCATTCCAAAAACTTGGTCCCAATGATGCTCTAGAAGGTAAAGAACATATGGATATTTTATTAATTACAAATCCAATCTAATCTTAAATCATATTGTACTAAACATTTCTTTATTTTGCAGCTGCTGTCCTGGCATTCTTTCCTAATAGCACTTTGGAAGATTTGCACAAAGCTCTGCAAACATGGCTGAAAGATTCTGCAAGAAGAACTAAAGTTCCTGGGACCCAAAGTTCAAAGAGCGCTGCTACTTCTAAGACTTCAAGTGCTGCTGCTTAATGACAAATTGATTTTTTTATTCACTGAAATTTTTTACCCCTTTTGAAGTAATTCCTTTCATAAGTCTTTTAATGTTCCTTTGTTCTCTGGTCATAACTCAGTTTAATTTGTGAACTACTTCAAATTTCATTGAATTTTATGCTCCTTGTGTTAGTTTTGTCTAGGTTTTTTTTTACTTCATTTACTCTCTCCATCTGGAGTTGTTATACAGCTTTAATATCTGAATGAGTAGAAATTTCCTATCTGTCTTTCAAGTGAGCTTTAGATGAGTGATTGCTAATATTTTCCTTTATGTTCCTTGTTCTCCGTATTCTCTGGAGTTTAATATATCTTAACTCTCTGGACCAGTAGAAATTTTCTATATTGAAAACACTCTTGTGAGCCTGTGTTTTGTTCAAGTAACTCTTTGTTTTATCTTTCTTGTTTATCTTTCTGGAGTTAATTTTTATGAAAACAGTCTTGTGAGCCTTAGAGATTTGCTCAAGTAATCATTGTTTTTTTGTTTTGTTTCTTGCTCTCTATCTAGAGTTAGTTATGTGCAGCTTTAATTCGTGGACTGGTTACCATTTGCTATAATTTAAGTCTGCTTGTGATCTACACTTATGTTTAGTCTTTCAATTGATGAAAGATCTTATGTGATTAGGAATATTTATCATTAGTACTTCACCAGTCATTAACTTAGTTTATTTTGTAAACCTAAACATATTTGTGACCTATGTTTAATAAGTGAGACAGGACTTGATCCTGATTGTTCAATACGAATATTTCAACATTCTTCATTTGAACTTCTATCGAGGTCTAAACCGAATGTGATACTTGTTAAAATATTCTGTACGAAAATTTAAGATGTTCCTGTTCATCAACCTTTGTTGATTTAAGCTTTTATTCTTGAATAAACCTTTCATCAAAACTTTGTCCTTTTCTTTGAACTACTGTATTTTTTGTTTAATTTTAACCACTCAAGTTTCACGGTTGGCTCGAACATCAGTTACTAAAAAGTTTCTCGCTTTGCCAGATCTGTAGTACGCTAGGAGCACACCAATCCTGTTATGATCCGCTGATACCTTGGCTATGCACGACCCCAGCCTGGCTGGCTAGGCAACCCTTTCTAGCCTGCATCCCCGTAGGATGGGCTGCCTACCCTTCAGGCGTCTCGCAGGGTATAATGCAAACCCTTTACACGTCTACACTACACTGCGATATCAAGGACGACGAGCCAATTCGAAATCAAAGTATCGAATCTATGTCGATATTGACCTGTCGATTCTCCGTCGATTTTGACCTATGTGGAACCCAAGTACGTTTCGATATCGAAATGGGCAAATCTATCGACACATGAAATCGACGTCGATCCGATGGACACTAGACACTTCATTTCTAGCTGGGTACTGTGTACTAAGACTTAATGAAAAAGATTGAAAGCGCATTTCTAGCTCCTGAACTCTCCCCGCTTGATCGAATCTATAATATGTAGTTTGTCGTATTTTTCCTTAGAATCTGGAAGGCCTGGAGTATTTCTTCCAGGTCATACACGTTAGATTTAAATGCCATTACTCAGAACATGAATATTGGTACTGAAATCAATGCTCATGGTATTGTAAAAGTTGTCAGAGTGTTGCGTGATTCAAAATGTGACCAACTGTTCTTACCATTACATGTCTAGTCAGCCATGTGAGAGTTTTTTCAGAAGGGCAAGATCTTTCACAACTACAGTAATGTCCCTCTCGAAGCTCGCAAATCGGGACCGGATTTCAGCTTCGAGAGGACGACCCGAAAGTTAGCCACATGTTGCGAATCTATTGTATAGCAAGAGGTGTTGGCGTCTTATGTTGGGAGCGGCCTGGTGCCTCTAAGAAAAATGCATCTAGTTTAGATGCATATTGTACAAAGTGGCAGTTTGCCTCTAATACAAATCAAGAGAATTTACCTCTAAAACATTTGCCTCTAAGCCTTATATGCTTATTACTAAAGTACAACAAGTTCTGAAAATGCCTCTAAGAGCTGCCACAGTTTTACCTCTAATAGAAATAATGTAAATATGCCTCTAATGCATTTGCCTCTACGAAAATGATCAAAATTTATACCTCTAACAGATATGCATCTAAAGTAAAGGGTATTTTACCTCGAATACATTTGCATCTAATAAAACAGTGATATTTTACATCTACGCAATATGCATGTAAATTCAGATTATCGTCTCCATGCGGTCATTTTGCCATAGAAACGCGTTATGGCAACGAATATACTCTCTCTCTCTCTCTCACACACACACTCATTATAAGGGTCGGATCGCTAGGCTAGAGCTGCCAAGCCGTACTTTGCACTCCCCCGCATGTAGTGGGCCCCCATAAAAGAGACGCGAAGATGTTTGTCAGCCGTGGCGCGGCCGTGACGAGGGGCTGCGACGCGCCTGGCATACATCTACCTAGGCCTGCGGCGCTGACACCCGAGTCGGGTTTCGCAAAATATGAACACAAAGATACGGACCTCCGGCCCGTCAACTTCCCGTCACTTCGACTAAGCACGCAGGGTTGTACATTTTTTCGCTTATTTTCGTCAAAAA
>NW_026267131.1:2035699-2038164 GCF_000697945.3 Frankliniella occidentalis | reverse complement strand
GAACTACAATGGACGGTTATTGATTCAGACTACTTCGCACTTGTGCTCTGAGAATTCTTCAAATTATGTCACAAAAATGTGTTGCTTAAATGCTGCTGAGTTTGGTGAGTAAACTTACAAAAAAACAGAATAAAAAGTTCATAAAAAAGACAGCTTTCTTGAATGAAGAATAACAATCCTTCAATAACTACTATTACAAAATTGGTTCATCCTGCATAAAATTGATCATATTTTGAGCTGCTGATATAAAAAAGTTTTGTGTTGACACAAGTCACTCCAAAGAAATATTGGAGATATAAACCTTACATACACATTACATGACTTTTTTCATATATAAAGATTTAATACAGGACAGTAATTAACATAAAGGCTAGCTATCATAAATATATCAGAGATCCTATTAGCCTTGGAGTTCTGTATACTGTACATCATATAGTTGGACAGGCACTGTAACGCAAGATCAACTGGCTAATACCTTGGCCCAGCATTTACTGTACATTTAGAAACAGAAAGGTTGATGAAAATGAGATGAAAAGATACCAGAAAATTTACCAAATCACAGCACTGCACGAAAGATAAACCCATTGCATAAGCAATTCCACTGGTTGTGTAAGTCACTACTAATAACAATTATTGAGAGTGCAACTTGATTAAAACTGACACTTAAAAATAACCATAAAATACATTTCTGAGATTTGTACAAGCATACATTTAAAACAAAACATCCTTAGAGGGACTTTACACCAAGGAAGCAAGTCTAGCTTACACATTAACACATTAAATTTCAAACACGGAATCACGTTGTTTGCAATTACTTCTGTTTCAAAACTAACTGTTTTCTCCTTGCTTTAAAAAAAAAAAAAAAAAAATCACTTAAGCCTTATCTGCACTCAAGCTCCTGAAATAAATGCTTGCATGCATATGTGAATTTACCTGATTTCATGATTGTGTCCTTGTTTCATTTTTACCTTTTTCTTTGCTGCGCTTCAAACTGGCGGAGATACGGAGCAAAGGTAAGGCATCGGCAGCGTTGGAGAACGTCTTATTTCTGACAGCAGAACATCGCAAATCCACGGAAAACAGCTCTTGTAAAATTCTGAAATGATCGGTAGTGAGCATATGTACCAATTTTTTTCTATCGAAGTACAATTTGAGAGAATGGTGGGGGGGGGGGGGATGTAAACTGGATCTCTTGACCATGGCGCCTAAGTAGAATGTGCGTCTTTGGCTCACAACAGCGCACAAACAACGCTTGTGAATCTCACAATCGCATGTTAAGAAACACAGTGGGCGTACACCCCAATATTTTTGCATTCTTGCGTAAGCGTCACGATTTTTTTGTGTTTTGTCTGAAATACCATTGCATTCATGAATGGTTGCTCCAGGTGGACTGGTGACTTTAGAGCAGCGCTCCCATAACACATGGCATGCGTTTGACAATCACCGAAGGGTCATGCGAGGGCGGAGGGCTTCAAGTTTGCAAAATGATCAGCGCATACGTCTAGCAACTCAGGATCTGCTTCATCCTGCCCATCCCCTTGATCGACACATCCTGAGATTTCTTAGAACAGTGTCTCATTTCTTGGACGGTTTGGTCGATGAGCTACTTCAAGATCTCCCTCAATAGTCTCTCATCTGGGTGATATGTTCCTTTTACAGGTATGAACGTTCTCTGATATACACCTAGCACATGTACTGCTTGCCTTTCCCTTTCAGGTCTGCTAATTGCTCTGTTTGATTTTCTAGATATTTGTGCTGCAGGCCATGAAAAGCTCAGACCCTCGACAGAGGTGTTGAAGTGTTTCCCATGTGGTTGTGCAAACGCTTGTTTCCCTCATGGTGCTAATTGGATCGGCACATAGGGGACCTGCCATCAGTGAGCTGGAAAAATTGAGGGAACAGACGCAGTACTCATGATGTTTAGAAGGTTTTTGGCTGAGCGATTAGCGAAGCCCATAACTCCACTGACCGGAAAAGTTTCATTCTGTTTGTTTGTCTGTTTAAACTGACACAATTGTCTGTCCGCACGAAAACTCGAAAACAAATTGAGATAGTGACCTGGGATTTTCAGGGTCATTTTGTATCATAAAAAGACAGATCGAGCTCGAAGATGAGCATTCTAGCTCAAAAATTGGCTTTTAAAAAAATCAAAAACTACAGGTCGCAATATGTATTTTTATCAAGTATTTTTTTATGGGTTCCTACGGGGTAACTCGTCAAAGTAGAGCTCTATGGACGAAAATTTCGCCCGTTTGGCTCTATCTTGTACCCTTTAGGTGCTAGGGGGCATTTCTTGGCAAAAATGAGGTGAAAATGATCAAATGGTCGATTAAATCGTTAAAAAGACTTCATTTCGAAAAATTGTAAATCCACTCCTATTACCCCGTCTTGGGTGTCAGCGCCGCAGGCCTAGCTATATGTGCGCCAGGCGCGTCGCAGCGTAACAGTGTTTCGTGAGATATCGC
>NW_026267131.1:2032453-2035649 GCF_000697945.3 Frankliniella occidentalis | reverse complement strand
GGGGGCGGCGAGGAGGGTGGCGGGGGGCGCGGGGCAGTCACACATGTGACTGTCACGGTCGGTCACGTGGTGGCGGTGCCGGTGCCGGCGCGGGGCCGGGCGAGGCCGTGCCGCCGGGGTGGTCCGGTGCGCGGTGCGCGGCGCTGGTCCGTGTCCGCGGGAGGTGCCAGTGTCAGGCGGGCGGGCGGGCTGGCGCGAGACTGGCTGGCTGCCTGCCTGCCTGGCTAGACTGGGCCAGCCGACCCGACTGGGCCACACCACCGCACACTGCTGCGCCGCCCCCACCCCCGCCCCCACCCGCGCCGCGCCGCCCCCGCCGCCGCCGCTCCTACCCCCAGCGAGCTGCTGCCAGGCGCCGCCAGGGGCCGCCACCGCCGCCCGGAACGCCGGGCCGCGGGGTCGAGTAGCGCCCGGGGCGCGCCGAGGGGCCCAAGAGAGACCACGGAGGGCGCCGCCAGGAAGTCGCTGCAGGCCGGTCCCGATAATTTGTGGCGGACTGAATATTACGATCCGCACCGGCGGCGGCCTCGCTCGGCTGCGGGGTGCCTGTCGACCCTTTCTTGACAGTGTGGCGGAGAGACTGGGCGGCGCCTTTGAAGGGACGGCCGTCGCGCCGGCCGCCCTGCTCAGCATGCACGCCACGAGCCCCGCCGAGCCCTGCCGAGCCCTGCACGTGCGGGGGAATGTCCGGCCGGACGGGGTTGTCGTCCTGGAGGAGCGCCCCGCGCGCCGGCCGGGGTGTCCCTTGTAGCGGCGCCGTGTGAAACGTCTTCCAGGATGTCCCTAGCCCGTTTACTTTTATGAGGGCCCTTGACTGGAATGTCTTACGCCTTGCTCGGGAATCCCGGTCGGCGCCTGTATTTCATGATCCTGAGCGAATACGCAACCCGGCCTGCCGTACAGCTAAACTACAAACTACTCTGAGTGGGAGTTTCAGCCACGCTTGGTATGCACCATCGCCCGCTTCCACAAAGCTAGACTAAACCGCACGTGCGTGGGGGCGGGCAGGTTGCCTACTCGCTCGTGCCGTAGGCGATAGGCAAAGACGTCCGTCCGAACGCGTGCGTGCAAAACAGCAGAGAACAACAAAGTGGGGACGTGGTG
Organism: Frankliniella occidentalis; assembly: GCF_000697945.3. NCBI lineage: Eukaryota > Metazoa > Arthropoda > Insecta > Thysanoptera > Thripidae > Frankliniella > Frankliniella occidentalis. The sequence goes on along the minus strand of NW_026267131.1, from coordinate 2,034,545 downwards.
GATCAGAATCAGCCACCTGGTATCATACAAGATGCCGGCATTTCCAGTTAACACGTGTTTCAGTCGCAGTAGTCTGTATGCTGCAGGGAGGGAGGCGACGAGTTATACAGGGTGCCCCCCGTAAATGCCCCCGGATGCCGTAGTGATATACTGTGCCGCATGCAGGCGTGTGGACACGTTGCCTACTCGCAAGGGGCCTCGAGATGCCGCGGTGAAAGACGCGGTAGGCAAGCCCGCAAGAGTACGGCTGCATGCATAGTGCAGTGTAAGTACGTTGTCTGCGGCTGTATTGGGGTGTATGGGCCTCCCTGTATCACATTTAGTGTGCTAATACCGTTTTGGGCCACCATAGATGAGGATGTCGTCCATGAGTGTCCCAGGTGAGTGACGCGATGACTCCTCGCCGATGGTCTCGTATGGGCTCAGGACGGCGTTGGTCCCGCCGCGGCGGCGCGGGGCGCGGCCCAAAGAGGACGTTTAGCGGAACGCATTTCCGTCCCGATACGATAAGGCCTGTACGGTCCGCCCGGTGTGTCACCGCGGCGCGTTAGGCCCTCACCACACCGACAAAAATAAAGGAGGGACGATACAAATTTTTATTTTGATCGAGCGGGACATTTTCTTTCTCTCGACAGTGTTTCTGAATTGTTTATGCGATACGGGCGACACGCGTGCCGACAAAAGCGAACGCATTGGCGCGAGAGGAAGCGATAAGGAGCAGCCGAGAGGGAAGGTGCGAAGAACAAGGCGCGCTCGGCACAGCTCGGCACAGCTCGGCACTCTGCAAACGAAACTTTTATTTGCTCGAATCATCGATTACGTCGAACCACTGGGCATGACGCGCGGCGCCGAGCGCAGGCTGCACCTCAAAGCCCTACCCCTGCCGCCGGCGCCGCCGCTGACGAACCGCTGACGACGAACAACGGAAACGACGATAAAAAGAGAGACTGACGAATCCGACGCGTCACCGCAGGATTCTGCTCGCGTCTAGTCTGAGTAACGAGATAGTTTGCTCACAGAATGTACGCTTCGGTTGCGTCCATCTGTGCCCTACCCCCGGGCGGGCGATGTGCTCGGAAGCCGTCCCGCTTCTCCATTTTCACAAATAGGGTCTCCTGATGGTCAATGACGCGTCGGGATGATGTCATCTCGATGTCATCAGCGATGTCACTCACCTCGCCGCTCCGAGCGAGCAGCAGAACAAAACACTTTTCCCCCCGCCTTCTCTTCCTGCCGTCTTCTCAGGTTGCCCCCGACCCCTTCCCGAGTGCATCTATGCCCCTTTAACCCCCGTCGTCTCGTTGTCGCGTGCGAGCTCCCCCTCCCATCCTCTCCTCCAGCCGCCACAAGCCCCCCACCTGACAGCGAAACCATACGTGGGGGGGGGGGGGGGCGACTTTCACACAAAATTGGAAAACGGAGCGAGAACACAGTTGTAGGGTTTGAAAGCTGGGGGGCGTGCCAGCAGTCGTGTCGGCCAGCAGCTGGAGCAGAGAATGGGAGATGCGCCGTCGCAGCTCCGACGCGAGATATACTATTATTATTATAATATTACGTAATGCAATATGACGGCCACATGCACACACGCCCGTGCCGCCGCGGATTCCTCATACATAATAACCTGATTCAAATTGGGTCTTCATTGCGGCGGCGCTAACCCAGTTACCGCGACGCTCCCCCGGCGAGCCGGGCGGAGCCAGGGTTATGGTAATGATTTTTGAATTGGTCCGGGGACCCGCGAGCGCGCGCGCCCAGCGCGGGAGGAGGGACGGGGCAGGAGGGGAGGGGGAGGGGAGGTGGCGTGGAGGCCGCGGGGCCCGCACCGGAGGGCGCGGCGGGGAGATGCGGCACCCGGGACACCCTCGCGCAGCGCGTAGCTCACGATACGACACGGCTAGAAACCTGCCAGGTACTCCGCCGTCCTCCACGCGGGCGCCGGGTGGGCCGGAGGGCTAGGGGCGGGCCGAGGGGGGGACCAGGGGGAAGAAAGGGGGGTGAGATCGGGAGGGGAGAGGCGGCAGGGTGGCTATGTCCGCGACATATGGAGCGAGTCGAAGCAGGCCACTCACTTCTACTGCTGCTGCTGCGCGCG
>NW_026267131.1:2017122-2026568 GCF_000697945.3 Frankliniella occidentalis | reverse complement strand
AAAATCACTTTAAAAAGGAGACAAATATGCGGAGTTCTATTTAAAACTCTAAAAAAAACTTTACAATCTCATAATCTGTGACTAACTATAACTTGCTAAATGTTATAGCAAACCAAATGTTGATTTTGAAGTCCGGCAACTAAAGAAAACATCTTTAAATTGCATGGTGCCCATGACATGCTATCTCCTCAATCCAGTTAACTCCTCAATCCATAAATCTCATGTAACAGTAACAAATATTACATCTCTGTATTTTACACAGAAAAATATACACACTTACAAACTCACTTTTTCACAGCACTCTAAGAAAAGAGTTGTTTAATTAAGCCCACTAATGTGAACTGTCAAAATATTCTTAATGAAAACAAAGCGTAATGGGTTAAGAGGCCCAAACTATGAACAAAATAGATTGAGAAATATCAGAACATAATAACCACAAGAAAAGCTCCACATTCAAATACACTGGCTGAGAATAGTGCATGAACACATTGCGGCACAATATTGTCCAATACAACCCGACAAATTAGATCGCCAGGCAAACCACTAAGAATGCACTTCTAGACCGATGGAAGTAAAAACAAGGTAAGGTTGAATAACAAAACATGGCAACTCAATAATATACATAGAAAAGATATGACAATTTCAATAAACTCTTCATTTGGTCAATAATTTAATACTTAATAACACTACACTCCCAATTTTGATTTTTGAAATAAGTGACTGAACTATACACCACCATAAACTTGTGACCTTTTTCAAAAATTTCACACAATACTGTACTTTCATTGATATCTTACACAATTCTTAAAATTTATGACAAATGATTAGGAATGGATGGAATTGGTGAGCAGTTCTTTCTTGTGTGACATTAGAAATGTCATGCAAGTTAATTGATTCAACAAATGAGAAACATTTTTGAAAACCATAACAGTTCCTCTTTCAAGCTTGGATGCATTCTAAAAATCCAGTTTTCAGTCTTCAATGATAAACATTTTGGCATGATTATGTTAAAATGTAGAAAGAGGTACTTAAACAAAGCTTTAAAAATGTATCTGATACACCAAAATGCCAAAGTAAAATTTAAGTAGATCAAAACTGGATATGACTGTTTCTAGTCAAATCCTTCATTCAATTTAATCAACCCCTGGCTGGCTGAAAATTAAAACCCTACAATATCTTTTTTGCTTAAATTAAATTTCATCTCCCAAGTACTGAGAAATCCACTAACACAATTGACGTAGGTTATACATCTTCAATGACTCGGGCAAATTATCACGGTATATTAAACATATATAAAGTGTTTGGTCTTAGTAGATGAAGAATAGATATTACAAAAGGCAAAACTAATGTCCAGAACATTGGTTGAGTCAATGCATTAGCAATATTGTAAATTGGACAATATGGACACTGACTGCTCCCACAAACTTCACAAATGTTAAGTAGATATGTTGGTAGGGAATCAAAAATTGTCTCATTAAATCGTTCTGTAAAAAGAAAAGAAAGTTGTAGTTACTTAGTTAATTTTATGTTTGATCTCTGAACAGTGCAATATGGACTTTGGTCTACTCACCTGGAGCATAGTAATCATATACTCTAACTGGCAAATAACGGGACATGTTGGCCACAGGATGCCATCTCTCAATGGTAAAGTTGATGCATGTGTCATATGTATCAAGCTATAAAAGAGACAGAATTTTCTTTTAAATCACAATTATTTGTTTAATACATGGATGTTTTTTAAAACCACAAAACTCCATGTACTTACGTAATCAAAGTAAAATAAGACTTTTCTTTCCGTATAGCGCGCTCTCTGCAGGTTGCGTACTTGTCTGGAACGAATATACCAATCCAACTTCTGCTGCTGGATAATATATCCCGTAGGGATGGCTACATCTAATACAGCCATACCGGATCTAGTTGATTCAGCTAGATTAGTCCACCTGGGAAGTAAAAGGACAAGTTGGGATTAGCCACAAGAATCTGAAGATAGACAAACAATTACCTTATTAAAAATGTATACAACAACATCAAAATACAAACCTCTGACAACTTGTATAAGATATGTGAGACTGATTCCTGCCATGGAAATTGGCTCTAGTATGGATATCAAATGCTCGAACAGGTGGTTGAGTTTGGAACTTCACAATGTCAACATTGTATTGAACAGTCATTTGAAGAATAGCGTGGCCAGCACCATTCGCTTGCACTTTCACAGTTCCCCAAGCCTCTGGAATCTGAGAAAAATAGGTGTAAAAATGAAATACCTCTTGACAACAGAATGGAGACTACAGTACTAAAGGCAATTCCAGATTGGCAAAGTGGACAAAAATCATTTTTTAAATGTTACAGTTAAGATAAAAATTAGAGTATTCAATGATTTGTCAGATATTTTATTCCAGAGAGGTATGTTTAAGAAACTAAAACACTTAAAATTCTTGTTAAAAATTGATGTGATCCGTCTCTTCACAGATCACATTCGTCCGAATTTTCACAACGCCCTCCTTGTGCGTCCATTTGCACTTCCAAACAATTTGTGATGTCTCTTATTCGCATAAAACAGGCCTCCACAACCAAACTGTTTCATACAGACACCTCTGGAATTCACCTTATGTAAAATCATTATATAGTGTATTACCTCAATTTTTTGGAATGTGGCAAGATTACGTGGATTGACGTGAAGGATTTTTGTCTGACCGGGCAGAGCTGTTGCTTCAATAGTAACAGACAGTTGTGTTACATCTCGCAGTCGCTGACGATTGGTGTACTCAATGAGAGCTTTCATTGCAATTGCAGTGTCTTGTGTTGAGGCCCATCCACCATCGGTCAAACGTTGAGCATTGAGCCATTTCACAATCCGGTCCATCATTAACTCTTGCCTTGCCACATAAACCAACAATGCATATGCTGTTGTTTCAATATTGCCAGAGTCATATTCATAGGGCAACCGTGGTAAAGAGAAAGGCTTTTGATTTTCTAACTTTTGAGGTGGAGCTGGTACTTCAATCTTTCCCCAGTAAAACAATCCATCTGTAATTAATACAAATGGTGTAACAAAATGGTTGACCATACAGAGATACATAAAAATCATAGTTCTGAGAGTATACCTGTTTCTCTTCTATGTCTGGCAAGAATTCCAAATGCAGTCTCAGCTGTTGCTGCTTTGCTTAACATCAATGCATATGCAACAATGGCTACTTCGTATGGTTGTCCAAACTGATCCAATAATTTTATGTTCCTTTCTAACCATGATATGGCTTTGCTTTGAGCGAGTGCTACTTGTGACCCCAAGCCCTAAATAAGAGATTTCATTAGATCAAAAGTCAATTTTCCATAAAAATGTTGTGTACAATGAAAAGAACGAAAAACAAACAACTTACCCCAGATAGATCTTTTACAGTTTCTAAGGTAATGAGAACATGAGCTGTGAGTGAAATATTCCTTGCAATATTGTCATCAGGCCAATGCAAAGAATCATTGACCTTACGATCAGGAAGCCAGGTAACTTCATAAAATGCACCATCCCATGTCTGATGCTTCAAAATCCAGGATACTGCTTTAGAAATGACTTCTGGATCAATATAAATGTAATTTTCCCATTCATAGAAACTGGCTTCTTGAAGGACACGAACTGAATAGGCAGTAAGCCACACACTAGAGGCAGATTGGTTCCTAAGGGGGGAATAAAAATAGGAATTTATTACACTTTTCCAAAGAGTACTTGTGGAATTAAAGATAAAAGAATACTGCCAAGTGGGTGCTAGTACTAACCAGTCGTTACGGAATAAACCAAACGATCCATCCCATTTCATGAAAGACATCTGTCGCTGATACAAAACGTTCATGTAATGGAAAGATTGCTTTTCAAGATGACGATTTCTTTGGTTGGTGTAACGCATGTATAGTGTTGTGTAAAGGTGAGCAGCAAAACTGAAAATAGTCTGCTCGGCACAATCCTGTAAAATATAAATAAAATTAAACATAAAGTTAATAATGATATGACTTTAAAGTCAAACAGATGTTTAAGGTTTGATGAGTAGAGATCTTACCATTGGTAGGCCCATCAAAGATGTGGCATTAACTGGCATGGTAGGGAAAATGGGACCCACAACATCACCAACAAGAGAAACTGTGGCCTTGTTTGAGCCAAAAATATAATAACGATCCTCTTCGTACGGAATAATTGGTGTTTCTGTGATGTTTACATGCATGTATTGTAATACATAGTTACGATTACTGAGATCCAATAAGACGGACTGATGACGATATTGAGGAAGACCATCAGCCTGGAGAAAATTGAATTGAGAAAATGAGAATGCCTTCTGTATATGGACAACTAAATCAAGAGGTATTTCAAGGGTTAATATGTATACTCACCTCAACATGAAGCTTTCTTGTCACAACATCTTTACCAATTAACGAAGATGCCATTAAAGTGACCTCAATATCACCAAGCTTGGTTGGTACAATTGGCACATATACCACAACTGAATCCTGAGCTCTTATAAAGATGAAGAATTGATGTTCTCCAAATGATGTCCGAGGATTGTAAGAGCGAACCTACAAGAACAAAGATAATTGCAGAATTAAAATTGTATCAAATATAAAAATTATTTTTAATATCAAAATCAGATACTACATAAATAGGTATTCATAACTTCACTTACAATTCCATTCATTTCAACATGGACAAATTTATAATCATAGGATCCTCCCAAGACTACTGTAGCTTCAAGGTTTCTGGTCAGATAATTAAATACTGTAACCCTGACACCAACTTGCTCACCTTGCCTACACTTGCTAGGCATTTCAACATTCATGAAGAATGGCAACACTCCCACATACTGCAAGAAAAACAATCAGATGGTTCACAATAACATTTTTATCTAACAGATGAGAAAGCAGTTCATCAACCTTATTAAATTTGATTGAAGAATAAAAGTGGGTTCTACAAAGTCATACCTCTAATGGTGCACGCAGCATTCCAAAACCATAAGTAGGGCTCATACTGAAGGCTGAAACCATCCAGTGGGCTGGGCGATGAGGAACATCAACATCAAAAATGAATCGACCATGAGGACCAATATTGATGTCTTTCCACAACCAGACATTGTCATATTGGCGTTGGATTCTACTGAACCGATACTTGCGGAAGAGTCCAATTTCTGTGCGATTGTAGACAGGACCTGGTACAGAAAGTTTCATAAAGTTCTAATTGTTAGGGAGACAACTTCAGCAAGGGCAATAGAAATAGAAAATATATCAGAAAAACTCACAACCAGCCTCATCAGTGCCATCTTGACAGTCAAACTGTCCATCACACTTCTTTGCAAAGGGATAGCATGCACCATCAAGACATTCACCAAAGCCACGAGATGCATTACAAAATCCTTGACGACGGGTAACAACAACATCAGAAAACACAACAAGTCCCAAATACCTAGAAAAAAAAATTGCAATTCAGATTAGTAAAAGCGAAAAAAACAAAAACAGAGACAGATGCAAGAAAGAAAATAAAACTTTAACATTAGAACACAGCCGGTATTGACTTACTCAAATGTCCTGTTGGCATCAATGCCAAAGGTAGAGGAGGGGAAGTATACAGTGTCATCAGGAAGCCCCTCATGAGACAGCCAGCCGTGGGTGTAAGTGCCATTTGTGTTCTCATCAAAACTAGCCATCTTCTCAATAACCTAAAGGCAACAACATTACTAGATAAATATGTGGATCAATTAAACCCTCTACTTCATATCGATTTTCTTTTTTTAAAATGGGCAACTCATCGTAATGAGCTTTACCTTTCCATATGAAAGTTCATTGCCAGCCTGCATGCTGTAAAAAGCTCTGTCTATACCAGAAAGACCAACATAGGCTCCAGGCTCACCGTAAATGGCAACCTCAACACGCTCACCAGTCCTTGCCTTTCGGTTGTTTATAAACACAGTAAACTAAAAGGAAAAAAATAAATTCAAGTTTAACAACTTAATGCACTGGATAGAGGATTCAAACTTGGGTTAGATAAAGATAACTTACATTATTTCGGGAGATTCCATTAACAGGGAATGTTAGACTGTCAGCAACAACATCACCATAACGTCCAACTTGATAAACCACAATAGTAGTAGCTGGGGCCATTTCAGCACTAAGAGGTACGGCAAATGTGCGAATCGAGTTTTGCATAGTTTCATCTCCAGACAATAAAATAATGCCCTTGGACATTACAATGTAATTAAATGTTTCCATGAAATAGTTACTTTGCACATGGAAAATTGCATACTCTCCAACCTAAACAAATAGGGCAAAAATTAGAAACAAACATTCTACTTAATCCAAATCAAAATAAAAAGTGTTAAACATACCCGTGCATGGCTTGTGGAAGTAGACACCTTAATATGGTGATGCATCGGGGAATAATGGGAGAGTAAGAGTAACTCTGTAATGGCACGATCTCCCTGAGACAGGTATGTAGCCTGAATCCTCAATGACCTTATGTTTGCCAGTTCAAAGTCTTTATTCTTGCCTTCCAGTCCTTCAAAGAAAAAATATTGCAGTAAGAATCACTTGAGCAACTAAAAGACTTTAAAGAATCATTTAAATGTAGCTTACCAAGTTGAGATTTCAGATCTATCTTAAGCTCCCAGACACCATCACCCATTGGCTGAAGAGGCATAGACCTTGGATCCAGGCGACGGGTCCCGCCATTGAATGTGTCTAGATTTGCAGTTATGCGAAGATCACTTCCAAATAATCGTACTTTAGACAAAGGTGAGCCATCGTGGTACGAAACAACAAGCTAAGAAAAAGGAAGAAAACTGTAAAACTGCACCAAAAGAAAAAAAAGAAACATTGAATAAAATAGTGGGTTAATTCTTACATAGGCCTTGAATGGCATAGGGGGCTTGAAGACTTGAGGGGTTCCTCCCATAAATGCCACTTTTAACCTTGACTTATAAATTCTGGATGTAGAGTGGCCTTCTATTACTTCATCCATAAATCTGTCACCAACAGTCGCCTTAACAGTAACTTCAAACCCTTCTTCTGTCAAAGCAGCAGGAAGCATTTCAGCAATTGGATATCTGAAGTGGTACACTCCATAAAAGAATTTCAAATGTGGCAGGCCTCTGTATCGATTCTCAAAAGTTTCTTTTGGGTACCAGAATGGATATGATTCATCAAAAGGGATATATATTTGTCTGGCAGGAGGAGGGCTTCCATAGCCAGGCCTCTGTCTTGGACGAATCTCTGCCACCAGGGTCAAGTTTCCACTGACTGGAGCACCACTGGTGTAATTTGCCATTACTGTACCATGAATAAAGCGGTCATTATCAAAGAAGAATGCTGGCATTGTAACATTGACCTGAAAGGTAGAAAAAATAATAATTCAAAATTCGAGATTAAAAAAAAAAAAAAACACACACAATAAAACAACATAACAAACCAAAAGGGATGGAGAACTTACCTCAAATCTTGTTTGATAATATTCTTCCACAAGGAACTTCTGTTCCTCAATCTGTCCCTGTGCAATAACTTGCACAACCCATTCACCAAAAACGGGTTGGTCAGAAAGAGTATAATCTAAACTGACAGTTCCAAGGTTGGACTAAACATAAACAGAAGAAAAGATTAGAAAATATGATAAGATAGTTCTTTGGACCAAATAAAAGCAATACATCTGGAATGTACCTGTCTTGATAACCATCTCCTCATGATGTGCCTTGAGGGATCTAACATGTAAACATCAATTGCTCCATCGAAAGGTCTCAACTCAGTGTTAATAGGAATAGCTCTGAAGCTTACTGTAAGATTAGAAAAACATATAAAAACATAACACTACAAAACATGTATACCAGATCACTGAGAAAAAAAGAAAAGGCAGCACAAACCTGTTTGTCCCTGCATATACACAGGTCTGTCAGTCTGGATGAAAATAGTCATGGATCTCTGAGAGAAAACTACGTTGGTTTCATTGACAAATGCTACACCTCCCAGCACGCCATCGTATAGACCTTCAACTCGTAACTTATAGTTACCAGGAACACTTTGAGGAGGAACCTATAAATAAAACTCCACATTAATAACAGGGTCGCCTATAACCAGCATACAAAATATACAGTCTTTGCTGAAACTAACCCTCATAATTAACTTTTCAGGAATTCCCTCTTTCACATCCTTGCTATCTGTTGTCAATTCCACCCTATTTCTTGAAATTGAGGCTCGGACTGTGATGGGGAGAGGAGCTTGCAGGACAGTGACAGCGACTGTGTAAATTTGGCCTGGGCGAACCACTTTACTTGCAACCACGAAGTAGGTCCTGAAATAAAATGTAAAATAGGCTCAATAATGCATTTTAATTCAAAATCAGCAAAAACAAAAAGTCTCGTAAAAAGTCTGTGTAAATTAAATAAATAAATAAAAAATGTGTCGTTACTCACGCTTCTCTGATTATGGTGTTGCCCTGCCAATTGTTAAACCAATTGTCACCATCCCAGTTGCCACCGCCGAGGGTGTTGTCCCTTGGGTTGAAGCCGTTGACGTCGAAGGGCGGCAGGTTGGGCGAGCGGCCGGGCCCGAGGCCGCCGCCGGGGACAGCCCCCGGGGGCAGCGGCGGCGGGAAACCGCCCCCCTGAGGCGGCAGCGCACCCGGGGGCGGCGGCGGGCCTGCCCCGTTGAAGAAGGGGTCGTCGAAGCGCGGGGAGACCGGCGGCGGCGGCACCTGCGCGAGTGCGGCCGACACCAGGGCGGCTAGCACCAGCAGCATCGAGACGCAGCACCTGAACAGAGAGAGAGAGCGGGGTCAGTGCACCGGCGAAACCAAAGGGTGGCCGAGAGAGACCTAACACGGATCAGGTACCCTTTTTGAGAGGCTCAAAGTGACAGGAATTGATCCGGGTTAATCTCATTAAAAAATTTCTTCGCGCGCAAACGACTTATTATATGTGCACTTGTATTCAATCCTAAAATGGTAATTTAAAAAAATAAAATAAAAATTATCCCTGTTTGGCAGAGCAATCACCTTACAACACAAAAACAAAATCACTTGGCAAACGTGGTGTTTTTTTGTTTTTTGAGCCAGAATTGCTTTCTTTTTCCGGTGCCATTATTTCAGACGAAACGTAAAAGCGTTGCGGCCCTCCAACTAGAGCCCCACCAGCTCTCTGCGGAAGCATTTACAGAACCTCAAATGACGCACTCCATGAGGTGCGCTTTCCTTAAAAGCCCCCCTTTTCTCCATCTGTTCGGGAGGGAGCGGTTGGGGGGTGGGGGGTGAGATCGTTACGACCGGCGGGGCCAGCGGGGCGGAGATTCAAAGAGCCCCATAGGCCGCGGTGTCCTATGGCCCCGGCCGAGCCTCGCGATGGAGCCCCCGGCGGGGAGCGGAGGACTCACGGAAGTGCCTACTACTGCCGGAATGGGGGAAGAGGGTAGAGGGGTGAGAAAGTGAGGGGAGG
>NW_026267131.1:2009229-2016267 GCF_000697945.3 Frankliniella occidentalis | reverse complement strand
CCCGCCCGACCCGGATGCTGGGCGCAATCACTTCCACCTTATCGCCTCCAAATCTTTAAGAGCAGGTAGATGACAGCAAAGCAGGTCCCTCCCGGTTGTCTCGGAGGACCGCGCAGGTGCCAACTCCAAACGGGCTCCCTATCAGATGAACGCGGGGGCGAGGGAGTGTGTCGACGGAGAGTTCCCGGCCGGCCGGGGAGGTGACGGGCAGGCAGCAGAGGGAAGTACCTTCGGCTCTATTACACGTACCCCTCCCCACCCCTCCACTTCTCCACGTGCACGCGAACACACACTCTATTGCAGGGAGGGCGGGAGGAGGGGTCGGGCCCTGATCATGATGGATCATCAGGTGGACAAATCCAAGCGCACCATAACCACCACCATCACCACCACCACTCTCCCCCGACCCGACCCGAGCCGTGGGACCGATGCATCAACAGCGACATGACGCGGGCAATGACATAACAAACGAACAGCAGGACAGCGGGGAGGAAACTCGCAATCGTCCTGCGGCCTGGGCTGGGCGAGGAGCGGAACAGGATGAGGAACAGCGGCAGGCGGCACGGGGCAGGCAACCCGAACAGCCTGCTCGCAGTCGTTCCGAAGGCGGGAAGGAAAAATCTGTTCAAAAAACAACACCTTTCGGAAGCAGAGCCCATACAGCAGCAGGCGGGAGGGGCGCGGGAGTGTAAAATTCAACCGCCCGGGGTCGTATAGGCTGGCTGTAAAACGGGTAGGAGGTGAAGGGAGGAAGCAGGGGGTGATCAGGGCGGCAGTTCGACTTTACTTTTACGACTTTGACACTTTTTTCCCTTCTCATTTTCCCCCCGAGGCGCAGCCGCGCACCAGCCAGCAGCCGCCGCGCCGCTAAGCTGTTGGCCCAACAAGTTGCGCCCGACGCATAACAATTTGTAAAATTTCACGTTATTTCCGTTGTCATTACCAGCCGAGAGCGCGCGCGTTCACCACCAGTCGCTCGCTCGCCGCGTTTCTTTTTACGATTCGCTCTGAAATCCTATACACTGCATTCTCTCGCGCGCTCGTGCGTGCGGGGGCGTTAGCGCGCCGGCCGGCGGGTCTGGCGGGTGGCGCGGCCGGCGCGGCAGCCGACTTGTAGAGGCGGGCAGAGGCGGCTTCGGATTTGTTACACACAAAAGAGGTGTGGTGGTGGCGGAGGGTGCGACCGCCCCGTCCGGGCCCCGCCCCGCCTGTTTGAAAGGCAGTCAATCCAGGGCGAGCGGCAGTGCAAGTGTACGAGGGCACGGGACCCTATATAGGCCCTGCGCACCACTACAAACACTCAGTCCACTCTGTAGGGGAGCCGAGACTGTGCCTTTGTGGTCGCACACACACACCCTCAACCCCACATTATGGAAGCAGCAGTCGACTTTGGGAAAGTTGAAAAAAAAAAAAAATAGAGAGGGAAAACGTGGGGGGCGTATAAGTGGAGGGAGAGGGAATAAGCATTTTAGGGAGTTTTCCGTAAAAATTGCGAACAGGGGGTAATATGCCATCATAGTGCCACTTGCGCCCGCCGAAAAGGCACAACAAAAAAATAAAAAATATAAAAGAGGCAAGGTAAGGCTAGCTCAGCTTTCCTAACGGGCGCAGAGGAGGCGACTGCAGCGCCACCCCCGTCCTACACACAACCCCGACCCCTCCGGCAGGCCCCTGCGCTCCTACCCCTGGCTAGTCACGGTGATGCATGGGGTACGTGTTACTGACGGCAGGACAATCACCCCCTCCCCTTCCACACCCCCCACCACCACCTCCGGCCGATGTAAAAGAATAGAGAACGCGGAGGGAGGAGGGTCGGATATTCTCAATAATAGCGAAATGGGTGGTTGTGTGAAAAGAGGGGGAAGGGGGGTGGCGTTGGGTGGCAGGGAAAGCAGATGAGGCGAGGAGGGGGACAGAAATTTTCCGTGGAAATAAGCGAAAGAGCGCGGCAAGCAAATGCGGCATGCTTTTCAACCCTGTACGAGGTAGTGAATGGAGGGGGTAGAGAGATCTGCATCCCCCCCCCCCCCACACACACACGCCTAACACATTCGGCACGCCGCGTGGACGACAATACCCTCTCGTTTCACAGACAATCGGACACGTGGGCCTCTCCCCAGCCGAGCCAAAAAAAGTACTAGTCCAGGGTTTCCCCAATACCTCCCAATAGCCCCCCCCCCACACCAACACCCCGCGATTCGCCCCACATAGACAAACCCCCAATAAACAATAATTGCGAAAAGGTCACGCCAGCAACTGCTATTTGCGACAGTGTACTACTGAGTGTCACATCTGCACTGTCAAACCCGAAGAAAAGTTTCACTAGGAAAATTTACTACGATTCAAATACAACGCGCAATAAAATCGGATATACTTGCGATTGAAGCCACAAGGTTCATACAATATTACTCTAACACTGAACAAAAATTAAAGCTTTTCGAAAATGAAATTTACCATGCACAATGCACGTATTCTTTTGGTATTTTTTTATAGCAAGAGGGACGATGCATTCCCCCTTCCCTCCTCAGTGCAACAGAGATAGCGGCCACACAATAAACATACGGCGTGTGCGAGCGAGCGAGCTTGGAGCAACGACCACGGTACAGGCGACCTGCGGGGTCGACAAACCGAACAAACGCGCCGCGATCGGTTGCCTACCGCGCCGCCGTGGAGTAGGCAGTCCCGCCCGACAGCCGAGAAGAGCGGTTGCCTACCCGCGGGGGGCGCGCCGCCGTGGAGTAGGCAGTCCCGCCCGACGGCCGAGAAGAGCGGTTGCCTACCCGCACGGCGCCCGCCACCGGGGCGAACAATCCCTGGTTTATGTTCAGAGCCAGTCACTTTCAAAGCGACATGAAATAGAAAAAGATGAGGAAGAGACAACAGTGCAGCTCCTGTGGTAAGTCTGTTCCTGACAAACTTCTGCCCCCCTCCACCCCAGACACACACGGCTGCAGTGATTCGACGCAAGTCGTGTATAAAATACACATCTGGGGACTGAATGTCACACGCGCGTCTCGATGAGCAAAGGCTGCCTCCGCAACGAAACGCCCCCTCTCCCTCTCTCTCCGACGCAGAGAGAGAGAGAGATCGAAGTGGACCATTTTCGAACGTGGTGTGCAGCAGTAAACGCGCAAAGCAGAGAGGTGGGCGGCGAGGTGGGGGGGACTCCGGCCCACCCGGCACGGAGAGCCGAAAGCCGAACCGAATCACGTTCAGGAATTCTCCAGGGAGTCGGGGACTATGCCGGACGGCTGGGGGGGCCTAATGACTGCAGCAAAGGGGCCTAAAGGCGTCCGCCCGTACCAGACTGGGAAAAAAAGTGTCCCTCGCTAAAAAAAATATTGAGGGAATAAAAATTGTGAAAATTCTGTCGGGGACGTTGCCCTCCAGCACAATACGGCGGAACCAAATCAACCCACAACCAATCGGCCTTTATCACACAGACTGAGACTTCCTCACTCACGCGCTCCCTGTACGCTGTGCTCGGCTGTGCTCTGCTCGCGTTCGGCACGGCTTTAGCAGCGTTTGCGTCCCGGGACTTGACGGGGAGGAGGCGGCAGGGCGGGCTGCAGAACAGAGGGGTGCACCGTGATGCACTCAACTCGCGGCGACCATATAGGGGTGGCGATCCGATCAGTCGATGTATCGATGTATCGATTACCTACGACGCGTTTTGCTGGTCGCGCGATCACCAACCACTACCTCTCCCGCTCCACGACACTCCTGCTCGCGGCTGTTGCACTTAGGGGCGGGGCGATGGTGAAAGAGCCGGCCATCTGCTAGCGTCACCAGCCTCCCCTCCCCCACCCCCCACTA
Source organism: Frankliniella occidentalis (assembly GCF_000697945.3). Lineage (NCBI taxonomy): Eukaryota > Metazoa > Arthropoda > Insecta > Thysanoptera > Thripidae > Frankliniella > Frankliniella occidentalis. The sequence goes on along the minus strand of NW_026267131.1, from coordinate 2,012,451 downwards.
TGCTCCCCTGAGCGGCACTTTGGCGAGAGGGATGAGCAACGAGGGGCCGGCTCGCTCACCCCCCGTGTGCAAATACGCACTGCCCACAGATCACACCCTAAAGCCCTTCATCCATCCCCTTCTCTCCCCCCTCCAACTCGTCAATGCCAAATGCTCTCAGCCCGTAGCGTAGCCCGCCCGGGCCGTCAAACGCTCGTCAACCAGTTAGGACCCTCTCACTCACACCGCACGAACAAAAATCAACACACACGCCGCCGACTAAACCAAATTAAACCAGAACGCTCCGTGATGCGTTCCGAGAGAATGTTTTTGACAGTGTGTGAGCCGCGTGGAATAGGGGTGATGTGTGTGTGTGTGTGTGCGCGAGAGAGAAGGAAAAGGGGGGGGGGACACCCTGACCCTGCAGTCGTCCTCTGCAGTGTTTGTGTTTGATTTCACGCGATAAACGAGTCGATACACACTGCTCAGTCGAAGCGCACTGCAGCAAGGCTCCCATCCCACCGCCGCGGGAGGACGGACGGACAGGACCAGGACCGCGCCCACGGACACGCGGACAGGGTGGTACACCACTGGAAACCCATCAAGGGTGTGAATGTTGCACACTTGTAGGCGTATGAGAGACACTATGGAGGCACAAGTTGTGAATTTCAGAGGAAAAGTCACACCTTCTCTTTATTCCCTCAAGTGTGCGAATGGGCATTCACTCACTTGCGTTTCCAGTGTAACAGACCGACAGACGGACAGAGAGACAGATGCGAGGGATTCAAGGGCTCCTCCCTCTCTGCTCGTCTTATGGCCTGGACCTGGACCGCCCCGCCCAATCCCTCACAGTTAGATGGATGAATACTGCAGGGCCGCAACCGCCGCGGTTCGCACGCCGCCCGAAGCGGCCCGACGGAGACTCGTTCATTAAGCAGACATGACATTCAAATCCTTGGCGCCGCGACGAGTCTGCTCCCCTATCGCCCGACCCGACCGCTCCCCTCCCCAGGGGGATGCACACACGCACACACATAAACACATACAGACAGACCGCGGCCCGGCGGCTCAGAAGGAACGCAGAATATGACTACTATACGCGCGCGCATCAATTCCTCATCCTGGCGGTGACCGGCGGCGGCCTGGAGTACGGCGGCCCCCACAACGCACCCCTCCCGCGGGTGCCACGCCGCGCCTGATGGGACGGGACGCGCAGCAAAACGACTCGACGGACGTTTCGAGTTTGATTACATTCCTGCTCCCTCCCCCCAGCCCAGCCGGTCGGTGCTCGGCTCCGCGCTCGTGCTCCGCTGCACCGGCACCGCGCACGAGCAGCCCGCCGCGCGCCACTCGACGACAGTTCGGCGACAGACACGGAGAATGTCATCACCATGGACGAGAGCACGGCGATGGGGTTGGTATTGCACAGCTACACTGCCAACACACACATCGCGGGTATAAACATTCATGATGAGCAGGGACGAAAGCTTTGAGAGACTTCGCCTACAAGGCCGCCCACAAGGCGTAGGGCCACAGCTTCGCCAACAGTGTCTAAATAATGTCTTAGTCTTTTCCCGAAAAGTAGAGTGTTTTCCATATTATTCTGGAATAACTTCAATTTTTATCGAGTGTTTCTGGGAAAGGTTCCATAATTTTCCGGAAAAAAATCGGTCTTTAAAATAATCTCTAGTCGACAGAGAAAGCCTCCCCCGCATCGCTCCTCGTCAAACTCACACAGTTGATGAAGAACGACGCCAGCTAAAATCAAAGGCAGAAGGAAATAATTAATTGCGTCTGCTGAAAATACAATTTCCTCGCGCCCTGATGATGCCGCAGCAGCTGACTTCCGTCGTCAACGCGCGGCTGCGCCGTCACAGCCGACTCAGTACATAATATTTTAATAAAACTCGTTCCGTGAGGAAGTGGTGACGACACCGCGGGGCGGGGCGGGGCGGTGCGGGCCCCTCCACACAAATTGATTCCCTCGTCCACAGCGCCCCATTCCGTCATAAAAATCACAACGGAAAAAGGGAAATATGAAAAAATTGTTCCGTACAGGCACGGACCGTGAAAGCAGAAGAGAAGATACATAGTTTGTCGGACTAGAGGGCTCTGCGTTTACGATAATTTATTCAGCTGCTCATCCCTCTATCCCTCTTTGCTCTCCCCTCCAATCACAGGCGGGTTATCCCCGTCTCCCCTGATATGCATACAGACCCCCTACGCACACGCACATTCATCTGTTTGCTAAAATAATTAATATACTGAAAAGGGATGACGCGGTCACACGTCGCATCTCACAAACCACACACAAACACTAATGGATATTTATGGCAGAGGCCATCGACATCATCTCCCCATATAAAAGTACCTTTCCAGCTACGGAAAGGTCTTCGAACCCCTTGCGCCCTTGCGGGCGATAATGGCTGCTGCTAACTTGATTTGTGGTCCGACACACGTCAAAACGAGCTACATGTATATACGCGCGGTTAGGGGCGCAGCCGCGGCCCGTTACATACTTTACCGCCCTCTTCGCTCGCCCTCTCACTTCCAAATTCGCGTGTTCAGAGAGAGTAGGAGGGAGAGAGGGTTGGGAGAGAGAGTTGGGGGAGAGAGAGTTGGGGGAGAGAGAGTTGGGGGAGAGAGAGTTGGGGGAGAGAGAGTTGGGGGAGAGAGAGGGGGAGAGGGAGAGGGGATGCTGTTACGTGTACAGTACGCATTTCAGTGGGCAGCGACGGGGCTGTTACCTCCGGCGGCCGCTGACCAGAGAGCGTGCAATAAAAACCGGCGTACGATTAATGGTGGTTTGGCCGGCGCAGCTCGGGCGCTGCGGCGCGTGCTGATTGGCTGATAGAGGGGTGCGTTACCCCCTCGTGGGGGGATGAATCCATCGGCTGCGGGGGAGGCCCACGGAGGGGTTAGAGAGAGGGGCAGTGACCACCGAAACGTGCTTGTAGCAGGATGTCCAGTCCACTCGGCGAGGGGAGGGGAAGCAGGGTCGGCCAGGGGCGCAACTCATGTCGGGCTCCAGCAATTACACTGAAGGGTGGGGGTGGGGGAGAGTGAGAAGAGAGGCCGAGAAGGGAAATTCGTCGAATGGGAGAGACAGGGAGAGCGAACTAGGGGGAGAGAAATTCCAAAAATTGGGGGAAAGCAGACTGCAGGCAGCAAGCAGCAGTAGCAGGCTGCAGACTGCGAGTAGCAGCAGCAGCAGCAGCAGACTGCGAGTAGCAGCAGCAGCAG
>NW_026267131.1:2006176-2008490 GCF_000697945.3 Frankliniella occidentalis | reverse complement strand
CTCGACGCGGTCGGGCGTCCGACAACATTCTACGCCGCGCCCCTCTATGTCCCTAAGAGAGACCCAACACCACCCACGCCTTTATACCTCCCCGACGACACCGTTACGCTCCGCCGAAGGGGGTAAGGCCAGGCGTGGGCAGAGAGGGGTGTTGACCCAGGACCGGGACGTTCCCGTTGACGGGGCGGTGACCCCGAGCCCGATCCTCCTCCCGGAGGGAAAAGGGGGGGGGCGGAGGGGGAGGACCTCCGCTCTTGGCCGGAATAAAAGCGTTTTTGCCCCATTTCTCGGAGTGGGCCGCGGCCGCGCCGGCGGGCTGCACAGGCAAGGAAGGAAGTGAGCACGAAGGGCCGCGCTGCTGTTAGTCGCGCACCAATGGCCCCCCACCGCCCGCCCGACCCCGCCCCCCGAGGACTCCTCCAAACACGAGGAGACGACCAGGAGGCGCCTGGCCTGCCCGCGATGGTTTGTTACAGTCTGGTGATTGTCCCTCCTCGGGCTGATACTTCGTAATGTCAGGCGAGGCTCAAGTGCTTGGCGGCGCGCCGAGTGGGATGGGGAGGAGGGGTGGAGGACGACGTGGAGGACGGCGTGGGGGACGCCGTGGGGGACGTCGACGTCGTGATGGACGCCGTGGGAATGGTACGGTGGACACCGTAGAGGACGTCGACGCCGTGGAGAACGTCGTGGAAGAGGACAAGGTTGACGCCGTGGAGGACGCCGCGAAGGACGACGAGGGAGGCGCCCCAGTGCGAGGACGCCGGAACGGGGAACAGCAGGCGTCGAAACAAGAGGGACTTGCTGGGCGGGGACAAGAAGGGGGGGGGGGGCGGTCAGAACGAGGACAGAGCCCGCCATTCATCACGAGGGCTACGAAGGCGCCACGCCACAGAACCAGAAATAACAATCACTTTACACTGTTTATTTATGACTGTGTCCTCCGGCTCCTCCTCCACCCCGGTACACTGCCCTGGCCCTTCGTCACAATCGAACGGTTCGATCCAAAGCCCCCTTTCCTGCTGGCAAGGCAGCCGCCGTCCCGTCGCTGCCCAGCCCACGCCCCGCCCCACCTTTGAACTCACGGCGCGCTTTGCATCTGAGCAGCAGCAGCTACCTCACCTCGAGCCCGCCCGGTGTGTCACACACACATACACAGACTCACGGGCAGGCGCCGGCGTACACCCACCTGCGACAAACAGAAACACACAAACGTAAGGCAAACGGAGCCAAGCGAGCCATCAAAAACCTATTCCACACATGACACACAAACATACCACCCCATCACGGAAGGGAGGGGGAGGGAAGGAGCCCTGCGATGGAATATAATAACTTGTTCTCCTCCAATTACGCGTTACCATTGTCTCCACGCTCCGGAGGGCACGGTAGGCAGCTCGGGAGCCGAGCCCAAAGGACACATCGCGCCACATACACCGCAAAAAGACAAACAAACACGAAAAACAACGCACTTAACGACCCCACCACCCGTGAGAAAATATCCTCGTAAATTTACACCATATTTGTGGTAATGATGATTAGTTACAAAATATGTTGTAAATTTGCGACAGCCCATTTCTTCCTTGTCGATCAATTCCAAGTTGATACACAATGCATGTAAATTTACAATTTCAAATTGCAATTTAACGACACATCATGGAAGTTTTTCGTGTCAACCTACGACTATACTTTCAACAGTGTCTCCCCACCCCCCAAAAACGCCTTGTAGTACAACCATTGGGGTCCAATCCGACAACGCAGGACCAGATATCCATCACCATTATAACACAAACAGCCCCGCGTGCAGCAGAAGACACCGCGCAGGACACGACTGAAATAGCGCTTGCACCCACCCCCTCGCCCCACGCCTCCCCCTTACCATAGCACCCACCCACGCGCCCGCCCCTACAAGCTCTTCCCTGAGCGCTGATTAATTTCAGGTCCATTCGTACCGTACAACTCATCCAAACTCTCCAGACAACCCCCGAACCCCCACCCCCTCCCGAAAGACTTTGGAGAGGGGATAACTACGTACGGCCACCAACCACAAAAGTACTGGGGGGAAGGGCGGACACAGCTCTGGAGTCCGAGTCAGCGGTCCCACCCGGCGCACCCAAAAGTTTGAATAATACGAGGCAGAGAGAAGAAAAGCGCAGATTAAAGGCTCCAGAGCGGGTCAATTATAGGGGCTGCTGAAGCTGGAGCATTCTCTGGAGCAGCCCGAGCAGCCTGGGTGGGGGACAACGCCCGCCACGCCCCGCCGACCTGTGAGGAACGCGGCTGCGTCGCTCCGGTCGTTCAGGGCGGGGTGGGGCGGGGC
>NW_026267131.1:2001774-2002322 GCF_000697945.3 Frankliniella occidentalis | reverse complement strand
GGGGGGGGAGCCAAGCGGCCACCACTCTCCCATACGAGGCTCAACGGCACAACACACAGCGCAGCTCAGCTCGGCACCGCCTAACTCGAGCACGGCCAGCGGGACAAAGGCCCGGGGGCCGAGTTAGTGGGGCCGAGCGGGGCGGGGCGGGGGGCTCCCACGGGCAGACAGAGTGACTTGGCGGGGCCCTTGCACTGCTGTCTGTCCTGCTGCTGCTAGGCCTCTGCCAGCTCCGCGCTAGCAGCAGCGACACGAGAGAGGAGCAAAACACTCCTCAGCGGAGCAGGCCGAGCACCCCTGCCCCTGCCCGCTCCATGTCCACGGTGTCATGGGCGTCCACCCCCGAGCCGCCCTCGCCAGCAGGCGCCACTCGTTGACATGCACGCCGCGCAGCCCGCGAAATAGCCGCGCACAACGCGGCGATATATGTCGGCGAGGAGAGAGAATGCGCGAGAATGGAGAGAGGGGCGGAGAGAGAGAGAGAGAGAGAGAGAGAGAATGCGCGAGAATGTGTCCGACATAGACGATCGCATCTCTCCTGGCGGCCA
>NW_026267131.1:1989701-2001724 GCF_000697945.3 Frankliniella occidentalis | reverse complement strand
GCAAGGGCAGAGAGGGAGAGGAGTTGGAGGGAGGCTTGTTCTCTTTGCGGGTCTGACACGACAGGGGGCAGTCCGTCACGGGGCCGGCCCGGCTGGCGCGGGAGCGACGGTAGTGACGGTAGGTAAATACGTAAACTGTTTGAGAAAAGAAAGACAAGCGAGGCCCGAAAGCGCACGCGGTGGGAAAGGAGCATGTTGGGGCCCGGCCGCCACGCCCGGAGGGTGCTACCCGAGTGCAAACCGGTACAACCCGGGTACAAACCGGTACAACCCGGGTGCAAACCGGTACACCCAAGTGCAACCCGGTAGAACCCGGTCCAAACCGGTACAACCCGGTCCAAACCGGTACAACCCGAGTGAAATCCGGAAGCGACCCGGTATAACCCAAGTGCAACCCGGGTGCAACCCAGTGCAAGTCTTTTGGTACAACAATGAAGAGCGCCCCCAGCACTCTCCCTCAGGCCCCCCCAAAGGCTTCTGCAAGGTGACACGAGCCCGAGCACGGACCCCTTCCCTTCCCGAACGCACTCATCTCGTGCAGCAGCAGTCGATGCGCGCTCACGCCCCGGACCCTCGTCTTTGTCGTCGTCCTGCTGCTCGGGGCTGCGCCCGAGGTGCTGCTGGGGAGCCTCCCCGCCCCCCTCTTTTTCCTTTCGGATGCAGAACACCCGCACGTATGCACGGCGTGCCCCCAACCCGCCCCGCCCCACCCCGCCCCGGGTGGTCGCATCGCAGGGGCGGGGCGGCGGAGGGCGCGAGGCAGCGCCCCAGGTGGGACGCGTTGTAGGGCTGAGAAATGACTGCAGTGATCTTACACTTAGAGAGACGCCCCGAGGAGGACGGAGCGGGGAAAGGGCACGAGTGCCTCTGTACTGTACGCCGTGCGTGTGTGTGAGGGGAAGAGGAAAGGGGACGGGAGGGCGGCAGTAAGTAACGAAGATTCCGTCACACCACCCTCCCCTCCACCTCTCTCCTCTCCCTTCGTACCAACCGCAGGCCTTACGCACGTGTTCCGCCCTCAGAGTGCATATGTGTGTGTGTGTGTGTGTGTGTGCATGTGTGTGCGCACGTGCCCAGCGGGGTATCAAGCAGCGTGTGGCGCCCATGCTCTCAAAGTGATGGACGCAAACACACACACGATCTTGACTCGCCGTCAACATCGGCACTGCTGTGTGCCCCAGTACGTCAGTACGTCATATCGGCTGGCTCTCGGATCAAGTGTCCGACAGAGACATCATTGAACCAGACAAGCAGTGCGGTCAGTCAGTCGAGCGGTCTCTTATACACTCCGAGGACGTGCCTCACAAGTCCCGCCAATATGCCTCCTCATGCAAAAGTACATCAAGTGCGCGGGAAAAAAAATAAAATATTTAAACGACTTGCCTTATAATTTTTGGGCGCCTTTTTATTTTACAGGAGAGTAAAAAAGAAATAAAAAACAAACACGCACACATGACACTAATCGGAAGCAGGTGGACAGGAGCTGGACGCCAATTGATACGAACGCACTCGGTCTGACTGACAAACTGATCAAAGGGTGGTGGTGGGCGGGGCGGGGGAGCGGAGGGGAGGGGTGGCGGGCGGTACCCACCCGTGCAGCACGACAATCCATTATCCTGCAGCCAGTTGTCACTCACATCAGCCTGCCAACGCAGACAAATAAAAATATTCAAGAAAAATTTCGTAAGGTTTACTCCAACTATACTCGTCACGTAAAATCAAAATAGATTTACGCTTTGGAATGAAACTCCATGTTCTTTTCCCTATTATTTAAGACGAATGAAAGCGGCTAGTGTTCCCCCTCCTTCCTTCTGGACGTGTAAGTGCATGCATGCATGCACCGCATCCCAAACAGAGGCACTGCGTTGAGCTGCAGCGAGCCTTTGGGGCCCAGCGGCGGGTCGGGTCGGGTCGGTCCTGTACACACGGGACGCGGGCCTCGCCCAACACCGCTACACTGTTGGACAAAACAGATCATAGCGAAGCGCGCCAGCCCCCCCCCCCCTCTCTCTCTCTCTCTCTCTCTCTCTGCCACTCACTCTCGGTACCCCCTCTCCTGGATGTCACCTCCTCCTCCTCCGAGGTATTAGTCATGCGGCCTGCGCGGCACCATGACGCCCGACCGCCCGGCCGTCACACTACGCCCCGGCACACCGTCACACTGTCACACTACGCCCCGCCACGCGTCGCCTCCACGCCACAGTGACGTGTGCGACTGTGCCGTGCGGCGGGGCGCCCCACCCGCGTGTCCTTGGGGTCTTCTTGGCTGGTTATCATCGCCTGAGAGACGAAGCACCTCCTCCTGGAGCACCGGCATGGTCGTGATCAACTCGCCTCTATCTCCTGCACCGCACACACCACAGGGCGGAGTCATCACCTCTACGACGTGACACCCGGTTGTGCACCAGCAGGCACCACAACCCCAACTTCAATGTGGCACTTAGTCACTACAGCCCACAAAGGAAGGAGTGACATTATGAGCAACGGGATGAAGTTCACAGAAACACACCGGTTTCAAAGTGAACTGAAGATGAAAGCGTGAAGCGAATCCTCGACAGTTTCAGTCTGCTATAGATAGCTTTGAAAAGCACAATCACAACCGAGACGCGGAGGAAATTCATCAGCCGAGTCAAGTCCCTCCTGCCCGTCGTGGAAGATGACACCTCTCCTCCCCTCCCCCTTTCATATCCGCCCCCATTCCGTTTGTCGCCCAGTCCACGCTCCAGTGGCCGCCGGTGCTCGCCGCCCGGACTCGCCTCGGAGTCGTCCTCCCCTCGCTTGCTCATGCAGGGAGCAACACCGTGCCGCCGCGGACGTCCAGTGCATGCAGCCAGGGATAGACCCCCGAGAAGTGCACCAGCCAGGCCAGGCCAAGCCTGGGGGAGGGGAGGCCCCCCCAAGAGCTCAAGCCAAATCAGCGATCTCCCTAATGGACTCCCAGAATGTGCCAAATCACCGAGCACGGCAGCTGGGGACGACAGCAGAGCCCATGAGAGGAGGAGCTGGATCCAGAGGGGTGGGAGGTGAGGGAGAGAGGGGGAGCAGGAGAACCAGGGCCCGTGAGACACCGTGAACGCCAGTAAATAGAGACAGATGACGTGCGCGTTGCAGGCGTTGCACCGCCACCAGACCCTTTCAGGACTACTTCTGTTACCGCACGTCCGTTCATCCGTCATCACTGCTGCTCCCCCGCGTACGGGACCGTAGGGGACACCGCCGCGCCGTCCAGCCCCTGCGGTACACTGCTAGACAACTCGACAGACGGGCATAGCGGCGCAGGGAGAGGAATTTGAATTTTCCAGAAAAATACTTTTGGAAAAAATTTCCAAGAATTTTTCTTCTAATATCTTAATTTTTATCCATTTTTTCTGGAAATATTTCGATTTTGTCCATTTTTTTCTGAAAAAGTTTCCAAATTTTTTTTTCGGAAAGACTTGGTACTTGAAACTCCGTACGCCATGTGAATGTGTGTTTGTGGGCGTGCGGGCACGGGTGGTCCAGCAGCATCATTCACAAACACACAAGCACAACTTCCTTCCTGCCTCACCGGAAAGACAAAAGCGAAAGAGTAGCAGGAAAAATTCACAATAACAACAACAACAGAAACACGCACACACCAACCAGCTGGCTGACAGGCGCACCCCTCCGGCCCCCAACCCCCTGCGGCCACAAAACACGGACGGCCGACTAAACATTAAACAATCCCAGTTTTACTCCCCCCGGAAACTAGAGCAAGCGGGCGGCAGTAGCGACTATACATGACACTGACAGCGCACGGCGCCCATAGCCCAGTCCCTCTCTATCGTAAATCATAACAAACTAATCACTCATCAGGAGCAAGCGGACGTCTGGGGGGTGAGAGAACTATAGAGCGTGTGTGCTTACGTCTCTCGTGCGTCGACGTGCGAGTACACTGCGACAAAACCGAGCTGCAGCAAAGTGTGTGCACATTTACTTTTCCGGCACCAGTTATAGCGGGAGCAAACAAGCGTTTGAAACAAGAGAGAAAAGAGAAAGACTTGCACTTTCAGCAGCAGGGGGAAATAAAGAATGAGTCATCATTTCAATCACGGCAAGAGCAGCACGCGTTTGCGGGAAGCACCGACTGTTTGCCAGCGCCACACATAGATTTACTCACACACACACACAGGGTGGGGGTGGGGCCACACGACCGATAGCAAGTGACTTACTCCTCTCGAGATACTGAGAGAGAGAGAGAGCGAGAGAGGACCAGGGAGGGGGCGGGCCTGAGGTCGTACAGTAGTCAGTATACCAGATAAGCGCCCCTAAAGTCCTCTGCCTCCTGCCTCCCTCCCCGTCGCTTGGGCTCCGCCACTATACCACCACCCCCAGCCCCGCCCTTCTCAAATCCCCCAAACATCGTTTCTCGATCAACGCGTTTCACGAATCTGGCGAGGAAATTAGTTTAAGTCCGCTTGCCGGGCAGCCAACGGGCCAGCGCAGCGTGGCGGCGGCGGGGCGGCGGGCTCAACAGGACGGGCGTTGGAGTGGAGAGGGTCCCTTTTGTCGCAGAGCCCCGGCAGAGCCCGCCTCCCCAGCTCGGCGCGGCCCGGGCCGGGGGGAAACGCGCGCGGGACAGACCGGATTGGATTGTCGAAATTGGAATCATTGCAACCACCTCAGACATGCGCCCTCCGTCCCTGCCTCCCTCCCTCCCCGGCGGGCTTCCCCCGCGCCTCCCCCAGCAGCCCGGCCCGCCGCCGCCGGCCCTCCGCCGCCGGCCCTCCGCCCCGGGGCCACCGCCACACCAACCCCTCCGCAGCCGGCCCCGGCCCCGGCCCCGCGCATCCCATAGCCGCGGGCGCAGCAGCGAGAGTGCCGCCGGCCGGCAGCCACCAGCGCGGGGTGGGGGTGGTGGGGTGCTCTGCTCTGCTCACGGGCAGCTCGGTCCAGAGAAGGTAGCAGTCTGGGCAAAATTCACACACACACACACCTACACAAGGTAACGTTTGCCAACACAACCATATGACACGCTCGTGACGACACAGTCTGATTAGACTAGTACCTGACCTGGCAGCACTCGTGAGCAATGACAGCGCGCGCACGCCTCACTGACACACGGGGGGTGACGCGGGGGAGAGCCGCACGCGCGTCAGCGTTACCAACCTGTCAGCTCGAAATAAAATGAAAGCGGCCCGCTCCCTCCTCCTCCTCACGCGCTACAAATTAACAGCCGGTTCATTAAAAAAGGGAGGAGCAGAGACGCGCGGCAGGACAAGGACAGCCCGCTAATTCCGCGCTCGAGGACGACAGAGGGCGTGGCGGAGGCGCCATAACTTCCTGCCCAAAGCGGAGCTCGTTACAATCGGGAGGCGCACCGTCCAACCCAAAACAAACCCTCATTTTTAATTCAGAGCCCCCTGCTCTACCCACCCCACTTGCTCTTTCGCTTATTTCCCTGCTGCTGCTGCTCACCAGACCAAGTCCACTGGTTGGTTGTGGTGCGCTCTATATTTGCCCCACAAACAGAAGAAGCGGCAGAGGCAACGCAAAAAGAGAGGGGCGATGGGGAGGGAAAATAAAAAAGCCTCCACGCATAGCGGACGTCCGTCCCGTCCCGCCGCGCAAGAAAAACATATGACAAAGGGATCAAAGCGCGCGAGAAGCCCTTACGGTTCGAATCCTTTTGTCGTATCCAAAACGCTCGCCGGCCCGCCATGGGCAGGCATGGGCGGAGGGGACGACTATTTTAGCCGCAGCCGAGAGGATGTCCCCCGGGCGCCCAGCTCCCCGCGCTACCCTGCTCGAAAATGTTTACTATTACAACAAGGGTAGCGCGCCCCAAAAAACATTATCTATGCAAATTGAAAGGTTTGCTTATTTCTGACAAAATCCATACACTTCAGAAAATAATGTAAATCTTTTCGCATTAAAAATTCAAGTTCTGAAATATAGGTGCTACATATTTCTTCTACCCTTAGGAAATTGTACGCACAGACCACTATGTAAAAAGTGGATGCAAAAGAAAGGGAGATATGCGCATCATCGTAGCATTACTTCATGCTCTTAACTCCCGACGGGCCCTGACGTAAATATTTAACGGCAAATGGAAGGCGTGGCAGGGGGTGGGGCGGGGTAACAGACCACTTGCGACGGGAATCCATCATCTCGATGCAAAGTGCTCCGCAGAGCGGCGCGAGCCACATGGAGAGGAACGGCTGCAAATAAATCCCCTTCTCCACTTCCTCTCTCTCTCCCTCCCTACCTTCCTTTCGCTCCGAGTGCTCCTATCTCTCTCTTTCTCTCTCGCCGCCTCCAAGGGCGTGGGCGCGGCGCAGCAGCGTCGCTATAAGAGCACGGGGACGCGACAAGACAATTCCCCCCTGTGTTACGCCGATCGGTCAAACAACCGTTTATCAGTCTCACGCATCTGACACCGCCCAAACAAAGCCGTCCCTCCCTCCCTCCTCGCGGTGGATACAGCCCGCGACATCCGCCCGCCCCTCCAAAAAGGCCCGGCTAGCTCCGCTCCCGATCAGCAGGGCGACATTGACATTATCACTTTTTTCAGTGGGCGCGTACACGAAAAAAAAAAATGGATTAGCTGCAAAGCTAAACAATAGTTAAATAGGGGTTAACAAATTATTAAGTTAAAAGTTTAGCTACGTCGCAAACAATTTTACTTTCTATAGCTAAAGAATTTAGCTAAAAATGGAGGTGTAGCTAAAAATATAGGTGTAGCTAAAAAAATAGGTGTAGCTAAAAAAATAGGTGTAGCTATAAATTTAGGTGTAGCTAAAAATTTAGCCAGGTCGCTACATAGCCTAATATTTTAGCTAGATGGCTGGCCATTGTTTTAGCTAAACAGCTTATCTTTTTTCTTTGGTGTAAAGAATTCTCATCCAGTGCCGCCTGCGCCGCGTTTATCACATCGCTCCCCGCCGCGCCACCTCATCTCATCTCCGCTCCTTATTCAGCGCCCTCCTCACCTTTAGAGCGGAGCCCCGGCCGCCGTGGGAGCCTTTCAGCGCCTTTCAGCGCGGGGACGACGACGACGCCTGCAGAGGGGATGAAAAGGGATCCGGACCAAATCCGCCAAAACGAACGTGAAAGTGAACCAAATGGGGCCGAGGGGGAGCAGAGGGGCGGGGGCGCGGCGGCCGCGGGGCGGGCCGAGCTAGGGCCGAGCTGCTCACCACCCCCTACCCGGCCGGCCCAGCAAACGCCGCCCGGCCGGCCGGCAAACGACCGCGCAAGGTCGGCGTCCTCCGCGCGACCGTCGTCATCCGGCCGGCGAGACACTCTCAAGCCTCCCGGACCCGCCAACCCGCCACCCTCCAGGACGGCGTCCTCTCGGCTGCCGTCGACAGCAGCCTCCACCACCTCCACCTCCTCTTCAATCAACCGCGTCCCCGTCCTCTCTCCCCACGGCGAGGTCGTCGACGGCGACAGCCTCCTCCGCCATCAGGACGACGCTCGCCTCCCCCCCGGGGCCTGGCCAGGCGGCCCCAAAGCACCCCCACGGGAGTTTGTCTGCAGCGCGCTGCTGCTGTTCCTGCTGCTGCACTCCAATGCGACGCCGCTCTCCTGCACGCAGTCACCGGGGCCGACCCGACCACACCGACCTCCTCAAGCAGCCCCCCAAACAGACGATTTCACGTGGCCCGTAAAAATTTATCGCGCTAATAAAAACTTCCTTTCTTTTCAAAGCGATTCTGCTCGTTCTGCTTCTGTTGCCGCTGCTGCTGGTGGCAGCCGCTGGTGGCAGCCGCTGGCCCCTGGCGGCAGCGGTCTCCGCGGCGCACTAAATCCCAGACAAACTCGATGAATAAACTGGAGTGCCATAACAGAACGGCCGGAGATTCTCCGAAACTCGTCTCGTGTGTGCGTACGTGCGAGCGGCAGCGGCAGTATGGTATACATCCTCCGCGAGAGTGAGGAGGAGGTGGGGGCGGAAGGGCTGGGGCCCTCCGCACGCGAACGGGGTGCTTGGGGGAAGGGGGCGCACCCGGAGAGGGTTGGCAGGGAAGGGATCTAGTTACGCTCGATCGTCAGCCAGCAAGACACCTGCCGTTGTGAAGGGAGGGTAGTCGTAGGGGAGGGGGAGGTGTCCTGTGTGTAGTGGTGCAGAGGGGGTCCTCCTCGGGGCCATCCCCCCAGTCATGTGAGAGAGGATACAACACGAAAGCCGAGTGGTACAGACGGGGGTGTCACGGCCGGTCACCGCCCCATCTTGCCCTCCCTCTCACTGTATGCAGAGTGTGAGAGGGGGGGGGGGGGCTCGGCCCGGGCCCGCCCGTCGCCGCCCGCACTGCGGGGCCCAGAGGGGACCACCCACCCACCAGCCTCCCCGGTACGGGCTGGAGGACGACAGAAGGGCGTGCTGCCTGTGTCGAGCTATTAAAACTCATTTACACGACGGCGCACGCACACGCACGCAAACGCACACGCACACAGTTGTGGTAGTGAAGGGGGGATAATTACGAGCGCCCCTTGCCATTCGATTGTTACGCAATTAGAGCGTCTACGAGCAATGACCCCCACCACCACACCCTCCCCCTCTTCCCCGCTGAGATCCAGAGGACGCCCCCCTCCCCCTTCCCCCTATTTCCAGCTGCAGCCACCCCGCCCACGCTCAGCACCAATGCCGAGGCCGAGGGGCGAAGCAGAGGCGACGTGCTTCCAGCCGACAACCCTCCTTCATTTACCTCCTGGTCGCGGCGTACCTCACGGCAGTCCAACCCCTTCAGCTCACCAGCCTGCCGCCCGCCTGGCCGGCGCGGTGCGGTGCGGTGCCATGGAGCTAAAGCGGTGTGCTGCCGGCCGCTCAAACACGCACACACACACACGCGCACGCACACAGAAGCGCACAGAGACACGCCGCAAAGGGTTGGCGCAGGGGAGGACGTCGTCGTCCACGTGACCTCAAAACGAACCGAGCCGAGCACGTGGGGAGGGGAGGAGGGAGAGGAAAGGGAAGGAGGGCAGGGGAGGGGAGGAGGGAGCAAAAGGGTGGAGGGTCCGGATGCTGCCGGTGGGGCACGAGCCATCCTCATACACCGCCAAACTCGTCCCCTCTATGGAGGTCCCCGTCGAACACACGGCAAAGGGGTCCCGGGTGGGGGAGGACATACACGCGGAGGATGGGACGCGGGGGGACGTCTACAAGGACGAGGTCCCCGGCCGCACACAAGCGGCTCTATATTCGCGGGGAAGAGGAAAAGGTCCATGAGCAAGCAGGAACACGACGGACGGGCACGGAGGGGAACGGAACTCATCTAAAAGCCGACATTAAAGTTAACGAAACGGCCGACCCGGCCGGGCCGGCCGCTGCAACCCTTCCCTTCGCGCGCCGGCCCTTGCACCCCACCCCCCTCGATTAGTAGGCTTCATGCAAATGAACAAAGAGCGGGGGTGGCGGGGGCTTACGTCGATAGACCTGACCAGAGCCCTTCAGCGGCCACTTTGGGGGCGGCGCAGCAGCAGGCAGCAGGCGCGGCGGGACTATACCCGGGAAACATCAAAAATATCAAAATTCGATTCCTGAAGGGCTGGGGCGGGACCTCGGGCGCGCCCCAGCAGCCACCCTCCCCGCCCTTTCCGCCCGCGAGGCCGGGATAATTGGATCTTTTTACCTGTTCTCTCTTCTTCAAGCTCTCAACGGAAGGAGGGCGGCGCGCGGGAAGAAGTCTTTTCATAAAGGAAGCAAGGAAAAAGGAAAGGTTTTTCGCATAAAATAACAGCCGCCCGCGAAACACGTGGCGTGATCGAGCAGCTCACTCACATACACCTTTCAGACAAAGCGAAAAAAAAAAATAATGATAAAGAAAAATAAAACAATATACTATAACGAACGCATCAAAAATAATCATGGTGGGTGGGGATTAGCAAAAGCGACGGGTCGCATTCTTCCTCCATGCCGCCCGAGTTACTGTCGGCGTTATGGGCTATGAGCAGACAGCCTCATTCCCGATGGCAGTCGCACGCGCCTCGGCTTATGGGGCGGCGGGGTGGATGGGGGTGGATGAGAAGGAGAAGAAAAACGTACACCGGAGTGGCGGAGCGGGGCCGGGGGCCGTTCTAAAACATGTGGACCTTGGGGAGGGGTACAAATATTATGAGGTCTAAAAGGATCAGGATCCGTCGACGGTCACTGGAAAGGGACCAATAGTATTTTTACCCCAGGGTACAAATATCATGGGGTCTCCGTCGACTACATAACCGTCCTGATCCTTTTGGGACCCAATCATATTTTTAACCCCCCCCCCCCCCCAAAAAAAAAGGCCAGGTGGTTTCCCAACTACCCCTACGCGGCACCAGTCATGAGAAAATGCAAATCATCAGGGTTGGGTGGGTAAAGCAGGAATAAAACCACGATGAAAACAACCACCAAAACTCACGGCCCTCTGCAAACTGAATACTCCATGGAATAACCGGCATCAATTGTTGAAATAAAATATATAAGTAAAGCAGGAGATAAAATAAAAACTGGGTAAAAAATGACGCTTATTAATGCATTCCGCCTCGGCGTGTAATATCTGGTGCGCTGGCGCGATGGCCTTCATTTTGTCGAGGAAATAGGCGCGTTCGGCTCCGACACCCTCGCGCCGCGCAGTGCAACCCTCCGCTCCTACTTCACCCTCCACACCGATGAGCTGAGCGGGGCTGAGCGGGGTGGAAACTTTATGGGAGGGGGAGGGGAGCGCTGGACCAGGGAGTGCCAATGACTGCGAGAGAAAGGGTCGCCGCCCCGCAGCTGCCGGAGGATGAAGAGTATAGAGAGACAGCTTCCATGGAGCAAAGACTTTGAGATCTCTTTGACGTGGAAAAGTAAAGTTTCCGCAGCCAGAGCGGAGCGCGGGGGCCTTTCTCCTGAGCCACACGGCGGCGGCGGGGAGGGTCCCGCCCGGGGGTGCGAAGTAGCGAGCAGGTCCGCGCTGGAGAAGCGAGCAGGCACCACCAACCCCACACCACGGGCCCGGGCCCGGGGGGCGAGCATCACCGAGGACATGTTATTTACCCTCAAATGCAACACCGTGAATAACGACTCGGTGCGAGAAATAAGAACAAACGACAGACCCTCCAGGTCAGCTCCCCGTCGACAAACAACGAAAGGGTTGCCTCCGCCCCGCCAGCTACGCTACGCCACCCAATCAAAGAGCCGAGGCGCGCTCCGGAGGGAAGGTCAAGACCCCCGCCTCCTCCTCCTCCTCCACCACCCCCTTCTTCTTATCCAGCGATCCGATCTGATTCGAAGGAGGGGGATAGGCAGCAGAGGGGAGGATGGGAGGGAGGGTGACTTTGATCAAACCAGACGGTGGGCAAATCCGGTCCAACAGAGCGGAGGAGACAGGTGCGTAGCGCCTCCTCACCTCACCACCCTCACCGTCGGGGAGGGTAAGAGACGAGGCTAAGGATGAGCGGAGCCGACTGTAGCCGGAGGCTGCGAGGGAAGGGAGGAGGAGAGGGGAGGGGAGGCGGGCACGCGACATACGGCGCCGATTCCAGATAAAGGGAGGGGTGGCAGCGAGGGTAGGGGAGCGGGGGTGACACACCCCGGGGTTTGTGGATATGCGGTGAGGGGAGGGGAGGCCCCAACCAGGGGTAGCTTTAGCCAAAGCAATCAGCATAGTAAAATCCGGCAACCCGGCGGCCGCGGCGGCGCGCGCTAGCCCAGCTAGACGGACGGACGCACGGACGGACGGACCCCGCGACGTCCACGGGACGCACGCGGGCACGAGTCCTTCCGTATGCAGGTCGCCGCCGGCCGCACGGCGCGGAGAGGTGTGCGGTTTGGCGCAGGGCGGCGGTGCGAAACGCCAGGTGGTGCTGCACGCGCGAATAGTGCAGCTTACAGCTTACACGCCCAAAACACATCACCATCATGACAATGGCAACAAAATATTCTGTTGCTATTTTCGACGCGGAATCTTGTGGGATCTTGTTTTGCAGAACGTGCACTTCCTCACACCGTCGTCGTCGTCAGCGACGCGGCGTCGTGGCACTACAGTGAGGCTATGCGGCAGTAAGACGGGAAGCCCTAGAGGTGTTGGGGGGGGGGG
>NW_026267131.1:1978206-1988096 GCF_000697945.3 Frankliniella occidentalis | reverse complement strand
GGGGGGCAGGGGCGGCCGGGCCAGACAGACCGAATGTGGGAAAGGAAGGGAGCACACGTACACGAACTGCGGATACGACTACTTGACTGTCATTCGAGCCGGGCCGACCGGCGGCGGCGCGGCAGGGCGCCTGCAACTGAGGGGGACAATGGGAGAACAAGTACCCCCCTCTCCTGCCCCTCAAAAGGGTTCCGGCCTCCGCTCGAGCGGCAAACGATCATGAGAAAAGTACCCCCCAAGTTGTACATAATCCGCGAAACCTTGCACACGGCGGCGCGTAGAGTCCCGACGCACGACGGCACGACACTCCGGGTGCAAACAAGTAGTGAGGCTTGTCCAGTGGGGAGCGCTGCCGGCCGCGCGACGGGCAACGCCCCGCCCCGCCCTTCCCTTCCCCGCTGTAATTACTGAACGCAGCACAGTCCGCTCCGCTCTGCTCAGCTCTGCTCTCCGAGCGCAGCCACCCACACACACGCCGCGCGGCTCAACAACAGTCGGTCCCGCCAAAGCTTTACAGCCACGAGTGCTTCAAGTTTCGAACTCCTCCTGATCTCATCCGTTAGGGCAATAAAATGAAAAATAAATAAATAAAAGTTACGCAAGTCTGGGAATGGAACATGCGACCAGCAGTTATGTGCACGACGGGAATACCCAACGCGGTAAGACGAAAAAAAAAGGCGTGGGACTTGAGATGGAAGACACTTTGACATCGGTTTAGACGACGAATGGACTCCGGAGAGATATTCGCACATGGAAGAATTCGCAACGGCGCCAACCACCAGCGTTGCAGTCTCCGCCAATTTCGCAAAACTTACCCAAAAGCCAGGCAGAAGAAGCTGCTTTTTCCATCAAAATATGAGTTTGAGGTGAGTCATGGACAAAATAGTGGGATAGGGTTCTATGTATACAAAGAACGTCTGATTCTGATCTTTAGTAGAAATTGAACAAGACGATAGAACTGACTTGAATCTTACATAATGCACTGGTAAAAATTTGATTGGTGTAGAACTTTTTTATTAGTATTTAATCAACAGTTTCAGACTCTTACCTATTTTAAAAAGAAATGTGTGCAAATATTTTATGCTCAACTCGTACTGTACTTAAATGATTATGTTCAAAATGAGCAGCCCATAAGCTGTATATCATAATGCATAGCTTTGTTTCATTAAACATGGCAAAAATAAGCTGTATTCTTTGATAAAAACATTGATGTCTAACATATTACAATGTATAGCTCAACCAAAGTAAAAAACCTGTTGAAATTTACTGGATTTTACCGGGAATTGTAAAAAAATAGAATGATCACAGGTAAAATCCATCTTAGGCAAGTTGACTAATGAAACCTTTGAAATCTTTTAAAGATGCTGCTTCCTACATATCTCAAAACAATCAGGACGCCTACTTACGAATTTGCCTATGAGGTAATTTAAATCTAATTTGCAATTTGTTTTCAGTGGGAACTTGTTTTGTTTACAGGCTACAAAAAGTTTCAAGTACCACACCCAACAAAAAATAATAATTTCACCATAATAATGATTCTGCTAGTTACAAATGACTTGGGTTGTTGCATTGATAAGTATAATTACAAAGACAATATTATGACTATCAAATTTTTCTTTCAGATATAAGTGACAATTACTCCCAGAGTTGCCATTTTTATCAACAATAACAAGGAGTGGCTCTTACAGGTGGATGGGAGTGATAAGCAAACAGGTAGATAAGCTGGAGAACCCAGATGACTTCAGGCACAAGTTTACCCACTATAGAATCAAAGACAATGCAAAAGGTGTTCAAAAATTACCAAGCCAGTGCAAAATAAGTCTAATTCCAGAGAACCCTAACCTTGAAACTAGTTCACCTGCCCGCTGGATCAGTGGGGCCCGGAGGAGGTAAATAAGCCCCCCGTTTGCTCTTAAGCCCAACCAAAATTTACGGCAAAAACAACCGTGACACCAACTGAATTTCAGGCCGCTGGCTCAGTTAGGGCCGGGCCAAGCCGGGACGTCAACACGGAGGTGTTGGGCGGGTGCGTGGCGCTGGCGCGGTCACGGCGACGCCCAAACGTACCTGGGTACTCCGACGGGTAGCGTCCTCTTCTGCATTTCCTAGCTCCGTCTCAGAGCGCCGCACACGAAAACCAGGCCTCGGCGCACGATAATCCAAGTTTGGTGCGTGAATCTTGACACAAAATCGCACAAAACTACAACCACATTCGCGTAAATTTATCCGAATTCCATTCCTAAAACTTCACTGGACTGGACTAGGGAGCGCTCACTCTCCGCCCCGACCCAACTTCTCCCCACCACTACACTGCACGGACACACCTCGCTCACTCACTCCCGCGGCGGCCCGCCGGACTGGAACTCTTGTTGTTGTTGTTTTTGGTTTTGTTGTTGGGCTCGCTCAGCGCTGCCAGGGTTGCCAACCGGCAGCACGAAAAGCCCTGTTCACGTATCGCTGTCGGTTGGACAGCGCAAAAAGTACACATAAAGTGATGGAGTAAAATAAGTAAAGGCTTGGAGAAACTGCTATCATTTGAAATACGAGCAACGTTTGATCAACCCATCGAATTGGACTGATTCCTTTACTGTTCATAAATTTCTGTTATGCATTTTCTGCGCATGCGCGCGCCCACGGCGCGCCATAGTTTGAATGGAATATGAGTTTCGGCCCCACGCATAAGCACGCATCACGCATGATGAGCAAGCGTTGTTTAGAATTTTCACTTTAATTGAAGTCATGTTAAAGTTGAAGGAAGTAAATAACATTACCAAAATTTGTAATTTTTTGAAAATATATTTTTAGCCAACAACAAAGACACATGCATGAGACAGGAGATTATCGATTCTTGACAAAAGTTTAAAGAAGACAGATGACATTTGATTGTAACAGTTTTAAGTACAAGACTCACTGCTTTCAGCATTTATTACACACACAGTACCATGTTCATAGGTATGCTGAAGATCACATTTATTATTATGCCTTTTAATGTCCAAATAAAAATTGTTACAATGTTCAAGCAATGCAATCATCAGTATACCTATGAGCCAATTCTTAAAATTAAAACTTAAGGACAGCAGAACACATAACTAACAATATACTTCAGCGATTCATCATGGAAGCCTCATTATTATTTTCATAAAATGATTGATCAGGCTGCTCTCATGGTTTGGTTGTTCGGTGGTAAAATTCAAAAAAGAACCATAATAAAGAAATGTACAGTCTTTTACATGAACTTCAGTACACATACTTTCCTCAGAAAATCAGCACAAACCCTGATCCCTCACTCCCGTGCTAAAGAGAATGTAAACTGATAAGTAGAATTTTCTCTTCTGATGAAATAAATAAGGGGTTGGCTAGAACAAGATCTTATCAAAAGTGATAGTTTCAGGAATCTGTAATTATATTTCTTCAGAGCAATGAGATAAGGAAATGAAAAGAGTGGTAGGTATTGAATTTACAGGAAAGGGGTTCGTCTTTATTTACGTAGTGAGAAAATGTGATGTTGTACCCATCTTTCAGTATTTTGATACAAAAAAGGGGTAAGAATAAGGATGATTTCCCACAATGAAGAATTTGGCACACAAATTATTTTCAGATGCATTGACGATTGTCTTGTCTATGGTTATACTAGTAAACTTCCCATCTTACGAAACTGAAACTGTCCTCTCATGGATTGCACAAGACCATTAATTATCACAGAATAGGCTTACAGATTATAAGTTAGGTAGTAAAACCTTATAAGAAAAAAAACATGCTTAGCTATGGCATGGAACTACAACGTAAACCCTAAATCCAATGACATCTCCCTTCGCAACTACAAACAGGTTCACCTTTTTAACCAAGGCACAAAATATCTTGTAGAAGTGTAACATTAAATAGTTTGTCATAATTTGTCATAACACACTCTTGTGGCAACTAGCAGCAAAGAGTTCAATTTTCTTTGGCACACAAGCCTCCACCTAGCTTGCCGGTAGACTCCACTCAATCTTGACAAATTTTTGAGTTAGTAAAATAATGAGCAATAATTTTTTACTGAGTATAGTAATGAAATGCATACATACTCAGACTTTTATGGATACCATAAATAAGTGCTATGATTCTCAACACTTTAAAAAAAATTATTACTGAACCTTAAAACTGATGATAGAAAACTTGGCTGCATGCCTATACCTTAAAAACTGATTCACAATAATATCCTATCTCTAAAAGCTCACAATTTTTAAAATGATTACTTGTCTCATTCTCTAATTAACTAGCGCTCATGTTTTTTATACATTAATTCATTGACCTTGACTGTGACAATCAAGGAATAGAAAATATAAATTTCATGTATCAATATACATCTTGATACTACAACACAAAAGTGTATTCAACTAAGCTCAAATCCAGCATTTGATTGGAGAGCATACATCAATCTCTCACGAAGAAGATTTTCATTTTCAAATGCGGGTAATTTTAACAAGTTCATGCATGTGGACGCTGTTGGTAATCGGTCTTGACCTCCTGCATGCTGAATGCAGAAAGGAGGATTTAATTCCTGGAAAATAATAGATAGATATTTATGGTGACTATCATTGATCAATTTTGATTTCACTAGGAAAGAGACTTCACTCAAAATTAAGAAAATTTTAATGATTTACCTTAAAGCCAAGCAAAGGTGGTCGTGAACAACTGGTTACAAATTTAAGTAGTTGTCGAAGCTGAATGTCCGAGAAATTTTGCACAACTTTCCAAAACAATCTTATTGTTTTATGGTTTGGCTCAAATCCACCTGGAAATAAGAAAGAAAAAAAAGATGTTTCTCAAAGTCGGTTTTTCCATTTTGCAAAACTATCTCCAGAAGCAGAAGATCAAGGTTTACCTGTATAATTTGTATGATTTTTAAGATCCTCAATATCTACAGGTATTTCAGCCCCAGATATAAGAACTTGGACCTCCTTGTTGTTAAACATATGGATCCATTCTAAGGGAATAACATTTGCCAAGCCCTGAAAAGATAACCAATAATGATGATAACATACAGTTCCTTGTAAGAAGAAATAGTTAAGAGAGAAAAGCATTATTATCACTTACCTGACGGAACGCATTGCACTGGGCTCTTATTTGTTTATTCAACCTATAGTCTGCTGTTAAGTGTATATATTCAATTCTATTTACTGATGTCACAGGAATATTTGAGCCCCCCGGCTTCAGCTCCTCAACCTGTCAATTTAAAAGACAATTAGATAGCTCAGGAGTAAAATACAAACCACATTAGAGCAGTGATGAAACCCACCTTTGTTTCTCCAAGTTCGTCATTCACAACAGTGAAATCAAGACCTAACTCTGAAACATCTTCCTCATAGTTTTTCAGAAAGAGTAAATTCTTGTACATTACAGGGTCAAGTGATGCAAGGTGGTGTACACCCACATCAGAATTTCTTCCAATCAGCTTGGAAAGGAAAAATTCGGCTAGAGGTAACTCAACCAAGAGGTTTTCATACAAACACTGTAGAAGGAATAAAAACTCATTAACAAAAAAGTAAAACAAAATAATACATATTTTTAAAGGTATGTTTTGGGAAGTTCTGAATGAAGTACCTTTCCAAGGACTCTTCCTATAAAGTAATAGTGTCTAGTAAAATCTTCGACAATAAGATGTACATTCGGATTGGGGTACAAAAGATTGTCATTGGTTGTCATGAAAAAACCCCTGTTGGGGTCAAACGCTGTCTTCAACAGCTCTGATAAGAATTCTCGAAAGAGCCCCCCTCCATCAACTCCAGCCTCCTCAGCTCCAGCCACATTTGTCAACTGAACTCGCATTTTTAGACGTAGGTCAGGTTCTGAAAGAAACACATTGATTACTTAAATGCTGCTGACAGATAGATAGATCTGCAGCAAATTTAAACCTACCATTTTCAGGGGAGAGCCTATCAAAAGCATCTTCATATAAATGAGATCTCCTAACGCTAATGTTTATTGTTCTACCCATGAGAAATTGTACTTCTTCACCCTGATGTTCAATTTTATCTCTGTAAACCAATGATTGGAAAACCTTTACTCGTTCTTGAAATGCTACGAGAAAAGGTAACTCCCTTAAAATGGTTAACACCCTAACTTCCTTTGTTGTAAGTGGGGGACCATCAACTGGAAAAGAATTAACAATAAATTATTGACTAGGAGAGTTTTTTCTAACTGACAAACTTCAGGCAAAATTATGATGACCAGTGACTTACCTAACTCATCTCTCGAAAGAACACGAATAGTCTGGAATGGTCTGTAGGCCCTTAACCTTTGCCTTCTGATGACAAAGTCTTTAGGTTTCTCCATAGGAATCACAATTTGCTTGGAGATCCAATGGTCTAGTGGACAAAACTGTCTTCTAAGATCTCGAGCATGGAGTTGCTGGACGAGACCAACCACGACCTGAAATAACATGAACAAGATGAGGGTAGACACATAAAGTTTGTACAAAGTGTTGATTTAAACAGTATACGCATTATGGAAATTTTCGCAGTCTACCTTAAAAAGATGTGACCACATTTGGGTATCTTGAGCTGTTTGTGAAACAATCGGATGATCATGGAGTGTTGTTACAGCAGTACGGTAATCCTCTCGTACAGAAGGCCTTGATTCGGGAAATGCCAGTTCAACCAGGCCGAGGCTCACCTCCTTCAGTCGAAGGCTAATGGTAACCAACTCATTTAAAGTAAAAGGCATATTTTGAGCTGTTACACCTAAAGCTGTGACATCAAAACAGAAAATATAAGAAAATGTAAAAAGAAAAAGAGAGACAAAATGGAGAGTCCTTGTAACTAACCTGTTATTTCATCGGAATAAAATTCAGCATCATGAAGAGTGATTAAAAGCATTGTGTTAAGGGAACAGAACACAGCCAAAAGGGGGACAATCTTCACAGAGTCTTCTGGAGTAGTTTGAACACCTCGTGCAATAACATTTAATAGGGGAGTGGCCTCTCCAAATATTGAGGTTTGAGTTACTAATGTAGCAGCAGTCCATACAGCACGTAAAAATGATGGTCTCAGAGCTAACAAATTTAAAATACGATACTGGTGGGCAGCAGAACGATGTGAAACTAGTAAATTATGGCAAACTTGACATAATGGTTGGAGAATAAGAGGATCCCCTGAGCAAGCCTCTAAGGAATTTAAGAGGCTTTGAACCCTAGTTGGATTATTCATGAGTGAGACGCAAGCTTGTATCACCTGAGAAAGGAATTTATTTTTTGTATTAGTTGGTGCAAATAGTGTGTTAAATGATACCTGAAAAAAAAGTGCAGACATTGAAGCATACCTCTATTTCTTCATTTTTTATTCCCTTTCTTTTTGAATCAATTTCACTATCAGAGTCCTGATCGGAATCATCATCCATCTTCATCTTTGCTGCTAGAGGTAAAACCTGACCCATTTTTGACGTAAGGGCCGCCAAAATTTGAAGGTAGCTTTGAAGGAATGGTTTTGGCATCAACCCATGTTCCTCTTTAAAAATAAGAAATAAGTTAATAACAAATTTACAAAGCTTTTGGAAAATTAATTAAATTTCTGAGACTTACTTAAATTAGTTGGATCCAGAGTTAAGAAAGAGTACAGGAGAAATGAGGTGAAGGGAACTACTGATTTTAAGTCATAGCATAATGTCTCAGTCAAAGCAGCAAAAGGAAATTCAGGGAGAACAGATAGAGCTGGTAACACAAATAATTTTATAGGCTCAGTCAGCGGCGGGCAAAGTATACTCTCACAAAGTCCTTTCAATATAGTCATCCTGTAATGAAAAACAAAATAAATAAATAAATGCACCACATGTTTTGAGATTTTTTCAGGGAAGAACAGAAGTGTCAAATATCCTTATAGCTACCTAATATGATAGTCTGGCATAACTGATACAAGCTGTAAAGGTTGAACCAGCATCTCCAACAAACAAGCCACTAAGGGTGTTGGTGGGTTTGTAGAAGTTTCAAGTAATGGAGGAGTTCGACTATCCAAGAGCTCTCGAACGTATTGCATGTACCCTACAGATAGAGAAAATAAAATAAGGAATGTATGTACATGTTCTGCTTCTAAAAGAGTTGTGAACACCTATATTCTAAAATTTACTTACCCTTTCTCACTAAATAGGCATAAGTGTTAGAGAGATGTAGCACAGCCCCTTGTTCACCAAGAACTTGACGAACATTTTCTAGGGATGTGAAAACCTCCACAACTCTTAAAGGAGATGCAATTGAGTCTTTTGTACTTGCACTGCATACATACTGCACACTCAATAACAAAAGTCTGCGTAAACGCCACTGCCATGGGTCACCAGGCCTCAGAGCAGATTCTAAAACAGCAGCTTTTTGTTTCAACATCAGTTGCAGGATGTTAACCTATTAATATACAGGAATGGAATGGAACTTAAGATATGAATATTAATTGGTCATCAATGTTCTTTTACCAGGATCTTTAGTCTTACCAGCCTTAAGCCATCAGTTTCCTGCGAATAGAAGAATAGTAGTTTTGAAGAGAGTAATGACAATTGATTCCACTGAGAACCATTACTGCTACTAGTTAAAAGAGTGTCAAACTGAGCTCGCAGTAATTTTTTCTGGTATGTTCTTGTCAAAAAACTACGAACTAAGGCCTGAATAACTTTCACACTGTTCAGCTTTCTTCTCTGTTCCTAAAATACCAAGAAAAATAATTGAATAATTTATCAGTATTATAGGTAAACTGAAATGAAAATTTTGAACAACACACACCTCTCTCTTTTGACGTTCAGCTTGAGCCCTTCGAATGAGTTCACTCCTATCTTCGACTTTGCTTGCACCTCCATACGATTGCTGAGGCATACGCCTGAACTCTCCATCGAACTGATATTGTGACATTTTGATGTCCTCCACTACTTTTTATGGAAATTGATCAAAAACAGCTTCTTGTCCATAGAGGGTATCAACTGAAAGTAAAATATTGCATGAACAAGTGACTCAGCAGGAAAGAGAAAAAAAAGTATTGTAAGAAAGAAAGCAGAGAAGCAATAGAAATACTGGGTGCAACAAAAATTATTTACACATGACTTAAAACAATCCAAATGAGGACATAACCAATGAGCAAAGCAGACAAAAACAAGACACACAAAGGAAAACATAACCTTCACTTCAACACCCTTAAAATGAACAGTCTTAATATTTAATTTGAACAAATATCAGTATATGACAAAAAGGTAACTCTTACCTACAACACCTTTGACTCAGCAAGTTTGTTTACGATGGTTCGATGACAAATTAAACACAACTTGCATATTTCGGCATTTAGTGTAGGTCTGTCAATAACAATGGGAGGGTAAATTGAGCATGGATAGAAAGATTCTATAATATAAGTTTTGTTTTATGAAATCCTAAGCACCGTACAATCTATTTTCAATTAATCAATGGGGAAATAATAGGGCCATGAAAATAGTCATCAGCAAAACATGATGATGATTTCTCACAGCCTTCGAGTCTCCTGCAGCTGTCAAGTCAAACAAATGACGGCGTCGTCTGCTGTTGGGCCTGCCCCGGTCTGACAGCGGGCAGGGCTAGTGCGATTATGAGTGCATTGCGTGGTGCATTGCAATTGCATAATTGCACCGATTGCACGCATTGCACGAAGGGAGTGAGTCGGGTGTTCGAACCCCTCCAATAACACGGTCGATACGTCAACACATGTAAGTACTACAGCGCAGCCAAGTAATTTTGATCGAAAAAGGGGTAAAGGTCATTTACCATGTGTCTCCACTTATGTGTGTTTCTAATACCCTGGCATCTATGGCTTTGCTAATTTTACGTTGTGTCTTTCTTACAAGTGTGTAAAATTTGGATGGATGCTAAAAAAAAAAAACAACACTCATTTAACCATATTTTATACATTATT
>NW_026267131.1:1973286-1975686 GCF_000697945.3 Frankliniella occidentalis | reverse complement strand
CCCCCATCTCCCCTTCGCCCCTCATCCGCCCTGAAGAAGACGCAGCAAACTGAGGTCGGAACAACAGTCAAGTTCAATGCTAATCGAATGCCGTGCGAGCCACGGGGCCCGTCCACGCGACTATTGGGCTGTGTGTGTGTGTGTGTGTGTTTTGCTACTCACGCTCGAGTGATTCCACGTGGTAGCCATATTATTCGTCTTCATGGGAGAAAGGTAAGTGAGGGCAAAAGAAAAAAAACAACAACGACACAAACACATTTTTTCTCCATGTTTCATGGCATAAACATATATTATTAAATAATAATAAATTAGAATGACACAAATTCATTACAATCACAATAAGACTTATTGTCTTCCTTAGTAAAACCTTGGTGGATTGTATCGACACTAGAGTGTTATAGGGTTTCGATTGACTCCCAAAAACGCTTAGCGGCTTTAGCCCTCTTCGCTTATTTGTCAGTCTTCGCGTTCTGGTGGATCGTGAGACTTAAACATTATCAACTTCACCGCGTCAAATTTTAGATTTATTTACATAACGACCTGCTTTTAAAAGTAGGTTTCAATAATGGCAGAGCCACAAAGGTAACATAAAAGACTTTTATTGCACTATGAATTTTCTTTACAAAAAAATATACATAGCTTTTTTTTTCAGCACACTTTATCACAGAGTAAATGAGCGACGCTGCGGTAAAAGAGCCTTCTACGGTTTGACACAAAGAATTGACACACATTTCTTTCTTTTACAGGGAAAACGGAAAATTACATACTACTATTTACAATCTTATCTTCATCTTTGCGAGATAGTCGTTCCCACGCGTCAATGACTAACATTGGTAATCTTATGCGACTAATGGTAAACAAAAGGAAGAACCACAAACACACTTAACTACAGCACATGCTCTAAAAACAACTACAACGTCATTATAAAAGGTAACTTCTTAACAGTGATAGGCACTTGAGACTTAAATTTAAACTGCTTACAACTACGTTTCAAAAAAACAAAGACCACGAATAAATACATCAACTTTACAACACAGCCTGCTCGCTGGGGCTTTGACATTTAGCACAGATCATTCGGTCGGCAGTCGCCACTTGAACTGTCAATGCTGCAGCGAACATGCATCATTATGCTAAGCACAACCATACTGACGTAAAATTAAGAGGAATAAACTTACTGGGAAAAGAACTCTAACACATCTTACTCTGCTGTTCGTGCTGGTAATCAATTAACAAATGAAGTCACACAAACAACTGGCATACACGTTATTGTTATTTACAGTTTGGCCACTCCGCGTTTGAGAACGCACTGCGAAGGGAAGTCCATCGTTATAAACGAATCAACGCAACAACTACTCTGTTGTGGAATTCCCTCTGAAAATCGCGCGCCTGGTCTGTGCAGCCGCGTCCGTCCCAGTGGCTCTGACCTAACCTGTTCTACTAGAGATAACATCGGCCACCATATGCTGCTTTAGGAGGTCACGACGCCGAGCCGAGCGACGCCTCGCGGGGCGAAGGGGGAGGGGGGAGGGGGGTTATGACTCACCCGCGACCGCAAACCTCGCTTGTCAAATTTTCGCGCCGCCGACGTCACGTGAGTGCGACGAACGTTCTGTGCAACCGCGCCGTCAAGTGCGTGACTTTGCTTTACGCACTTGCACGTGTTGGACACTCTGTTGCGCACTTGCGCATGGAGGCACCGGCATTCGCGCGGTGCTTGTTCCGCAGAGGACGTCACGTGCGAGGCTCATCAAAAGCTACAAGATTAGAAGTTAGGATTCTTTACAAGTCTTTGAGGTGAACGAATAGATTTGAGTGGATTTTAAATTTGGAACAAATCAAAAACGACTGTATAATTTTGGGTTCAGCAAGGTCACGCTAGACGGTGCTGATAAATTTCCGAACGAATTAATTCGTCATTCATGACCATAGCACAAAAAGTTGACGATTCGGCAGTGTCACCTTATTCGACCACGTTCACGGTGTGTCCGCTCCTAGGGGAGGTCACGCGGACCAAGATGGGAGTGCAGGCGGCGCGGCCGGCCGGTGGCGGTGCAGTGCGGCAGCGCGCGGCGTACAAGGCGGCGGCGCTTTGGGTTCCTTACGCGAAACGTACCCTCGACACGCAAAGCAAAGGCAGTGGCGAATATGACATGTCGGTGGCAGTTGTGTGTATGTCGTGTGTAAGTGTGTGTGTGTGTGTGCGCGCGCGCGAGTAGGCCAGCAGTGATGGCTGTTCTGGCCATGACTCGGACGGCCTGGCTCTGCGCGCGCCGCACGGTGACGGGGCACCTATTGAGTGCCACTCAATGCTGGCAGGAAGGAAATCAAAAGCCTTCCTCGCCTCTCCCTCCCCCCCCTCTCTCTCTCTCTCTCTCTCTCTCTCTCTCTCTCTCTCTCTCT
>NW_026267131.1:1961736-1968831 GCF_000697945.3 Frankliniella occidentalis | reverse complement strand
CCCCCCCCTTCCGCCTCTAAGGACGTCGTCGTCCGCGACCCTCCTTGCTTTCCTAATTCAGAGACCTTCGCGGGTTAAGCGGTCCGAATGGAGGGAAAGCCCACCCCGGCGCCGTCACTCTCCAGTGGCCGCGCAGCCCGAGGAGACCGCGGCCAGGAAGGCCGCCGCACCTCCTCGCCGAGCTGCGTCCATTGGCACTATACTGACTATACAGGCTGGACTTACTGCTAAACGCGTTACTGTACTACTGATCGAGTAACAACACAACACTCCTCGCGTGAAGGTCCTTCGCTCGTCATCAGCGGCCGTCCCGTCCGCACGGGAGAGAGCGACGCCTACGCCATATTTCACGGATGGACAGTTGGCGGCACTGCGCGTGCGATAAATTTCAGGCGATGTTGGTACCGGCGGGGCGGACGCGACGTTCAGGGACGCCAGGGCTCCCGTACCTTACAGTTTGGAGTCGTTACAGGACGAGGGCGACACCGGCCTCGTCGGGGAGGGGAGGCCGGCGTGGCAACTGGCCCTCCCCGGCAGTACAGGGTATACACTAGCACACCTCCGGGATGTCGTTCTCGCGGGTGAAGCCGCGGCCGCCGTCAGGTCCCCGTGGCAACCGCATGATGTTCTCGGGGACGCCGGCGCCCGACAGCCTCCGGACAGCGGCGTGCTCGCCGACGACAGACGGCTGCGAGGCGGAGGCCGCCGCGGCTGCGGCAGCCGCGAAGAGGACGGCCGGCTTCCTGGAGAGGTCGCCGGAGTTGCGCCGCGGTCCGAAGCCGCCCGGGGAGGGCGGCACGTGGTGGTGGTCGTGAAGCGGCGGCGGCGGCCGCGAGCAGGCGCACGAGCAGCAGTCGTGGTGGTGGTGGTGGCCGTGGGCACCGTGACCACCGTGGTGCTCGCCGCCCAGGCCGAGCGCCGCCATGCGCCGCAGCAGCTGGTGCTCCAGGTGGTGGCCGCCCTGGTGGTGGCCGGAGCCGCGGCGGCCCAGGAACACCTCCTCCTCGAGCACGCCGCTGCCCGTCGAGGCGCCGCTGCCACGCCGCCCGCCCAGGTAGCAGGGCCCCGTGGACGCGCCGCTGTCCCTGCGGCTGCTGAGGTCCGAGCCGCCCGAGCTCTTCCTGGACCGGAAGGAGCCGTAGCCGTCCGAGTCCGAGTCCTTGCCGGAGCAGCGGCGCAGTGCGGTGATGC
The DNA here is from genome assembly GCF_000697945.3 of Frankliniella occidentalis. Taxonomy (NCBI): domain Eukaryota; kingdom Metazoa; phylum Arthropoda; class Insecta; order Thysanoptera; family Thripidae; genus Frankliniella; species Frankliniella occidentalis. The sequence goes on along the minus strand of NW_026267131.1, from coordinate 1,967,640 downwards.
CGTGGCCGTGGACGCCGTCCAGGATGAAGGCGGCGCTGTTGGAGCGCGAGGACCGGCCTGAGCAGCACGACTCGGAGCCCGAGTCCCAGCCGGCCGACATGCGGCGCGGGCCCAGCGCCGTGCCCACCGGCAGGTCGAACGAGGCCGCCGAGTTGGAGCGGCTGCGCGAGTACTCGGAGCCCGAGCCGTACAGCGAGCCCGAGCTGGGCGCGCGGTGGTAGCCGTAGTAGCCGTCCTCGCAGCCCGAGTCCCGCGAGTACCGGCGCTGCAGCCAGTGCTTGCCGGGCTGACAGTCGAGGGGCGAGGAGCCTCTGCGCTGCTGCAGCGAGCGGATATAGCGCTGGTGCTCGCCCTCTGCCTCGGAGCCGGACGCGTACTCCGACTGCGGTTCCTTGCCGAGGATGTTCTTCTTGTTGGCGGCGCGCTTCTTGGCGGGCGGCGCGGCCGCGGGCGGCGCGTTCAGCTCGAGGACGCGCATGCCGCTCAGGTCGCCGGCGGAGTAGCGCCAGTCCCAGTCGCGCTTGGCCACGGCGGTGAGCGCCGACTCGGTGCGGACGAACTCGACGAGCGCGGACACCACGCCGTGCATCTCGGGGTGCTTGGTCACGAAGGCGCGCACGTCCGCCGGGATGGGGTTGCCCGGGCGGAGGATGCGCACGAGGGCGATGTCCCCGCAGCAGCGGAACAGCTCGGCCACGCTCTCGATGGTGGGCTTGTCGTGGGGCAGGTTGATGGCCACCACAGTGCGTGACGGCGTGGTCTGGTCGTACGCGGGCAGTGGGTCAACGCGCCGCAGCTTGGTGCCGGCTTCGTTGATCTCCAGCTTTGTGGACTGCTTGAGGGCGAATGCCACCACGCGCCAGTCCCGAGCAATGTGCTTGACTCTCTTGAAGCTCGAGATGAGCTTGAGGCTGACGTAGCCCTCCTTGTTGCGCTTCACGTGCTTCAGCAGAAACGCGTCTTTGGTTATGTTCACGTCTGAGAAGTAAAACTCGACCTGGTCCACAATGCGGCGCGACAGTTCTTCGTCCGGAGGGTCGAACGGTGGAAGGTCGTCGTCGGCGTTGGCAGCCGAGTTCTTGTTGGACTCTGTGACGACCTTACGGTCCTCGGCGTCGCTCACCCCCGCCTCGGAGCCCGAGTCTGAACGGTCGCCCAGGTTGGCGCTGTCGTCCTTGTCACGCACGGGGCTGTCCACGGAGCGCTCGCTATCCGTGGACGCGAGGCTGTCGGTGGTGTCACGGTGCTGCATCGGCGGCGGCCTGAAGGGCACCTCGCCGGTGGGGCGCAGCACCACATGCACGTCGTCGTCCGAGTCGTCGGGGCTGTCGGGCACCGGGACCTCCTTGACGGCGTCCATTGTGCCGGCGGGTGCCGTCGCTGTCGGCGCCGACGAAGGCACGAACTCGGGCGCCGTGGGCTTGAGCGACGTCCTGGACAGGATCTGGTCCGTCTCCATCGGGGCTGAGGCGGCTACGAAATCAGAACGCGCTCCTGCTTCTGCTTCGCTCTCCGTTCTCACTCACTGGCGCATCGCACTCGCGGGTGGCGCTGGCGCGTTGGCGGGGAGGTTCGCGCGAGTGTTTGACCTGCCTGCGCGGCGCACGGTGCGACACGGCGTGCGAGCTGCGGTTGACTGGCGTTACCTAACCGGCAGCCGCCTTTTCTACCGCCCCCCACCACCGGCACGCCGGCAGCCCCCGCCGGCCCCCGCGCCGGCCCCCTCCGCCGCCCCGGGCCCGCCCCTCCTCGCGGAGGACCACGCCGCGCCGCGACCTGCCCCAACCAACGCGGCCGCCGCGCCGATAGCGGGCGGGAACCGATAGACAACTAGATGTGACCACGCACCTCCCTCTCGAATTTGTTTCAGGCCTAGTTTTACATCGTAAATCATATCGTCTCTCCACACGTTGAGAGATGTGGAGAAATGAGAGTGGCGACGAGGTGCATGGATTCTCTGTCAAAGAGGCGCGAAGCTGTGTCGTTTATTACGCTCAGGACTCACGTAAGTCCCGGGGGATGGGGCGCTGCACTCATGTGAGCGCGCCCCGGGCCGCGGGCGCTCCTGCTCGTACTTCGCCGCCGAGCTCTTCCGTCTTCCTCGGGTCGTGCCTCGTGCCGTCCTTGGCGCTGGGCTGCGCGGCCGCGCCGCACGCCTCGCCGGCCGGCCGGGCCCCTGGCAGAGCTACAGTCCCGTGACGCAGGCGCGCGCGACCCTCCCGGCGGTGGCCTACCCGCCGGGCGCTCCGGCCCACTGCCGCTCCTGCACTCCGCCGCGCCGCCCCACCCGCAGCAACAGCCAGCGGCAGGCGGCCCGGCCCTGACCTCCGCTGGGTCGGCGGGTCGGCACCGGCAACAAGCTCGCCGACAGCGAGTGGAGCCCGGGGCCCAGGCTCGGGACCCAGTCCGGTCCGCTGGTCGGTCTTGTTGTCCAGGCCGGCGGAGCCCGGCGGAGCCTGGCGGAGCCGGTGCGGCGGCGAGCCCAGCCCCGGCCGGCAGGCAGGAGCAGTATTAAACTTGAACTTGGCGACCGCGTTCGAGGTCGCCTCCCTCCCCTCCCGCCTGCTCCTGGCCGGCGCCGAGCCGAGCGTCCACTAGTAGTGCTGGCGGGGCGGGGCAGGGCGTGGCGGGGCGGGGCGAGGCGTGGCGGGGCATTTGTAGTCGCCTCCTCAGGACTTCACAACTTCCGGTGTCCCCCCGCGGAGCGCGTGGTCCCGGAGCGACGCCGCGGTCGCCGCTGATCCCATTGCGTCGCCGAGTCCCCCGCCGGCCACGCCCTGCTGGACTCCCCGTCGTCGCGTAGCCTCACGCCCCACCCGCCTCAGCCCTCACCCAACCCCTCCCCGCCCCACCCCGGCCGGTCGTACCCCGCAGGTGGCGACCCCAGCGCAGCCGGCGCGAGCCGAGCGTCCTTCCTCCCAGCAGCCAGCGCTGCCGCCGCTGCCAGGCGGCCCACTGCGGACGTCGCAGGACACCACGTATGGGCACAGCCGCGCGCCGCGCTCCCCGGAAGTGAAGCCCTCCCCCCCTCCCGCGCACATACGCACCCGCGGACGTTCTGTGGTCACCATCCCAAACTTGGGGGTGCCTGCCCATGCCAACTACCAACTCTTCCAACTATACAACTTTGCTCGCGGAAGCATGCACACATTTTTGCAATTCGTGCTTAGTTTTGTTCGTGTCCTTGGATTCACCTGAAGCGTCATTTTGTAGCATTTGCCCGAGCATTTGCCTCACGCGCCGCTGCTGTAAGCCCGGCGATTAGTGATAAGCGAGCTCATGGTGTTTGGGTGCGCCGTTGCGCCGGGAGGCCTCCGCCGTGCCATCCGGGCCTCTGCACTCGGCGGCGAGCTTTGAGTATACTTTGCGTATCGTATCTCCCGAGGGCAGCCGGGTGCTGAGGTGGGTGCAAAGAGCACTCACACACGCCCGCCCGCCCGCCTACAAGCCCGCGAGCTCTCGGTACGGCACAAGGAGGTGACTTGCGCACTGGGCAGGTGTGGGGGGCGGCCCGGCCCGGCCCGACTCCCTGCACTTCCGTCAATAACAACAACAACAATGGCATTGAGCGGACGGCCGGCCGGGCCTGCTGGTCGGTTATTACTTACGAGGTGACGGAAGGAAAGTGAGGCCGCGTTAAAAGTACAGCGCGGCCCAAGTACTAGGTAACTCGGCCGGGTACGCATATAAAGCAGTTTTCGCTCAAAAAGGCTGTTCTCTCTCTTTGGAACGTTTTACTCCGCTGAGCTGTGTGGGTTTACTAAGAGTTAGTACACCGAGAACATTGTCTTGTTCAAATTGCATTGGTGCAAATGAAAATTGCATTGCCCTGATGCAGACGTTCTTGAGAAATCAGGGGTCAAGGACGTGCTTTTAAAAGCGAATTCGTGGGTGTTCAATTACCTTTCGCGAGTGTGAGTTAAAAGGGGTTGAGTCGCTGCGCGGCGCGGCGGGCGTGTGGCTGAGAGGAGAGGATGTGCCGAGTCCGTCCCCCCGACAACCTGGCCAAGGCGGCGTCCTTCACCGGCGGCGTGCCGGCGGGGGGGAGTGGGACGAACAAGAGTAGCATCAGCAGGAGGAGGAAGAGGGGGAGGCGGCTGTGGGGCGAAAGGGCCGCCCAAGGCCAAGGGTTTTACCTGCTGACCACGCCCGCCGCGCAGCCACCTGGTTCAAATAAAAGCAAGAGTGAATAATGAGGAGAAGGCACAACATTCCTTGCGTTCGTCGTTATTTCTCATCCTCCGCAGGTGCCCTCCGGGCGTGCTTGGAGCCGGCAGCCCAGTCGTGCACTCTCCCGCTCCTCGTCCGGCCGTATGAGCGCAGTGCGTCGCTCCAATAAATTATCCCCGGCGTTACCGTCGCGGGCAGCGGAGGCGTCCCGAAGCCGCCCGAAGGCGGACTGAAGGCACCCGAAGGCGACCGAAGGTCAGCCACCGGAGCCGACCGCCGAGTCAAGGCGATGCCAATGCCCGGCCATGTGACCTAGAGCGGCCGGAGCCTCGGCGCTGGAGGGTCTCTGGAAGGTCTGGAGAGGAGCGCGACGCGCATGCAGCCGCGGGAGATTTGAAGTGTCTTTAGTGTCTCGTGACGAGCACAACTGACCAAACGTTTCACTCGACTTATTCATAGACACAATTTTGAGCACATCCTTGTCGGTTCGCAAATCTCGGAAGTGCCAATATGGCAGATTTGTCAAATGAACATTTGTATTTAATTTCGTTCGCGCAGAGTCAAAAGTTGCATCTTTGTGCAAAAATGAATTGACAGTGCGTAAAGGTTGTCCGTATCGTATTAGGTCCAATAGCAGTGTCACTCTCTCTTCTAAGACGTTCATACGCCACAACGTGTGTGACGTGTGTGAAACAAGAATATTTCACGAAAGTCCGGATGCTGCCAAAGGGATTGTCCCTAAAAGTACGTCCGTTTCCAGAAAATAATTATTGTGGAGCTTAACGCCTGCGAGACTCAGGGTAGGCCGCCCCGCGGTACAGCGATGCACTGCAAGCAATATGCTGCCTACACATCAGGCGCTACGAGGGGAGCTTGCACTGCTTGCACACGCTGAACCTGGCAGGTTAGCGGGTTAACGGCAAATGACGGACGTACTTTCTGGACGATCCCGAAGGCGCCCTGCCACTCGGAGGTGTGTCGTACAGATCGAACCTCATACCCTGAGAGAAGGGCGCTCTTCTGCAACATCAAGAACTACAGAATCTGACAAAATAAAGTGGCAAAATATTTTTTTCAGTTGACTTTTTTTTTAAATTACTATTTTATTTGTTTTTTGGGAAGGGACTTTGTGTAGGTGGTTGAACCGGGAAGCTCGTGTGTCCCCAGGCGCGCCATGTGGAGCCGGGGAAGGCGTCGTCGGCCTGGTCGCGTGCCAGAGCGGCAGAGATGTGGACAATTAGTAGAGGTGATAATTTAATTTCCTCCGCGACGACGAGCCTTCCCGTGCCGCTCCGCAAGTGCTCCGCGGCTCACTCAGTCAGTAGCAGCCTCCCGCGTAATGCGCTGGTCACGGATCCGACCGCTCTCCCACGCGTGCCCCCCACCCCCTTCTCATCTGACCTCTGACCCGGCCCGACCCGGGTCGCAGGGCGCCGTGCCAATCCGCCTCTTAATACTTACTCAGTTTAGCGGGGACATATTGAAAGCAAGCCGCTTGCTCCAAAAGAATCGTGCTTTATTATAACTCTGCGTGTGTGTGTCTGTGTGTCAGTGGGCTGAGGCCGGGTGGGCCCCGCCCAACGCCCTGGCCTTGTGGAAATTTCGGTCGTTGGGCGCCCGATCCGGAGTCCAGTGTGGCCAACCGGAAACGGGTCCTCAGTGCGCGCGTGCGCGCTTTTCATGCGCCGAGATCAAAGAAGTCAAACTTTTCACAAAACAAAATACATGAAAACT
>NW_026267131.1:1957245-1961686 GCF_000697945.3 Frankliniella occidentalis | reverse complement strand
TCTCTCTCTCTCCCTCCCTCCCTCCCTCTCCCGCCGCCATCCCCCCACCTCTCACTCCCCCTCATCACACGCGTCCAAATCAAAAGAGCACCGCCGACGGCTGCGGCTGGACGCATAAAAAAAGGCCTAGCCGTTGTCGGTCGTCGTCGACCTTCGCGAGTCGGAAGTACTACGACCGGACCTGCCGCGGGCCGAGAAGTCGAAATAGACCGGCCCGGAGGAGGACTAGAGGCGCCAGGAGGAAGCTCCTCCGGGAGCCTGGAGACTCCGCCGCGATGCTCCGCGCGGGTCAGGCGCCCGGAAGCTCCCGGAGCACACACGTGGGCCAGTAATATCCAGCCATCAGGCCGGCCCGGTCGGCCGGTCGGGTTCCCACCTCCAGCGAGATAAGCCGAGGCGGTAAGCGCGAGCGGCGGCGCCAGGATGGAGCCACGTATCTGTCGGGCCGCGGGCGCAGCTGCTGCTGCTACCACTGCTGCTGCATCTAGGTGCCGCAGCTGGCGTCAACGCGCTTGTAATGAGCATATGGATGGACAGAAGGTCGCGCCTCACAGCCAACATGTGAGCATAAAAATAGAACAAAAAGAAAAATATCAACGTAAAAATTATGTCCTCGGTGCGATGCAAACTTTGGATCTGTTTTCAAGACGTACTCGTGTCAGGGGTGTGACACACCAGTCTGCAGGTTGGCCTACTTGCTCCATCCGCAAGGCAACATGGCCTCCAAGGGTAGGCAAACCCGCAACACTGTTGTGTCGTGCCCCTGACACTCGGTACATACATACATATAAATGAAATACTCCCAATGATTTTTCCATTTCTTTCCCTATCGAAATAAAAGTGAAACAACACTTTGGGTGTCTTTAGTCAACTTCTCTGTACAAAATGCAAACTAAAATAGTTGTTCACTGTTTGTGTTTTACTTCTCAGTACAAACTGTAAGTAAGGCCAGAACCCTCTCTGTAACGCTGTTGCGCCCCGACCGTCGCCTCGGCAACACCATAGAGCGGGACGTAATGAAACCACTCTTTGGGCACCCTGGGGCTTCCCTTGTTGTAAGTCCGCGCACAAGAACACTCACTCACTCACTCACTCACTCACTCACTCACTCACTCACACACACACACACACACACACACACACACAGCAGACCCACGATTGCCCCCCCCCCCTCCCCCAGATTAATAAATAATAGCTGCGGCAGTGGCGACGCCAGCGGAAGGAAGACGAAAAAGGCTCGGCGGGTCCGAGCGGGTCCGAGCGCAAGGCAGCGAGAGCAAGGCCAACCGGCTGGCTGTGACCTCGGGGTCATTGTGCCTGCGTCTCGCTCTGTCTCGCTCACTCGCTCGCTCGCTCTCACACACTCACACTCGATATTATTGGTACCGACCTACCTATCCGGTCCCCCCAGAGTGCATGTGTGCGCGGCCGGGCCGGCGCCGAGGTCAGGAGAAAGAAAGGAAGGAGGGAGAGAGAGAGAGAAGAGAGCGAGAGAGAAGGAAGGAGGGAAGGAAAGAAGGAAGGAAGGAAGGAGCGAGGGAGAGAGAGCGCTGACAAAGTGTGTGCGAGTGCGAGGGGCGGAGGGGAGGGGGAAGGAGATCTGTCTGTCACAGCTCGGTGGCCTCGGCACCTTGCGCGCCGTATGCCCATGATCCCAGCCGGTCCGATCACGATCCCGTCGGGATCACTTTGCAGTACATCACTCTCGGGGATCAGTCAGATTCTCATCCAGATCACTGTAGCGCTGCTCGTTTCAATAAAAAGGTTACGGGATGGGGGTCGGCTGAAGGGATGGGGATGCGCCCAGAGAGGGAACATGGTTTATCTAAAAGCGGGGTACTTTAGTCGCATCCAGGAAAATAAAAATGACCCCTTCTAACACGAACATTGCATTGGAGCAATGCAATACTCTTGCAGCCTACAATCAGCAAGAGCATTGCATCCTCCCTAAAGCAACTTTCTTGATACAACAAGTCACTAGAATCAAAATCCCATTCTTATGGGTGCAGTCTGAACAACATCCGCCCAATAAATTTTGGAAAACTAAACTCTAAATGGCAAGCAACAACTTGGCTTCTTAGACGGCAACCTTTCTGTGCACCCAGACCGGATACAAATTTGTTCCTAAACCTGGACAAATTGTGTTGAACTTTTCCCTTTTCGTCCAGTTTTAGAAACATATTTGTTTCCGGTCTGAGGATGTGCACAGAAAAGTTGCTGTTCAAGGAACAAATTCTTCCTGAACGGTACAGTGTGCGCACACAAGGTGTCCCACCACCGGCCGATACTATATTTTTAAAGTTATTCTTTAAGGCATATGGGCTTCTGGGCGGGTTGCCTTCTCCGCCAGAAGCCTCGAAGTGATATAGTTATAGAAGCAGCACGCACGCAACTTTAAAAAATAAAATATACGAGGCCGGTGGGACACCATGTATATCTGTACCCCTCGGGCGTAAAACCTTTGAGCAGCCCGCGAACACACTCCCCATCGGTTTCCGGTACAGTAGTATACTCCATGGTAGTAACGGTCAGCTGTTTATGTGCTCCAGTTCCGTTTGAGGGACTCCTGGTTTCCCGCGCGACAGTTTTTTCCTCGTGTTCTCCCCCATCAGTCTTGGCCAGCGGGCTGTGACCAAAGAGATTGGCGACGGCGAGCGCCGCGGGCACGTAACAGCGAGGATCCTCAATGCCAGATGGGGGGAGGGGGGGGGCAGGCGGGCCAAAGGGTCGCTCACTGGCCTGCCTCACTGGATTGCCAGCTCTGGAGGCCGGGCCGATCGCGACGACGAATTCTCGGAAAGGTTCGGCCGCGGGGGAAGACCGTGGGCGTTTCAGAGCGGACACTACGGTAATAATGCGAGATTACATACTCGCTGGAGCTGCAGGGGCCATGGCGCCTGATGGATCATCCAGAAAGTACGTCCGTCACGCGCCTCTACGAACGAAACTGCCAAGTTCAGCCGATGCAAGCTCTCATGGCGCCGACGTGGTAGGCAACATCTCGCCTGTAGTGCATGCGTGTACTGCGGGGCGGCCTACCTTGAGCCTCACAGGCGTCAAGCTCCCGTAATTTACCAAATGAATCTGAGAAACGGACGAACTTTCTGGTCTATCCTGAGCATGCAAACGGAATCACGCAAAGCTGCAAACTATTCAGTGTCCATACTCGGAAACATCCGGTTCACGCGTACATGAGCAAATCAGATAAACATCCTGTTCTACGTTCAAATGGCTCATGAAAAAATGACAACTGAGTGTTAAACAACCATCCGACAGGAAACAATAACACTCACCTCATGTTTTCACTCTTACTCTTATAGCATGACAGAAGGTCAATGTAACATTCAGGCTGGAATGCCATCCACCCTTCCGGGCCGAAATTTGCTAAGCAAGGCGGTCGGCAGCAGCAGCTGGCTTCTCCCGTAGGCAGAACACAATGATGTGCGCGCTTGACGGGAGATGGACGGCGCCCCGCCCTAGCCTTGTCACCTACACGTCTGCCTCCGTCCTTTGGGGCCCCTGAACACCGCGGCTGCGTGCATGCGTGAGAGAAAGAGAGAGAGAGAGAGAGAACCGCGGCTGCGTGCATGCGTGAGAGAAAGAGAGAGAGAGAGAGAGACGGAGAGAGAGAGGAGGGGGGAGGGAGAGAGAGACGTCAGGCCGTGATCAGATGCTCACTACCTACCCCGTGCGTGTGTGTGGACATTCATAACTCAGTGACGTCCACATAAGAATGGCTCTGACAGACTACCGCCCCCCTCCCCCTCCCGTACGACCCCCTGGGGGGCGCTGGAGGTCCCCGTCATGCCCCCGGTGTGTGGCCCCCCAGGAGCTTCGCGCGCGATATAGGTCAATGGCTCAGCGCCCGCCCGTCTCTCTCGCTCGCACTCGCGTGGGAGGGCGGAGCAGGGGGCCCCACCCCGGGCCAGACACCGTCTGACCTAGCCCTACAAAACTCTCCAGGACTAATAAGGGACTTCCTCTGGGAGCAAAAAAGCGTGTCAAGGGAGGACGTCGATATCCTTGTCGCACACGGCGGCCCGACCCCCGCGGACGGTGCGCGGGGGCGACGAGGACAGAGATAGTAGGGACTAGCCTAGCGCTAACCAGCCGTGACGTCACCGCGCACTATTTGCCCCCCCCCCCCTTAAAGTTCGTTTTTATTTATTTCTCACCGCCATGTCGCACCCTCGCGCATTGACCTTGCGCGTCGGCGATCACGGGAGTGTGTATGTGTGTCTGTGTGTCAGAGAGCTAGAGAGAAAGAGAGAGAGATATATATAGAGTTCGTGACACGAATCGTCCACCGAAAGCGCTGTGGAAACCTTGACCGTCCTAAGCGTTTCACAGAAATAATATAAAATATGTTTAAAGTTCCACTCAATAATATTCATTCGACCCGACCACCCTGCCCCGGAGGAGAGCCAGAGATTCCCCCCCC
>NW_026267131.1:1955696-1957195 GCF_000697945.3 Frankliniella occidentalis | reverse complement strand
GCGCACCCGACACTCACTAATTTGGCTAAAATTGCATATTGTCAGGCGGGTAAATGGCGCATTTGATCTTTTCAGACCCCAAATAAAAGTATTTTCCCTTGGAACGAGCAACTAACTACGCCAAAGAGAGGACCTGCGTCCGTACCCCGACTGTTTTCGGTTCCTAATCATTCACACGCAACATAAATTACTTTAAAATAGTATTGCAATGCTCTAGGATGATAATTTTTAAATGCGATATATCAAATGTTTTCCGATAGCAAAATAGTTTTTCCGTAACTAAACTTAGTGGGTCCCCACATCGGTGCGTTTTGACGCACTCCCTGCCTGGCCCGGCCCGTTGTTGTGGTCCGTGTGCGTGGCTCTCCTCTCACCTGGTAGTCGTCGAGCTGCTCCTCCGTGAACGTGACCAGCTTGTTCCCCATGCTGATGCTGAGGGCGGCGAGGGCTCCGCGGCGAGGGCTCCGCGGCGAGGGCTCCGCGGCGAGGGCTCCGCGGCTCGGCGCCTGTTGCACCCCGCTGCACTCCGCCGCACTCCGCCGAACTCCGCCGAACTCGGCTCTGGTGCTGCTGTCCGGGGTGTCCGCGGGGCTGAGCGGGCTGCGCGGGCGCCGGGACCAGACTGCGTGTGCCGTGCTGCGGGTGGCCTACCCTCTTACCGCCCTCGCGCTCTCCTCGTCGCACCCCTCTGCAGCCCGGGTCGGAGACAAGGACGGAGAGAGAGTACGCCCCGGCCTGGGTGTGGCCCGCGCTTGTCCAACACCCACCCCCGGCTGCTTGTTCGGGCGTGGCGGGGCGGGGCGCCAAAGGGCGTGGCGTATAATTTGGCAGAAAGGTTCGTGGGGTGCGTCGCGGGCTTAACAATGCAGATGAGTAACCTGCCCGGCGGTGGTGGAGGTGGAGCCTGTTGGGTCTGCCGTGCGATTCAGGAGATCGTTCAAGAGGGGCTTTCCTCTAACTGCCCTATGAGTGCAACAAGGACGGAGCTATACAGGAGGTATATTGAACGATCTCCTGAATCGCACGGCTGGTGGGCCTCCTGGTAGGCCCAAGGTGTAATGTATATCACCTTAGGTAGGCCTGGTGGGCCTGGTGCCCGCCGGCGCCTCACGTTCAGCTGCACACGAGCGCTATAGCCGCTGCGTTGTTTGCGCTGTTCAGTCTGATTGGTCATTCCCCATGTGGCGCGCTGGCGTCGTGGACGAGCGGGTCACCGAGGGTGAGTATGGCGTCGCGTGTGGGGGCGGCCGACGGGGGCGGCCTACGGGGGCGGCGCGCACGCTCACAATGCCTCACAGCAACCACGCCGCATTTAGACCACAATTGACTTGTTTATTATTTCAAATTGCGAGGCTTAGAAGTCGCAGTAGTGTGATTGATGGCAGTTGTAGCTCGTGATTGGATGAGCTCGAAAAGGCGTGGGAACTGCTCTGTCGATAGTAATTAGCCTCTCTCTCCCTTTGTCTGACTGTCTCTCCCTCTCTTTCACACATCCCCCC
>NW_026267131.1:1953298-1955646 GCF_000697945.3 Frankliniella occidentalis | reverse complement strand
CAACAACATAAATACCATTATTATTATTTTTAATAATGCTAAACAGAAAAATTGGCGTACGCCTGGATTTTGTATGGTAAGGCAGTCGCATTCACCTTGAGGGTGACTAGCTCCTTGAGGCGGCCGAGGGTGTACGGCAGGCGCGTCAGGTCGTTGAAGGAGAGGCGCAGGTCGGTGAGGCTGGCGCACTGGCCGACCTCGGGCGCGATGGCCGAGATCCGGTTGTTGCTCGCGTCCAGGCACTGCAGCGAGACCAGGTTGCCTATCCAGCTGGGCACGGCGGGCAGGTCGTTGACGTCGACCCAGAGCTCGACCAGGGAGGCGAGCGAGCCCAGGACGCCGGGCCAGCTCCGGAACTCGTTGTGGCCGAGGTCGAGGCGGTACAGAGTCCGCAGCCGGGACATACTGGAAGGCAGCGTGTTGAGGCGGTTGTCGCGCAGCTCCAGGACGCGGAGCAGCGAGAGCCGGCCCACGGACGCGGGCAGGAACTCCAGCTCCACGTCGCTAAGGTACAGCTCCTGCAACAAGAGCAAGGGCGTCGTAGGGTCATGGGGGTCACTCAGAAAAACAAAATCAGAAAATACTAGGAACAAAAATAAAGGAATCAATAAAAAGTTAATAAAAAATCAGAAAAAAATATTAGTGCACTAGTTCTAGTGCCATAATGTAACCCGAAATAAATGCTCCTTTCCCTTTTAACACCGTGTTCTAGTGGAATTGTTGGCAACGGTGAGACACCAAGAAGGAAAAAAAAAAACGAGAGCTGCTCGAGGAGTGCTCCAGATGAACAACGCGTTGACTCTCCCGGCTTCTCTTCCGGTCGGGGTCACTCTTCATTGCTATTCACGACATGGCCACCGCCGACTTGCACTCGACGGCCTTCACCGCCTGCCCGCACCGCGCCAGCACCGCCTCCTCGGGGGGCGGGGGATCGGCGGCGGCACGGGGATCAGCCCAGCCCAGCCGGTATTCGAACCGTTGACCGTACTGCAGGAATCAAAGGACCACAGAAACTCACTACTTTGTTGGTATCTCCTCTTTTTCGTAATGAGGGATTTTACCTCTTTCTAGAAACATCGCCACGATAGGTCAAAGTTGAGCTAGTGGTAGTGTAACAAGATCTTATCTTAGAGACCTGCTTACACCCAAACCAACACTTCTCCATTCCATTCGAGCGACGCTAAGCGACGGCCCCAAAGTTGTTCTGAAAGAAATGGAAAGACTTTCCTACATGCGGGGAAAACTTAACTCGGAGGGACTCGAACCCACAACCAGTTGGGTCGGGCGGCGCCGGTCGAGCGCCGGTTCACCTTGCTCTGAACCTGAAAGCCGCAGCGAGCCCCGCAGCCGCTGCAGCAGCGCCAGGAGTTCTGGACGTGTTCGGGCGCCGTCCACTCGCCGTCCACGCACCGACCAGCCCGATCCGGAAGTATGTGGCAGCGAAAAACATGCGAAAGAAATAGTTTCCACGCTGTGCCATCGGCAAGAAGCAGTGAAAGTTTCCGACGGAATCTCATGTTAATTTCTGCCGTGAAAAAAAAAAAATTATACACATCAACCTTTTCGTTTGTGTGGCGATTTTGAATTATCACGAGTCTTCGCCCCACCCTCCCTCAGATCTTTTCGTTATATTGTCTGGCGCGATGGCCCGGGTGCCCCACCCCGACCTCGCCCCGAGCTCGGCCCAAACACGCATGCTAATTCATTTTTAACAGTGCAGTTCGGCCCGTGGCCTCCACTCGGCGTGCGGTTTGCACTTTGTTTGATGGATCGAGGGGGGGGGGGCAGGCCGGAGGGGTCGGGGGTTTGAACCCCGACTGGGCTGCCCCGGCGCGCAGCGGAGCTGAGCGAATCACTTTGTCACCGGCGCAAGTCGCGTATGGCGAGGGAGGACGTGGAGGAGGAGGCAAGCGTTGTCCCGACGCCACGGGGGAGTGGCCCTGACCTGCGCTGCGTCTGCACCATCACGCCGGTCATCGCCGTGGTGAGGAGTCACCATCGGGCGGATCTGCAGCCGGTGAACTGTTGCTAGTGCCGTGCTGGTCTGGTGAAAACGTTCGAAGAGCACTGACATGCGGGACGTTCGATTTTTCAGCTACTGTTCACCGGCCGGGACCGTGCTCGACGGCAAGGAGGGGTCGACACGGTGGTCTCGTCCTGCTCCCGGACCAACGGTCAACCAACAACGGGGCTGAGCTGACCCCGTCGCACCGTCACCTCCCCCCAGTCACCTCCGGACCTCCAGTTTCCCGGTATGGCCGCGCCAGCTTTGTCTCCCGGATGGCAAGGTGGGCGAAGACACACGCGGCGCAGCGCGGCGGGGTGCGGCGGGGCGGGGCGGCGGGGCG
>NW_026267131.1:1947912-1953097 GCF_000697945.3 Frankliniella occidentalis | reverse complement strand
GGGTGGGGCCACCTATACTGGGCGGAGCAGCCCGGGCCCGACATGGAGGTGAATCAGGCTGCTCTCCAGCACGGTCCGGCCCGGCACCCGGGCAGCCCTGGAGGAAGGAAGAACCTCGGCTCCAGCCTCGCGCTCTTCTGTGGGAGCCGTCCGAAAGCGAAACTGCGTGCAGCCTCACGTCTAGGGAAGCTTTCACAGGCTGGAAGCATCGGCTCGGAAGCTTGGAAGTCGTCCAACTGCAAAACACACACACGCGCATGCGCGCGCGCGCACACACACACTCACACACACAGCACGTACCGCCTCCACCTGTGGCATTGGGTCGAATGGGAGGCTCGCGTTTTGGCATATCAACGTCAGAAGGGTTTGCTTGCCATGTCCTGCCCGCACCCTCGCAACCGCAGGCATCGGGACGAAACGACAAAATTAAACCCGCCATGTTCGTGTTACAGAAAACGAGGCATTTAGCTGTTCTATGCTGCAAATTTTATAAACGTCACTATAAACAATAACACCGTTACCAACAATTTGAAAACCGTCAATCGTTCCGAAAATATCTTTTTACATCGTTCGCGCGACCCGTTGAATTACTAGACAACCATCTAGAACACTGAAAAAACACAATTTTTTCAGTGAAACTGTGTCCGTTTTCTTTCGGTTTATTCAGCAAAATTAGGGGAGCTCGACGCCTGCGAGACTCGGGATAGGCCACCCCGCAGTACACACGTGCACAGCAGACAAGATGTTGCCTGCCTACCAGGCGCTATGAGAGCTTGCAGAGGCTGAACTTTCCAAGTTCCAGTTTGCAGCGGCGAGTGCCGAACACACTTTCTGGAAAGTCCCTTCCTCGCGCTGAAATTCGGTTTAAAATTGTACTTTGAAATGCCAGTGCAGGATACGTTGCGATAGTGACTACGGTTACTCTACAACTTGTCTACCACACCGGCATCGATGTCTAGCCTACTTGTAAGTAGCTGTGCTGCTGTACCGCATGCAGCCGTGCCCGCGGGTAACCTACCACCACGGCGCAGTCCGCAGAGCCGTGCCCAACCACGATATGGCATCGGCCTTGTCCGGCCGGAGTAGACTGCGATTCTTGGAAAGTCCGTGCAAAAGATCTGAAGACAAGTAGTGTGCGTCTCTGCTGTTTGCTGCTCTTTGCAACCCGTCGTGCGCCGCTCGGCCCAGTCCAACTTATTGAGGACGACGCGGTTGTTTGTTGTTTGTGTGTGTATTTGGGCGCCCGCCTCCCAGAGGCCCCGCAGAGTGGATGCACCCCGACCTTGGTCGATTAATTACCCAGCCTTCATCGAACTGATTGGTCATCGAATAGACCATGTTGTGCACTCAGAAAGTCTTTCTGGGAACAAAATTTTAACTTTGCCGTAGGCAGCCAATTAAATTTTTGTCACAACAAAGTTTAATTCGGCTTTATTAACAAAAGAATGTCCAGTTTGACAAAACGTTCGTTTACTTAAAAAAAAATTTCAGCGACCAAACGAAAAATAGGACTTTGGTTTCTGGCAAGACATTTTTGTCATGGTATAAATAAAGTTTCTTTTCACTGAAGAAGCGGTTTTCTAGGTCTGGTAAGATATTTTTTTGTTATTATGGTAAAAAAAAGTTTCTTCTCCCTAAAGAAGCGGTTTTCTAGGTGTTTGGCAAAGGTAGAAAGAAAAGAAAGGCGCATTTCTTTTTTTCACTTTCTACCAGTGTACCTGTCATCGTGTACGCTTACTCTGTGCGAAAGTGACACGATAATCCAACTGTCGGCCGGCGTCTCATTTCGCATTAAATTTGCATCAAATTATGCCGGCGCCGAGTTAGGCGAGTCTTGCACCGCCGCGCCGAGTTACGCGTGTTCGGCGCGAGTGTCGCGCTTTTGCTTTTCGCCTTGAACTTCCCGCTCGCCCAAGCCCCAAGCCCCAAGCGGAGCAACGGATAATAAAATGATAAAAACATCTGACGGAGCGGTGCATTCTCGGTTAATGAAATGCAAACACCGATCGCGTAGGCAGGTTGGCTAGTCCGAGCAGAAGCGGAAGTGCGCAACAAACAAACGAATGAACGAACAAACGAACGAACAGGACTCACGACCAGTGTGGAACATTGCTCACGGTCACACCGCGAGCTAATCGCTTTAAGCGTACAGTGCACGATAGTACGGGGACTAGACCAAGAGACACAAGCAGAAAAAAACAAGAGTCACCTTTTTACAGATATTTGCTCGTGTGTATTTGTTTGACCTGGAACAGGGCTGTTGGTTGGGGACTTCCCGTGATGCAGTCTGCCTGCTGCATGGTGGACACATGGTCTCTGGTCTCTCCCTCTACCCCGCCGCCATTCCCCCCCCCCCTCTCTCTGCTCGCAAAGCGCACCATGCTCTACTACCCCCCGTCTGCTCCTCTCTCTCTCTCTCTCTCTCTCTCTCTCTCTCTCTCTCTCTCTCTCGCCCAGACAGGAGACAGCAGGGTCGTCTGGTTTGCTTGCAGGACGGCTCACAACGGAAACAATAAAGGGACGTGAAACAGCGACGCAAAAAAGGAAAGAAAAGAGAGGCAGCCGCTTGTCTCGTTTTCGCCCTGCTGTCCTCCCTCCTGCTTCGCGACTTCTCTCCTTTTCTTTCTTCTCTTCTTCCTTATCTCTATCTCCCTTTTACTTCTTCACATCTTCTTTCAACTTTGTTTAAAACGAACAATAACCATCCACTTCGATGGTCAGTTAAATGAAATTGTTGTTTACCAAAAAGAATTACAAATAAATAAAATCCCGTACAGCTGTAATGTTTCAAATACCTTCTGATTTTTTTTCATCGTCTGCAATAATTAAATTGCATAGCCTAGCGTTACTTTCTGACTGACGACCGATGCCGATGCATGCATTGAGCCTCTGGGCGGTGTCAATGCTTGTGATTTGTTGTGGCATGCAGAGCGCACTAATAGGAGCTGACCTAGGGCACGCGGTCAGGTCGGCTGACCCTGGGAGGGGCGAGGCAGGGGAGGGAAGGGAGGGAGGGTGGCATGACCACCCTGAAGTCAGTCACTGGAGTATCAGCCAGGGCTGAGCCGAGGTGAGCAGACAGCTGTCGCGCCCGATGCCCGATGCAGAAGTCTGCACTCCGCCGTGCTATTCTGTTTTTCTCCGAGAGGAGCACTTCCACCGACACCGCTCTGCATGGATGGGGCCCAGCGCTCGGAGCTCCAGCGGCCCGCCGCGGTCGGCGCCCATAGCGGCCAGCAGGGGCGTAACTGCAGAGCAGTGATTATTGTAATCTGGTCGTGCGTCGGTCATTTTCGTGCGATGACGTGGTGCGGCCTGGCGCGGGGAGCGTCGCGTCGGCGGGGGCAGCGGCGCTCGGAGAGGGGTTTCCTGGTTGAATGGATCCTAGAAGGCCGTCCGGTCGGACCCGCGGGCGCGCAGGCGGACGGACGTCCACCGCGTGGTGGCGGGGCGGGGCCGGGCGGGGTGCTGCAGCCTGGACATACACAGTAGCCGCCTGGCCTACAGCCCCGCAGGGCAAGGTCACGCACACCATGCAGTCCACCACCAGGTCCTACCTGGGGGCCCAGGGACCTCTGTCCACACCGTCGCTCTCACTCGCTCGGCCAGACGAATAGGCGCGATGTAAGCTCTCCTCTGGTCTTGTACGATCGCCGGGGACCAGTGGTAGCAATAAGTAGTGGTCGCCTTCGGCGAGATCAAGATTTAGTCACAGGGGCCCAGGTCGACCTCTGGTTGCCGCCCGGAGAGAGGAGAGACAGTGGTGGCATAATTCATATACTTTTCTTCTTGTCCCTTCTTGTTCTACTCCTGCCCGTTTTATTTTCGTCCTTCTGCATTCACTGCACGCCGACGACAAGACTGCAGAGCGGCCAGCCGAAGGAAGTTTCCTCCGGTTTCCTCCTCGGCTCTGGAATTTCCTCGGCTTCGCGACGTCGTCGCCGCGCCCCGCCGCGCCCCGCCGCGCTCTTGAGAGGGAGAGATGAGAAACTGTGGCGACCAGCGGTGTGAAGGACGCGCCGCGCTCCTCGTGCTGTACGCTCGCGCCGTGCGCTGGGCGGCCGCGGCGCTGGCACTGACCCTCCAAGGTCGAGGTGAGGTGGTCGTCCTCCAGCGGAAGGCGAGGTGCAGAGCCCCCCCAGGTGGTTGCAGAGCAGCCCTCCTCTTGCAGACCCGACTCTGACCCTCCGCGGTCGTTGTATAAAAGTGGCGATTTACAGCAGAGACGCTGTGCACTGCTGTGCAGTAAAACAGGCCGGGTGGCCTCAACAAACTCGGGGGGAAGTTGTTGAGTTCCAGTACAGTACTCTCGCGACTTCCCCGGCCGGGTCGAGCCTTTCCTCGCGGTGCCGCATGTCAGGGGTCGTTACGGCAGGGTACGACACATCCAACCCCCTCTAGGGCTTCCCCCGACTTTTGCGTAACGGCCCGGTAACGCTCGGCACCTCTCACCCCGTGACGTCACAGGGGCCGCGTCCTAACCCTCAGAGCCGCTCTTGCCCCGCGGAAGGGGGGGGGGGCAGTCTTTGTTCTAATCCCCAGGGAGTAGAGCAGCAATGTGGAACTAGGCCAACCGCCCAAAAAATGAGAGCGCACCTGATGCTTAGCCTGTGAGTACCGCCAGCCGCCTCGCTGCTCTGTTTACCGAAACGTCAGCGCTTTATCGGCTTTATCTGCGGAGTTTGACTCTCGCTTAATTTTACGACACAACAACCACAACAGTAACAACAACCACACAGTTCAGGTCGCCTCTCCTTCAAAATGCGGTAGATTTAAACAAGAAAAAATTGAACCAGGATGGGCCTGTCCGGGATTTGAACCCGGGACCTCTCGCACCCGAAGCGAGAATCATACCCCTAGACCAACAGGCCGCGGTGATGGGACCGCAGCGGCGGCGGCTCAACAAGCCGAGCGGCTGCCCAGATAACGGGACGCGCTGCCCCTCTCTCTGTGCCTCTCTCTCTCTCCCGCAATGCACGCCCCGCCACGCCACGCCACGCCACGCCCGCAGTGCTCGACCATGGCTGGGGCCCCCGCCGGCCCCGCCGCGCCGCGCGCCGCTCACCTGAGGCTGAGGGGCCCAGAGGAAGATGCGCCCGCCGACGCGCCGCCGACCCGGTGAGCGCGCGGTTACGGGGACAGAAATCACTGCCGAAAAAGGAATCGGCTGGTTAGCTAAAAGATC
>NW_026267131.1:1939993-1943012 GCF_000697945.3 Frankliniella occidentalis | reverse complement strand
ACTTTACATAACCCAGGCTTTCTAGTTTTCAGAGGAGAACGCTACATTTAAAATTCTTTTAAGAAGATTCAAACAGTTGCCTTTACATCTTGACCTTACAATACACGAAACAAGCATTTTAAAAAATAGTTTTCAGAAAGGAACTAAGACTAAAATAGGCTGACTTAAAAATAAATCAATTGAAGAATTGACAAGCCTCAAAACAATTTTTAAGCATGTTGGTCAGCCATGAAATTTAGGTTCATAGTAAGCATTGAAATAATGACTCTCAAAAAATTAAAGAGTAACTTTAAAACGAAACAATAACAGGTAGGTACAGTATAAACACCAGACATCGACTAAATGTTAATTTAGCTGTCCTCAATGGTCAAGGGTTACAGGTCATCATTAAATTACCTTCACTGTTGGTAATATTGAAGAAATAAAATTCCTCTGCAACTGTGGAATAGGCACCAATTTTTATAAGCCTCATTTCTAAATATACTGTACTCAAATCATAAAACAATTATGCACGAAGACATGTAATATGACATGCCTTCTTGCTTCTTATCTAGAAAACCAGAAAGCGCAAGATTTCTTTATTTTTATCACAATACTAAGACAAAAAGAAAACAAATATATTTTGTCCAGAAGACTTTTACAACACATTCATTTTACCTAAAGAGCCTCAAGAACTTTGAAAACATAAGGGAGGTCTTCAGTCCATTAAGAGAAGCAGAGGAAAGTCAACAAACCAACAACAAAACAACACAGAACATGGAGTGAAGTACATGTTTGAGAAGGAGGGAATTCAACTTAAATAATGCAATGCACTGACAACTTGATTGGCTATATGTACACTTTAAGTTATCGGCAAGGGGGAAAATTAAATAGCTTATCCTGAATCGATCATATACACAATATGAACACATTATTTACATAATACATGTTATTACAAACACAAAAGTAACACCAAGAGATGATCTACTCACAATGATATTGAGCTTGAAGAAAAGACAACTGCAAATGATATGAATAGCAACTTTCCACTGGGTGCAGTTCCACCCACATGATTTCACTACTTCTTTTGGTCTGAACTGAAAACAAACCACTCATCAATCTAATGAACACATATGTGCAACAGAATACCTGTTTACTCAGTGATCATCTATAAAACATTGTTTATGATTTGAGGAAAACTGACTAAATTGGTGGCAATCTGCAGACTCATAGACGACTCAAGGAGTCAATAAATCAAAAGGTAGAAAGACGTTTAAATAATCAGGAATCTAACAAAAGAGCTACCGGCTAGCTCACATTCTTTTTCAATTCATCAGCAAAAATTTACTTTGGCAGCATTAAAAGCTGTCAATAACATCTGGTTAAAAACTCATGATTTAATACATTCAGCATATAAAAGGAAATCAAAGAACTATTGAAAACAATAAATCTTGTACACTACAAAGAACACAATTGGTATCCTTGGCATAAAACTGAGCCCAGTTTCCTTGAGCATGATTAAATAAGAAAACTAAATTAACAATGATGATTTCTAGACCAAATTCAAAAATCTGAACACAAGTATCTTGTTGGTGAAAATATGGTCCCTTATCACACCACACAATTAAATAGATACAAAACCATACATAAAAGACACATTAAAAATTATAAAAGAAAATTAATGATCTGTTGAAAACAAACTTAATAAAAGAGTTTTAATAACATTTCATTTTGCCAAAGAACTGTGTAACTTGGCAGAGGGCTGATGGTAAAACTCCTGGTAATTTTAATGCAGGAGAATTGGAACTTGGGAATCAGACTATAGCTCCCAAACATTTGGAAGCAAAATTTTAAAACAAGCACTTTAAATGCTTTTCAGACTACAAGGCAATGATGCAAGGCCACATTCAACAATTGAGGAATGCTTTAGCTTGTTTGGTCAAGCTTCTAACAAATGAACACGTTGGGTAACAGACTGACACTGCTTCATGAACACATAAGGTGCCACAGCTAAGTCTAAATTTTGACATTTGTCAGAACAACAGGTATAACAGGCAGATACAAAACAACAAGTTTTTGAATTAAATAAATTTCAAATATAGAACTTTTTCTTACTTGAAATTTTTGTAAAACGAAAGGTATTCTTTTCATTTCAAATCAACTACAGAATGCAACCTCAGAGATCAAGTGTGGAGGCACAAATTTTTTCAAACTTGATAACTAGATGCAAAATTCTTTGTGCCACCAACACCACATTAAAATCAGGTTAGAATGGCAGGATTAATAGGTTATGGCACAAAGCTGTACATGATTTCCTTTCAACCTTTAAAATTTCTAACTTTTCACACCCTCTGAAGTCTGAGACAAGAACTCAATTACTTTTCAATCAATAAAACCGTAAGTGTGGTAGGCATAAGTGACTCACTTGATTTTGATGGATGGCAGTGATTTTTTCTACAATAAAATATGTATCATACTTCTCAAATCAAATAACCAATAACCCATTTGTACACACCACGAGTATGCTATGGTATACTCCAAATCACTTTTGCATGACACTGGGGAACACTGCTGCTACACTGACATGCAAGCTTAAATGTTATCCAATTAATTACAGTAGAACACATTCAATATCTTCTCTCTCTTCCATATGTACACAGCTATGCAATTTGCACCACTGCAATTATCACTTCAACTTGAAGTTTGATTAAACTATACTATACAGCATAAAACCTAACATTAAGTATGCATTTTTGAAGCATTGTGAGCAGCACACTCAAAAATAGCGCACTTCTCATCACCTAATGTAATACAATAAAACTAAGAGATCCACCTACAGTCATCAAACCATCATTGGCAGTGTGGTCATGTAGCTGATTGTTTCATTGGCAGTTGAAGCACAATATTAAAATTTAACTAGAAATTGAACAATGTTTAGAGGAATCAGTTAAGGATGACAGAAGGTCAGGTACTATGACCTACTAAAAGTATTTGTTTCACATGTTGCATTTTATGTATAAAGTAGCAGTCAGCATGAACA
>NW_026267131.1:1934231-1939068 GCF_000697945.3 Frankliniella occidentalis | reverse complement strand
CCCCCAAAAAAAAAGAAAGGGGAAAGAAAATGGCATTGCGAGTGACCGAGTGGCCGGAAGGGGTAAATATTCCGGGGCGCATCGTATGCACATCTCCATCGAGGAGGACGAGACGACCCCAGTCCTGGCCGGCCCGGCCGCCGCAAGGTGACGTGGACGCGGGGGAAGCCCCGAGTCCGCGGGGTGGGGACGAGGGGGTCACTCTGGTGACGTCACCAACACCCCCGTATCTGCCGAGCGCCGTACGGCGAGTTAGGCCCTACCGAGATAGGCGGCCGGACGGCCGGACGACGGCTGCGGACGCGCGATTTGGGCCAGCGCCAGGAGCGACAAGAAAACAAGTAGTGGTAGCGAGCTTTGCGAGCGTCTTGCAACTGCGGGGAGAGGGGAGGAGGGGTGAACGAACTGGGTGCCGAATAGGCAACCCACGACGACACCACGCTTTCTTCAACGAGCAGCGAACAGAGACTTTTATGTAACCCCAGGTAGACATAGCCACCCAAGGGACTGTCTGAAATGTATTTGAAACAAAGAAATGGAGTCGTGTGTGTACAAGAAGAAGGGAGCAGTTAAGGATCGTGTACAAACCACGTGACTTTTGTGGGGCATCCAAATGTTATGGGTCCCAAAAGTTTCAGGACGGTCATTGGAGTCCATGGAGACCTAATGGCATTTTTACCCTGGGGTACAAATATCCCTACGGACCCTAATAATAATAGCCACCCTTGAACCCTTTTGCGACCCCGTAATATTTGGACCCCACGTCCCCCTTAAAGTAATTGGTGTCTGTGCGATCCCTAACGACTGAAAACGGGATAGAGCTGCGGGTGGCCTACCCAAGACGCCGCTGCTGGTCTCCGCTGGTCTCCCGAGGCTGAGCGCGGACCGGCGCGGACGCCGCCGGCTGACGTCACGCCGTCCATCGTATTGTTAACGACGAGGGGTCCTTGCGCAGACACACCACCGCGTCCACGAGGACGGCCGGAAAAAGATACAAAAACTTAAATCAGAGTCAGTATAATCGTGCATCATATGAGAAGCCTCGTCCCATGAGCGAATGTTCAACATTTCAGGGCTCGCAAAGCGCAATGTCTCCGGTTGCGCTTTGATGCGATTTTATTTGCGAACACGAGGCTCGCAAGCTCGCAGTCGCAGCTCGCACTCGTCCCTCTCAAGCTCTCCTCCCTCCCTCCCTCCCTCTCTGACGCACGCGCGGTGGAGGGCTACTGCTTGGTATGCGTTGGGCCTCCGGCAGAGGCTCCTTGACTTGAGGCGCCACCTTGAGTCGAGGCCGGCGCGCCGGTGGCGCCCTTGCACGAGCGAGCCTTTTTATTAATCCCCAAAGTTCGCGCTGATCATTCGCCAAACCAGCGAAGAGCACGGTCAGATACCCCTACCCCACCCCCCTTTCCCGCGATTTTCCCCCTCTCTCTCCCTTTGCTTTGAGGGAATTCCCATCGAGGTCGTAGGAGCGTCCGAGTCCATAGTGTTCCGCTCGTCACCGCAAAAGGTCAGGACAATCTATTTGCTTTCCAGTCCTCGTACTTCCTATGCATTCTTTCCGAAGCAGAAATCGTGACAAAACGCTCGTGTCAAAATGAATCACGTCTCTTTTTATAAACACGCGGTAAATCACCCGACAACCACACATTTGACGCTAGTTTTGAGTTTTATTTCCAGCAATGTGAAGGTCCACACGGCACATACACATATAAATCGAAAAAGCATGCAAATGAGAATCGGGTCACCCCTTTTTTAAACCGACGCCGAGCGGTGCTGCACCGCTGCAGTTGCAAGTGCGCCGCTGTCCTGTCAAGCGCAGCGGCTTGACGTCGCGTTAGATTTACACGACCGTCAGGATCCATTACTGTGGCAGTGAAGCTTACCGGTAGTAAACATTGTCCAGGAACACTTTTGCGTCCTTCTAAATGGTTTAGAGGGTCTTTGCTTGAACGCGCCAAATGATGCACTCCAACACATGATGTTGTTGTTGTTGATGTTGTAGAACATTTAACATGTTATAGTCTATAAATGATGCATATCAGCCTTGGCTGTCGCTCTGTTCAGCATCAGTTTTTTTATTTCCCCCCCTTCCAAAATTATAATTACTTTAGGCGCGTTAATTTTGATGCTCGCTACTTCCGGTCTGCTGGGCTGCCGTGCTGGCGGGGCAGGAGACCGGGCAGGCGGCAGTCAGGCACACCGGCACCGCGCCGCGGCAGCCCGTCCTGTCCGAAGTTGTCGGCCTTGTGACAGTTGTGTTGGAAGCACTTGATCCCATCATTTAGGAGGCAATGCCGACCCAAAGCGCGCGTCCGCTTTCAAGAGGAAAAAAACACACACACACACAAAACAACACAACAGATTATGACCTCTCTTTTCTTTCGTGCAGAATTTGAAGTCTTTTAGACCATAATCCAATACCATTGTGGACTGCTGCTCCAGACCAACAAAACCCAATAGTGGTAGCGATAGTGACGTCCCTATCAACATCTCAGGGACCCAACGACATGCCATGGCCTATCGAATCGATGGATTCGGCAGGGCTGCTTGGACGTCTCGTCCTGCGACAGCGCATTGCCTGGAGGCCGCCCGACCCGGTAGACAACCAGACGGCACCCGAGTCGAATGGCATGCCTACCCGCCCGGCGCTTTCCAGGGCAGTCCTTTCCTTGCCGGTCTTTGCTGCTGCGAGGACGCGACCCACTCGGAAAACTTTGGCGCGAAGAAGGGCCTAGACAGGCGCATGACCAAACGGCATTCGTAAGGGCTCTCGACCAATCACGGCTCAGTACAAATGAGCTTAAGCCATATTCCTTACATATCCTCCTGCACGGCTATCCTCCACTGCTCTTTCTCCCCTCGTTCTTACTCTATGCCTCCTGTTCCCTCTTCCCATAGCTCTTCTAGGCCACATCCGGAATGTTCCACAATAATCCCCCGGGAATATCCTCTGGTAATGGATGCACTTTATCTGCTTCCGCGGGACTATTATACTGAGCCACTCCAACGTAAATTAACATCAAGTGAACCGAGCCGAGCGAGCAGCCGAGCAGCCAACTACATGCGTGTGCGCGCCGTGGCTACATGCATGCATCCCACGGCGGACAGCACCGTCAACCCCGTCAACCCCCGTCCCCGACGCGACTTCGGCCGAGCATCCCAGGGGTAGAGGTGTCCCGTCTAGTTGACCCACCACCGCCCGACTGACTGTTAAGAAACCACGGTGGACTTTAGGGGGATACAAATATATTATGGAATTCCAAAGAGACCAGGACGAAGAGCGGTCATTCGAGGTACCCCGGGGTAGAAATATCATTGGGCCTCTATGGACTTCAATAATGACCGTCCGTCCTGATCCTTTTGCAACTTTACAATAGTTGTATCCCCCCCCCCCTTAAAGTCCGCGTGGTTTCTGAACAGCCCCCTCCTATGGTCTCGCGTGGCTCGTGCATGCGGGTGTATCCTGTTGATCTCGCATGCGCCACTACACCGGGCCGGTCCCGCGTGACGGGGGCGGCGCGGGAGAGGAACGCGAGGATGAGGAAGTGCTGAGCCTGTTGAGCACGGCTGGGCAGCCACCTGACTGGCTCAGCACGGCTGGTCGTTAGGGAGCGCGATACGCCGCCGATACGCGCTGACCCGCGGCCCGACTTATCTCGACCACGACCAGCCAGCCAAGGACGGTCGGAGGCAACCCTTCGCCATCACGCCATCAGAGTCACCTAACCTACGGGTGAGGGTGAGGTATGGTCCCCCTCTATAGTACTTGGGGATCGTCCAGAAAGCACAAAGCACACGTCCGCTCCTCTCGGCTTTACTCGGCGCATTTTACGGTCGCTCGACGCCTGCGACTCAGGGTGGAAGCTAGGTGGCCTGAGGCGGCACTCGCGATCCAACGGCGCCGCTCTTTCGTCTGGGTTACTGTGCCGAGGCTGTCTCGAACCCCATAGGAGTACTCACCACTCTGCACCGACTGATGTGGAGATTGGGACCACACGAACACTTCCGGTTCGATAGTACTGCATCGCTCCCATGCGAGTTGACAGCACTTCATGCTGATCTGGAACTTCTCGCGAACTGCGAAACACCGTGCGCAGGCGGGCGGCGCGGAGCGGAGCGGAGCTGGCAGGTGGCATGACCTTTCGCCGGAAGTGAAACAAATCAAACAACACACTGGGTTGGTCGCTGCACTGTCTGGTTGCGATGGAGGGGGCACGCCCAGCCCTGCGAGCGAGAGAGCGAGAGGGCGACTCTGTGCTGCACGCCGATACTTCCGGACGCTCTCTTGCGAGTGGGCGTTTGACTTACGGCTCGGCTGGCATTGGCGGCCGCGGCTGCGTCCGGATACCTGCCGGAGGGAGACAGTCTGGCACGTCACACCCTCAAGGGTAGAAGACGCGTCCATGTCCAGCCCAAGTTGCTGCTGGGCGAGTCGCGCAGGGAAACAAGACAATAATAATAATCCGAAGAGGATAAGGGGGGGAGGGGCGCTTGAGCAAGGTGGGACTTCCCTGTCTTGATAGTCCCGAAAGGCCGAGTACACGGACACGCAGGCAAGTGCCTTCGTCGACCACTGACCCGATCCAAGCGATAGATTGTCGGCTAGCCTTTCCTTTCGTAGCGGTGCGTTCAGTGAGAGCTATTTAATTAGTTTGGCGTAGGCGATGCTGTCGAAGGAAAGGTTTAAAAAAGACATAATTTTTCAAAGTAAATAATAGATATATTTTTTCAACACCTCCTAGTCTTCTATCCGAAGTGAGTATGATAACAGTACACATCTGGTACAACATTTCACATATGACTTCTCTGCAGATTTATCTTGACATATATTCTG
>NW_026267131.1:1925429-1930876 GCF_000697945.3 Frankliniella occidentalis | reverse complement strand
AATAAAGTTCTTACTGGGTGTCTGCAAAGACCGGACTTAATAATTATTACTGACCATACAATTATTACTAATCCAAAGCACATGACACAGGATACAAACACCAGCTGTGCATTAACACGTCTAAATGATAAATATTCACACACACCTTCATTTCTCTCACACCTAAGATGTCCTAACTGTTAACAGTAAGAAAAAATGTCAAGAAAGGCCAAGTCACTACAGA
The DNA here is from genome assembly GCF_000697945.3 of Frankliniella occidentalis. Taxonomy (NCBI): domain Eukaryota; kingdom Metazoa; phylum Arthropoda; class Insecta; order Thysanoptera; family Thripidae; genus Frankliniella; species Frankliniella occidentalis. The sequence goes on along the minus strand of NW_026267131.1, from coordinate 1,930,653 downwards.
AACATTACAATACACATCATAGGAGAAAATACAATCCAAGCAATTTTCAACAACCACACTCGTGCATTTCAAACACTTGGGATTTAACGTCAAATTAAGTGCATACTGTACTTTATAATGTTGACAAAATTTCCTCAAAGATGGAAAGTACACAATGTGGGCAAGAAACATGGGTATGTCATGAATACATCATTTCTATCCTTCGTTCCCTTTCAATTCCGCTCTCAACAGACACCCATCATTGAGTATCTTTTATGGGTATATACATATCACTGATCAGTCTTAAGATCAAAATGATCAGAGCGAAAAAGATATAAGCAATAAAGGATCACATTGTCAATGAAGATGGCAATCAATTTCCAAAACTTTCAGCTATTTTTCATCAGTTTGGCACACAGTTTCTCTAAACCATTTTTATCATCAGACAAGTCCTTAATGAGTCATCATTCACCATGAACACAACGCATTTTTGTCAAACATGACTTGTTAAAAGAAAATCAATAACATGTTGTACTCGGTACCTCAGTACAGAAATTTATCATAAAATTCAAAAGAGTATAACACGGCATCAAGTTTCTTTCAAAAATAATAAAAAAAATCTATGTGGTAAAATAGAAACAATGACTTATATCTTCATGGCATTGTCTCAAGTTAAATGTACAGAAAGCTGCACAGCATTTTACTGACTCTTAGTCATAGTTCAAATAATACTGTAAGCTAAGTGTGAATTAAATTAAAATATTTCATCACAATATTCTAAATATTGGTAACCATTAGCACTCCTATGTTAAAACTGGCAATGTGTTGCATTCAGGATGAGACTTGCTGAAAAATGTTATGGATAGATAAATTCCAGTAGCACTTGTTACATCATGAGGTGAGAAGCATAACCAGCCAACAAATTTTAAGAACCCCAGTATACAATTATCACAAAGAGCCCAAGCTGGTACACTTTTAAGTAGTTGAACTTGAAGTACTCAATTTACTTTCATTAATATCCTCTTGGAATTATGTCAGTACAGATTTCAGGAAATGACAAAGATTGTCATAATGATTACAATATCACAAAGCAAATTATAATGATTAGCAAAACTGCATTTTGCAGTAGGCAGTGACATGAAATATTTCAGTCAGTAGAACAATGAAATTTGAGTGTTTTAACACTTCAGAATCAACACTCATCTTCCATTGACAAAGATAGTGAGCCAGTAACAGAAATACTACCAATAATCATATTAAGACATTAGACAAAAGAGGTAAAGAATCACTCTAAGTCTTTAATACAGTGTCATTCCCACTAAGTAGGGCCTGATTCAACCACCAGACAACTTAAAATGGAATGACTCTGAGACAACACTCATGTACTAAATAAAAGGAACTTTCTTCAGGTAACAGCTGCTTTCTTTAAAGGTTTCCGCCTTGATTTGCGTGATTGCCGAGGTTGGGAACTGACAGCGTCAGCTGCAATGGCTGCTGCAGCTTCCAGCACCCATAGGTGTGGAGCAATATTTGTTGGTAATTCGTCCTCAGACTCAACATTTGATGAAGTAGAGGGCGATGAAATCACAGAGGCTGGTGATGAAGGAGGGGTGGAGTATAGGGATCCACCTGCCGAGGATAAAGACTCCACAGAATCTTCTGGGTACTCTGTCAACCGGATTGTGCGGGTAGGTTTGTAGTCTTTCTTAGGCACCCACTCATCATCCACGCTGCAAGGAATAGAAGGTGTCATGATCACTAATAACCCAACAGTACAGGGAGAAAGTAATACACGAAGGTAACTACTTACAAATTTCTAGGAAACCAGCGAAGCAAGATAGAAAGATTACCATCTGCTTCAACACGCTGAGCAATGATCTTAACAAGAGAAAGAAAAATTAAATCATTAGTACATCAAACTCTTTTAAGTTAAAAATTTTGAATGTGTGAAAATTCTCACCTTTGAGTAAAGAGTGACATTGCTGCCAGGCATTCTATCTAGAGTCATTTGTTCTGCTTGGACCACAAGTTGGTACTGAAGGCTCTCCATTATGCCCGCATCAAAGTAATCAAACTGACGTGCTGCAACAGAAGACGGAACACATTATTTACATGATAAGAGGAAGCAATACAAGAATTACAAAGACAAAAGAGTTGGAGCTGGAATGTCTGCTAGTCACACCCTAAATATAGAGATAAGTTCTCAATCTTTTATGCTAAGAATTTTAAGCTACCAATTAAAAGTTCATGAGGTAAGTGCGGTAATGGTAATGCTATGTGCACACATTTCTTTAAAAATTAAAAATAAAAGTAGCTAAAAGAAGCTTGTGAAGTAGGAGGGCAATTACTAGAAGTCTTACCTCTCCCTCCAAGGTGCAAGAAAAACACAACCATAAACCATATTAGTCAGAATTCAAATAGAGTAGAATCAACATTAGTTGCAAGAAGAATAATTTGATAATATGATAATAAAAGATTGACAATAAGCACACACATTAATGTGATAAGATAACAATGGAATAAAAATCAGAAAAGGTAGTGAAAGAAGAACATGTAATGTGTTGAACTTCCGCAAAGTTTTTTTCTTTTTTTCATTTTGTTTAAGCGTAAATTCAGGGGAATCAAGTCAAATGCAGTATAATTAATTCAACTTCAATGAGGGTGATAACGACGCCACGTTCATACAAACTGTTATTACCCGTAACCTATCCTTACACCCTCATGTGAGCATGCCACCATGGAAGGCGGAGCTGACACAGTGCTGAAAGGTCCATGGGTTAAACAAAGTATTTCTCTTACCGGACCAAGGTTGTCTTCTGTAGCGCAACTTCTTTCCGCATCTCTTCGAAAGCTTGTTTGGGGGTGTGTCCAGGCTGCGTCGTGGTGCTGATCCATTGCTTCCAAGCGTTTCTGACTGCTTGAAGTGTGAGTTAACATGTCGCTCGAGCATCAACTGAAAGAAAATTTACACACCAGTCAGAAAAATGCACACAACCTCCAATAGCAAAAAGTATTAAAAGAAAAGTAAAACAAGTCTAGACTGACCTGTGAGCCAAATCTCAACCCACATCCATCCACTATACAGCGGAATGGTTTATTGCCACCATGACTCAGAATATGCCTCTCAAGCCACGAACTTGAACAAGATGTGCGCCCATAAACTTTACAGCCCGTCCAGTGACAAACAAACGAGTCAGTCTTCTGCGTGTTGACATGATCATTCTGGAAAGAATAAAAATAAAGTAAAATTCATAAATCTGCCGCAAGCTAAAATTATAGCATGGAAGTTTTATTTATGATAAAAATGACATATTGATATTACCTGTAGGTGCTCTAAAAGAGAAGAATCACTATCAAATCTCAATGAACAATCAGTCCATAGGCAATTGACAATTGTCTCCTCCCCTTGCGGTTGTGAGCCAGGCTTTGAGACGGTGCGGGCTGGAAACCTAATGGATTTTGGCACCGACAAGATTGGTGATTTAGGTCCCACTGGTGCAGGAGCCAGAAAAGAGGGAGTGGTGGAAGTATTCACAGTTAATTGACCAGACACAGATTCAGCCTGCCCATTTGTAGATATCACAGCCTCAGGCATAACTGATTCAGACACATTTTTTACATTGTCTGTTATTACTCCTGTTCTGGTTTCCATTAATATACATTGTTCCCTAATACCCAAGCAACTTTGAGAAGAAACTGTCCGGTCCACTGGCGTGGTATTGCTCACTGGTTTAGTAGGGGTGGATACGCTGACAATCAAAGGGCTTTCACTAGGTGTAACAAGAGGAGTGCTGGCAACAGCAGGTTGATGGTTCAACTTTGGTGAGGAAGGGGACTCTGAGCAAACAGTCCAATTATCATCCAGTCTATTGCATAGGGCAACTGCAGGTGGTGGTGAGGAAGCTATGGTTATCTCTGATTTTATCTTTTCTGTGATTGTACCATTTTTAAACATAGAGGGTATTGAAATACTTTTCTTGTCATCTGGGTCCAGCTTTGTTTCATTTGGCACAACATCAGGTAATTTTGATGGCAACAGCAGTCCATGAGAGCCCTTCTTCAAAATAAAATCAGTAACTGCCGGACACTTGAAGATAGAATTCATTTTCAAATCCAGCATTTTAGTTCCAATAGGTTCACTTTTAATTAGTTGTCCCATTTTATCTGGTGGTGTTGGAGGGATATTAGACACGCTTCCTTTATTTGCTATTATGGTGGACCGGAATGGTGTAAAACCCATCGTCACTGCCTTTATCAAAGGAATTCTTCTATCATCCACCTTTTTCTTAGGCTTGTAATAATGGGTAATTTTCCCCCTGTGATCCGGTTCAAATGACTGCAGTACTACTGTGTTGCCTTCTGATGCATCCTCTGTCTTCACACAGCACTCCTTCTTTGCACTAATACAGGGCAGTGCGGTTTGAACACACAGGGTGGCGGAGGTAGAGCTTGAGTGTTCCATTTTGTGCTCCACCTTGTGTTCCACTTTGTGCTCCACCTTAAGCTTTTTGCTGCTAATATTGTTGTTGTTGCTGCTACAGTTGTTATTGTTGATGGCGGCATGTCCGTGTCCCCCGCCCTCCAGGTTCCGCTTCACGTTGCAGGTGGCCGTGGTGGGGGCGGCGGGCTGCGACTCGGGCGGCGGCGACACCGACTGCACCAGCTCCTGGTCGCCGCCCCACGCCCAGGTGCCGCCCCCAGCGCCCTGCGGGTCCTGCTTGGGGGCGGAGCAGGAGGGCGTCGCGGGGGCGGCGGAGACGGCGGCGAGGCCGGCGGGCGTCGCCCTGGCGGGAGAGGGTGCCGCCGACGAGTCCTCGCTCGAGACGCTGAACGGCGAGCCGGGGTCGGTGATGTCGCTGTGGCCGCTGGAGCTGGAGTAGTCCGAGCAGCCGTTCACCGCCACTCCGCTGCAACAAGAAGAAGAGGAAGGGGCTGTCAGTGAGGGTCCTCCAGGCTCCAGGTCCTCCGGGACGCAATGGGACAGAACGGGCGCCACGCCTCCGACGGGTAATTAGGCGCCTTCCTCACCCTCCGCCTGCTCCGACGGGTGAGAGGCCGCCCCTCCTGTTCGCGCCTTTCGCTGCACAGGACCCGACCCGATCCGCGGGGAGGAGCAGCCCTCAAGTGTCGCGGGGCTGCGTCTACAAGCCCCCCCCCCCCCCCCCCCAGTTCCGCGGAGAGCGCGCTTAAGTGCCCTACCTGTTCTCCTCTCGGGGAGAGCAAAACAAATCAGCCCTTTTCAGGG
>NW_026267131.1:1921007-1925189 GCF_000697945.3 Frankliniella occidentalis | reverse complement strand
CCCCCCCCCCGCAGGTGAGCGGCGAGTACCTCCCGCGTCTACGCGCCGCCATCGATGCGCGGCCGCCACAAAGGGAAGGGCGAGGCAGCCAGGAAGCCGAGGAGGGGAGGGAAGAGGGGCGACGGAGTGGAGCGGGCGGCATCGATAGCCCGGCCCCGGCGCTTGAATTTGTCATCCTATCAATGGGTTGCTGGTGGCGGGGGGGAGGGGGCACCATCAGTCTATTCGGGGAGCAGTGCAGTTCAGTACAGTACCGGCGGCGCGCCCGGCCCCGGCGAGTCGACGTGCCCCCCTCGCGAATGGAGAGGGGAGGGGGGCGGCATTGGGGTAGGTCGCCACCGCGCTTGCCAAATCGTGCCGCGGACTCCGCGAGCCTCCCTCCCTACCCGCGCTACCCGGTGGCACTCACCGCGACAGGCGCGCCGGCACCAGGCGCCGAGCCCGAGAGTTTGGAGGGGTTCGACTTCGACTGCAGCGCCGACACAGTTGAGACAAGTTTCCTGTAATGCCGACTGGGCTATTGCGGTGAAAATAAATGCGTAGTTCTGTTCAGCGTTACCGTCGCTGGGACTAGACTACTGACTACTACATACTGGCCGGGGAACGTGCAGCGTCGCCAAGAGGCTCAGGGAGCTGGGGCGAGCTGGGGTGGATGACCAACACTGCCCGTCCCTGTCGCACTTGGCCGGGCTCCGCGGGCCTCTCCCTCCCTCTCTCTTCCCCTTGCACGTCACGAACGCGGCTCGCCGCCGCCGCCGGTGAATCTCCGCGAGGTGCTCGAGGCACGCGAGCAGCAGCAGCACGGTCGAGTGCGCCCACACCCCTTTTGCCGACAGTGTACCTGCGCGAGGCTGCCAGCCCCGCCGGCCCCGCCCGCCGCCGGTTGAGGTAGGTCAGGAGTAGGCAGGGTCCTTGCGAAACTCGCTGCAGCAAGAGGAGAGAGAGAGAAAGAGGAGCGGCGTGCCTAGGCAGGCGCGGGGCGGGGGCAGTGCACCGGCAAGACATTCTGCGAATAAGCATTCTGCGAATAACACAACTCCACTCGAGGGGCAATAACACGACGGACAAGGAGGCAGCACAGGGGCCGCCCCACCGCGGCCGAGGAGGAGAAGGAGGAGGAGGACGCCGAGGAGAAGCGTGCGCACGGGGGCGAGCTGACCAACGCCGTAACCACGGCCATTCGGGCCTCCAGCAGTTTCAAATCACCGGGTCGGCGCAAAACAGATGCACGAGTTTGCGAGGTCAGCACGGGTCAACGACCGAGAGGGTACGTTTACTACTCCGGTGATCAACGATACACGGCACGATAGCGTTGCGGCCCGCTCCTTTCGACGACAACCTCCTCCTGCCGCTCCGCTCCTCGCCGTCGTCATCAACTTCGTCCTTTTAGCCGTGCCGCGCGTATGCAGCGCGTCGACACGGCGTCCCCGACGACGCCGATAAGGCAGTCCTCGCATCCCTGCCAGCCCCGCCAGCCCCGCCTCGCCAGGGCCGGTTTGTCCAGCCAGTCCTGCGCGGCCGCGCCCGGCCCCGTGCACTTTATGCACGACGCGGCATCGCGTCACCACCGTGGGATCGTACAGCGTGCAGCACAGCAGCGGACAGCGCAGCAAGCGAGCACGGCCGTGCATTTATTATGTAACGATAGAGCGTCGCCGAGCCGCAGGGCCGCGTGGCAACGCCCGGGGCGCAGCAGGGCAGAGCGCTGTAGGGCAGGGTGCGTCAGGGCAGGGCGGCAGGGCGCAGCAAGACAGGGCGCAGCAAGACAGGGCAGTGCATCAGGGCAGGGCACAGCCACAGCAAGGCGGTGCACGGCAGGGCACGGCAAGGCGCAGGTGCCCCAGCGACAGGTGGGGCCCGGCGGCCAGGTTCACATCCCCGCCCGGCCCGCCCAGGCGAGGCAATGAAAGGGCTCGCTTTAATTACCCCTCGGCCCCCTAAACAGAGCGGCGGCAGAAGGAGCGAAGGTCCTCCTCCTCCTCACGTGCCGCGATGGCATGACCAGCGCGGCGGCTGATCCGCCCCGCGCGCGCGATGTTCAAATTGGACAATTTGCCGTGTTGTTCGGTTTCGAACCGAACAACACGGAATTAATCATTACTCGCACATCTGTCGGGGCCTTGCCGGCGCAGCGAGGCCATTGAAGCGAACGAGGGGGAGAGGCGCCGGCGGGCGGGCGGGCCCACAGGGCTGGCCGCACGCGAGGAAGGGCCCGCGGCGGGCATGGGCTAGCCTGGGCTCGCAATGGAACAGGAACACCCCCGAGAGAGAGAGAGAAAGAGGGGAACACGAGATCGGTCACACATATGGATGGTTATGAGGGACTGGTCGTCTGAACGGGGGACAGACAGACGGACGGGCGGACGGACGGACACGCGGACGAAGGGGAGTGGGATTGAAAAGTGTGGCAGGAGGCCGATACCGGGCCGGGCCAGGGTGACGTGGTGGTGGGTGGAGCGAAGGCTGCGCTAAGCCTATATGTGTGAGGGCGAGGGGCGAGGAAGAGGAGGAGAGGGGGATGCGATAGAAGAGGGAGGGAGGGGTGGGGGCGGCGGGGGGTAACAGCTGGCGACGAAGCACCGTCATCATCAAACTGGCATCCCGTCGGCCAAGCGGAGCCAAGCGGAGCGGCGGCGGGGCGGGCAACCCAACCCGGGCCGGGCCGCGTACAGTCGCGCGCAGGAGTGCAGGACATCCGCCGCGGCGGATCGGGTCGCGTCCCCAGGGTCCTCGCGGTCCACTGGCGGCGCACACTACGTACTACACGCCCCGGCTCGCGCGCAGCCATGCGCGGCGGCTCAGAGGAGGAGATGCTCATCATCTTGTGCAGCGCCATCACCACCCCACCACTCTCGTCCTCTCCCATCCTTTTGTCGCGCCTGCTTGGCGTTTCTCTTTCAGTCTCGATAAGGTCCGTCCGTCCGCCCACACCCAATCCCATGTCAGCCGGTCGCGCGGCGCCTTTACCTCTGCAACACGAACAACGTCAGTCGACCGCGGCGCGCTGACCGAGCGGACAGGAAATGCGCCCGATGGACTGGAGCACGAGCATGACTGCGGGGTAAACGGCTGGAAGATGACTCGGCGCGGGCACGCGAGCAGCGATGTCGCCGCGAGCATGGACTTGAGGCAGTTGTGGGGCAGTCGCCAGTCCGCCGCGCCCTGCCGTCGTCCCCGTGCGAGGTCGGGTAGGCAACCCGCCCGCACCCCTGCGTTGCGGGACAGTCCGGCCGCCCGGCGCGGGCCGCACCCACAGCATGCGGTGGTGCACTATTACACTGTGACGGCTTGCGGCCGCGAGGTGACGGGTCGGTGACGGGACGGTGACGGGTCCTCCCGGCCGTCACGATGCGCAGCAAGAGAGGGCCTTACCGCCGCTCCGAGCTGAGGTGCCACATCACATCACGGTGCGCGGCGGGTGGCGGGGCGGGGCGGCCGTAAACGGACGAACAACGGGTAGTAAAGGGCGCCGCGGCGGTGACGCTGGAGTTGCATCACGCCCGGCGGGATGCGTGCGTGCGTTGGGCCCCTCAGCACCACCACAGCAGCATCGCCACAGCACCGCGCCGAAGGGCTCATTTATCAGTTTTAGGAGGCGATTCTGACCACTAAGAAGAGGAAGATGTGGAAAACTTTCATGACGGAACTGCCGCACAGGGCTTCTTCTATTCATCTACAGGAGGATCTCGCCTGACGGATTGAATTGTCCTCATTTGTTTAGGTTCTTTCTTCTCAAATTGAGGAGCTTCTGGAAGTTCAATACAGTAAGCTCTTTCCTGAAAAGCCACCAAAAGTCACCTTGTGTTTCCCGTCGCACGGTCATCTTTGCCGGTACACACGTTCCGTACGATCGATCGATTTGGATAATGAAACTCTATCGAAACTTGAACGTACTGCAGGGTCGACCGGGGCGGCGGCAGTGCTCCGTTCCGATTGGTGTGACGCGGGCGGCGGGGCGTGGCGCGAGATTTAAAAGTCTCGGCGGCGTGTTTACGTGCACAGGGCGGCAACGCCGCTCCGCTCCGCTCTAGCCAGCGGCAGCCAGGGGGCCAGCCAGAGCAGCTCCTCGCCCGGCCCGCCCGGCCCGCGTGCGGCAAGGGCTCCCCTCCCCGCCGCCCAGGATCGTTGAACCGGGCGGGAGGGGGAGGGGACCGGAGGGGAAGGGGTGGTCAAACCGGTAGG
>NW_026267131.1:1907592-1920957 GCF_000697945.3 Frankliniella occidentalis | reverse complement strand
CCGCCCCTATGGCCGCTGGCGGGCGCAGCAGCGCAGGCCCGAGCGATGCGCGGCGCAGCACCGCGGCAGTTACGCCCCGCGGTGTCGCCAAGAACTCGAACGACTGCTTCGAGCGGGTGCCACACACTACCACACCGCGGTTGCTCTCCAGCAGCACCAATAAGAGAACACGAGAAGAAACGTGCAAGCGATGGACATTTAAAAATTTACGGCAAAAGAGTGAGCCGCGACGATTGGTAAAGTGACGAGTGCGAACGCATTTGGTCACACCAATGAAATGATAATTAATTTGATTTTGATTTTATACAAGCTGTTTGCCGAACGAGAGCAAAGCGAGGCGAGGAAGGCGAGCCGGCGGCGGCGGCGGCGGCGGCGCGGCACTGCTAGCCTTGCGAGCAACGGGTTATGAACGACTAGGAAGTCGCATAGTCGCGTCAACTGCAAGGATAACGATGATGACTCACACACACGCGCGAACACATGCCCGTGACGTGTAGCCGACGCACACCAAGGCACGCAGGATTACCTGCCTCTGCGGAGGCTGCTGATGAGCTTGATTAGCCTGCTGATAAGGCGTAATGAGAGCCTCTGCACGGCGCCCTCCCCGCCGCCCCTCGGGCCGACGGGCCGACCCCCCCTGCGGCGAGCCCAAGACGTCCCCGCCGACCACAAACACACGACGACACGGCTCAGCGGCGACCTGGCGGCGACATCCGCCACAGAGTGCGCCGCGGGGCCGCCGCCGCAGCGCACAGGAGCGCAGGTCACCCAAGCAGACCGGTGAGAAAAGAGGGGACGGGGGCCGATGGGAAAATAGAAAAAATAAAAATGAGGGAGTCTGAAGGAAACGGGCGAAGAGGGTAGAGCAGGACATCGCCGGGGATGGCTAATTGACGGGGGTGTGCTTCGGACCGTGGCGAGCGGGGCGTGGCAGGGGGCGGCGCTAGCGGGGGCGGCTCCACCTGTCGTGCTGCGTGTCCTCCTCTCTCGCTCGCGTGCCCCGAGCACACAGAGCAGGCCGAGCCGAAGCGGCCACCACCTCACCTCCCTCAAGTCGACCGGAAAGCGCGCCGCTCCGCGGGAGAGAAGGAGAGGCGAGGGCAAGACACGGGCCAGCAGCGCGGGCGCATGGGGAGGGGGCAAAAAAGTAATAATAATAAAAAGAAAGAATCCCTCCCTGTGTACCTCTCATTATCGGCCTTTGTCCCTCCCCCGCCCACGCGGCGCGAGCTTATCTAGTGTTAGTGGCCGTGTCGAGCCGTGCGCTGAGCGAGGCGCTGAGCGAGGCGCTGAGCCCACACCGGAAGAGCACTAGAATGTGTACACGCCCGTCTCCTCTCCCCCCATTGGCTGGCGTTTTGTCGCTGGCGCCGCTTAACTCCACGGTCCTCCTAGGGACATTCAATTTTCCAGAAAAGTAATTTTGGGATTTTTTAAAGGAATTTTCCTGAAAAGTCTTCCCTTTTTCAACTTTTGTGGAACTTTTACATTTTTTTCCAATTTGTTTTTTCAGCCAAAGTTTCAGACTTTAAAACCCATAGCTTCTTCTACGGCGCACTCCTAGGGGCACTCGCGCGGCGCCACGGCCGCAGCACCAGAGCAGCGCAGCGCCACATGGCGGCCGCACTGGGGACCCCCGCCTCGACCAGCGAGCGCGCCCGGCTGGAAATAGCATTCGAACCGATCCTTGGGAGGGGAGGGGAGGGGGCGCTACCAGAGGCTGTACGATCAGCTGATGATATAAACAGGGTCGCAGACAAACCCCCGCGGCAGCCAGCCAGCTGGCACTCACCAGCGCACACACATGGTCGGTGCAGTATGGTGCGCTGGCCCCCCCGGAGACCACCACCACCGCGACCCGCGACCCCCCAGGCCCGGCCACTATACTACCGCGTATGGAAGGTGAGAATTAACGGGCCGCCGCCGAGGCGCCCCGCGATGCGATCAGGTGTTGCTGAGCACGATAAGGCGAGGGCAGTTCAGTTAGCGTGCGGTTCGACACCTCACTCGGCATGCAAATGACCTGCGGCCGCGTCACGCGTGACTCACGCCACCGGCGGCGGGCCTGTGACGGCGGGTTCGGGCCCGGCCCGTGACAGCCTTGAGAACGGCGCACTCTGACATGTCAGACGGAGTCACGGAGTCATCGACACCTCCTCCATCTCGTGGTGAGCCAGCGATAAGCGTAGAGCACCTTTCGCTGTTGCCCGCCACCTGCTTCATTGCACACCCAGCACAACGGCGAAACAGCGGCTCGGCGATAGCCACGAGTTAAGGGGGTGACCAAGATTTTGGGGGGGTTTAGCAAACTTTAGAGAAGCATGCAACCACCACCGGTGGTTGTCACAGCGCTAGGTGCAGACCTGGCGAGCCGTTCGAGACCGTTAGGTCGACAGGTCAAGGCGGGGCCCTCCTACAGGTGGCCCGGACCGCAAACGCCCGCTAGAGACGGGCGACAATCTCTCTATACAACCGAGGGCGGGGCGGGGCGGGGCGAGCCGGGTGCGGGCGGGTCGGGGGAGGGGTCGCGCGCGAGACCCTAACCCGCTCACCGCGGTGATTTGATTCCATTCCATCACAGAGCGGGGCGGGGGCGCGGCGCGACCACCGGAGCAGCCCGTCCGTCCGTCCGGCCCAGTTAGTCCCCTCATTCATAAGTGAGCAGACGCATTGTGCCCGCCGGCTCACCGCCCGATAAGCGCACGGCTCGAAATGGGGCAAGGGTACAGGCCGCCCCGCCCCACCCCGCCCCGCCTTATCTTATCAAACGCGTACCCCAGACCCCACCCATGGCCCGACTGATAACCTATCACGTGGGGGCGTCAAGCGCCCCACCAGGTCTTTTCTCACCACCAAAAGTCTACAATAACCTGTGAAAAAAAGGGTAAGTGGGGGGAAAATGGGAAAAATACCGCGCAACTTGATTATTTGTTCGCCCCTTTTGATATTTTTCATCAGATTCCAGCGCGCGGCTAAAAGTGATTCACGCACACGCAGCACCGAGGGGCCAACGCCACCGGGCGGATTAGGCGGAGGTGAGGTCTCCGCGCAGCCAGCCCGGGCCGGGCCGGCCCGGGGCGGACTTTGCTCACCGAGGCGCATAACGTGCGTCATCCAGATGCACAGCCAAAAACTTAATGCGACCGACTGGAAAAAGGATTTGTGCGCGAAGCAACATCCGACCAAACACTGCGTTTACTTGCATGTTGCACACACGCAACGCACACACATGAACGCAGAGGTACACAATACAACCCGAACAAAATGAAAAACCAAATTAAAATAAAGTTTCTTTGCAGTGCCAACAAGGCGATTACCGCGGATTTTCCGCGCACTCGGCCTACCGCACCCATCGCTTCCCGTCCCGTCCACATCCGCTCCTCCCGCCCTCTTCCTCCGGGGCGACGTGCGCGGACACACCAATGGAGGGACACCGCAAACAAAAATGCACTTCATTCAAATAAGAGACAGTTCGTTGAATGTCTGCGAAAGCCGACTCGTAAGTTTGCTCTAAATAATATTTTCCACAGTGATCGATACGACTTCAAAAAAAATGTACAGGCAGAAAAACCCAAATGCTCAAACGGTCCTGGGGTCGCCAACTCGCGATATCCTGAGTACAAAAGGCTTGACGTACAAGATGTACTCAAAATATACTAAGAATGTAATCTACGTACTTCGGGTCCGGGTCATTTTGGCTGTCCTCCGGTTGTTCACCGATGTACTTCGGCTGTACTCGGCGTTCTCAAGCCGTGCCCCGCGCACTCCGACTGTACTCCCGTGTACTATACACGAAAAAGCTGAGTTGTCAACTCCACGCGAACGTCACGTGAATCGGAAGAGCGCTCAGAGACGCCCCGCTCACGCTCACCCCCTTTTGGTCAGCAGAACGCGACCGCTCTGCTTCTGGGAATGGCCAGCACCGACACCGCCGGCCGGCGGCGGCGGCAGATAGCGGCCACCACTGCTGACTCGGGGTGGTGCACGCGTCTTGTACCGCAACTCAGCGCCAAATGCACTCATGTTATTGTATTGTTTTTGCACCCGGTTTATCATTTGGAATTAAAAGTGATGCTGCACATTGTCGAAGAAAACAAATTCCTCGACAATTTCGATACACGAACGGCAAACTTCAAATTACATTTGTAACTTTATAACATTTTGCATTTACAACTTTCCCGTAAAACCTATCAACACACACGAATACAACTGAAGTTTGTAACATAGGCAGGTAACGCCGGGTAACGCCCGGTTCGCTTCACACGACCTCTCTGCTGGGTGACCCTCTGCGCTGCGCTGCCCGACAACCGAACCCAAACGATAAACCTGGCCGGAGGGCGGAGGGCACAGCCGAACGGCGGTACAGCCGAACGGCACAGCCAGGGGGCCACGCCGGGCCACGCGTAACCTGGCGATAAGAGACACGAGACGAGGGGTCAGGTCAACCTCACATTTAACAAGAAAAAAAAGAGAAAAACAAATAACGAAAAAATAAAAAAATGAAATAAACAAGTCGAGTTTGCGCTCCTAGCGCTGATAAGCTAACTACCAACAATGTCGTCGAGCAAAACCGCATCGCTGCAGCAAAATTGAAAAGTATGGTCGTTCTGTTGTTCGAAAGTACGAGAATGACGATACCGCCGCTACCAGGCGATAATCGTTAAAAAACGTCGAGTTGTTCAAAGCGGCCGGGCGAACTCCAGCCAGGGCACACGCGTATATGGCCCGGCCCCGCCGAAACCGGAGACAAAAGAGGGACGTGCCTGCGACCCACAGCACAAAGACGACAAATAAAAAAAAGATGAGGGAAAAAAACAAAACACTGAGAATAAAATGTCCGAACTCAGCTTTCGAACCCGAGCTGGAGGGGACGTGCCGCCGCGAGCAGGCTATGGAGGAAGCGGATCGAATATCAGGCTATCAGCGCTCGTGGTTCCGCTGACACCAGCATCACCCGCAATTCTCCTTACCCCTCACACTTGATCCAGGGCAAAACTGTTTAGACGTCCGTTTGTAGCGCCGTATCCGGTTAGGTAATGTTGTGTCAATTTCTCAGTGCGGTAGGAAAATTCGCACGAATTAACAAAACTCTTTGCAGCACACTTTACAAAGCAAAATCTCTGGGACGAAAAGAATATGCTGAGTGCAGAACAGAAGACTTTTCCATCCCGGTAGGAGGCGCCTCGCGAGGCGGAACCAGCAGAACACTAGCGGGGCGACCGAGGCGACCTTGCGCCGCGCTGCACCGGCCGCCACGCGCAGCCACTCGGCGGTGTACTATTCCCAGAGCTGATCAGAGACAAGAGGAGACTGGAAATGGGTGCAATAAAAGCGTGCCTCGCCAAACATCTGGTCACTGGGCTCACCGAGGTTCGGGCCTGGTCCCCCGTGCGTAAGCGCACTAGCGGCTGCCGTCCCGAACGCCTATTGGTTTAGGCAGGATGGGGTGGGGGAGGGCTACCTTTGAGTCGCCCAGCGCAGGGGTCTCACTTACTCTCGCTTGTACTCACTGGTGCGACAAAGACAAGCTACACGACTGTCACTCAGAGGCGACCGCGCGCGGATCTTTGAAGGGAGCCGAGGATAGTCGGCTACCTGAGTCGAGCAAGCCAATGCTAAGCCGAGACAGCGCAGAGAGCCGAGCCGAGCCGGGGGACGACCCGGCCTCGGCGCAGTACGCGACCCCCGAAGCTGCAGTACTCGAGCACCGAGATGCGCCGAAGCCAGTAGAGTCGAGCTTGTCCAGCCGGGCCCTTGGCCCCCGGGCCGAGCCGGGCCGGGGCACCCACGTCGCTTACGCGGCTGAGGGATCTCGCGTACTCCGAATGGCACCCGAAGTGGTGCCGAATGGCCACGGATGGGCCGCTGCCAGTACGCCACAGATGTGCGGCGCGCTTCACCTCGCCCTATAGCTCAGCATAGGCCTTGCCGGTCTCCTCTTGTCTCTGGAGCTGATCAAAAACGAAATCATTGCGGTGGCACGAGGCGACAAATCTGATCTGGATCGATACATGTGGGGGGACCGACTCTTCTCTCGCTCTCTCTCTTGGCAGAGTACAATACGTATCACCTGCCGCCGCCACACACCATTCAGTTAGCCCCGTCTCGTCTGCATTCCGGGTGAGTGGTGAGGGGCAAGGGGAGGCGGGTGGGGGGAGGGGGGACCCAAAGTGGGCCCCGGAGCGAGAGTGGGAGAGAGGGCGAGCGAGAGAGGGAGAGAGGGAGGGGGGAAGGGAATTTTCGGAGATATCTGGTCGGTCTGCCGTGTGGTCGCCGGCCCCTGGCGGGCCCGGCCGGCGCGCGGCCTTCCTGGTAAAAGGGGTTGAGAACCTTGGCGTCCGGCGCCCTCGGCTCGCCTACACTGCCATAAACACTGCGCGGCTCGGCGCAGCTGCAACCAGGTGCGTTGCGTCAGCGGCAGCAGCTGCAGCAGCTGGCGCAGCGGTGCAGCGAGCCGGTGCAAGGTCCCCGAGCGGGAGGAGGGGGAGGGGGGGCTCCGCGTGGCGTGGGACCGCGGCGGCGCGGACGACACTGTCATAGACGACTGGAGACAATTTAGCGTTGAAATATAAAGTGCACAGCGCGTTTTGGGACGGCTCCGCTAGCTTTCAAGCGCCATTCCGAGTTTGAGTGAGAAAAGGTACAACTTACGTCAGAAGAAAAATACAACTCGTAGGACAACAAATGAATACAAATGGGACAGTCCTTGCTCCCCTCGCAGGGTCCCGATATAAATACTGCAATCACCAGGGTGGTGCAGAATGACCCGCGGATGAGCCACTCGCCCCCCACCCCTTCCCTCCCCTCACGTCAAATTTGATTAGCATGTTGATCCGGCACGTGTGCACCCTCACCAGCGCGGCGTGCACTGCCAAACAATCATGGCAAAAATGACACACACGACAATATAAAGCTTTACTCGCGCAGACGCAAGAAATGGCGCGGCGGAATATGGAACAGGGTATACAGGCTCCTTGTAAACACGCACGCAGCGCACGCACGACCTCACCTTGCGTATTTTTAGCGGGCCTTCGCTGATTTACTTTTCCCCTCAAAGTGGAGCAGAGGAGAAGCGCAACGGAGCAAACGTGTGGCGGGAGACTAGTCTCAGTCTCTCGCGGAAAAATGTGACTAGCTGAATAGCTAAACCAATAGCTAAATAGTTAGCTATGTAGTGAACTAATTGCATACAAAGCTAAATGTTTAGCTACATAGCTAAATGTTTAGCTACATATACAGTAGCTAAATGTTTAGCTACATATAGCTAAATGTTTAGCTACATATAGCTAAATGTTTAGCTATACAGGGTGGGTGATCTGCGCCGTGGTTTTTTTGTGCTTATGCTGTACCGGATTCATGCGTGCGGGCGGGCTTGCCTATCGTCGCCTTACGGCCCCGTGCGAGTATGCAACCCGTCCGCACCCATGAATCCGGTACAGCATAAGCAGAAAAAAACCACGGCGCGGATCACCCACCCTGTATAGCCTCTCTCCTTCATTCTCACCCGTCATTCCTTGTGTCTTTGTGCGCTGTTGGCGCGCGGTGAACAATCTGTTTTCATTGTCTGTGCATATCGGCCCATCAGGATCAGCGAACCGCGGCGGGTCGTGCGACATATCGACTATACTGCTTGACTTTGAGAAGGAACCCGTTGGAGCCCCCACAAACGGGAGGCAACGCTCGACGCACGCACGTCGGCCGCACACCCACGAGAGTAGCGCCTCTGGGCCATACACTGGGGGGATACACACACAGCCTCCTGCTAATCTCGCCGGCATCCGAGGGAATCCAAAGCGGAATGCCGTGGGGGCTCCGCTTTAGTTGGCGGAGGCGGCGGGCTTCGGGGAAAGATGAAGACGGAGAGGGTTGTGGAGGGGAGGAGCTCGGCGAGCACGCTAGCGCGAGAGAGAGAAAGAGACAGAGGGAAGGGGGTAGGAAAACCTACCCCCACCTCAACCCATCTACGCCATGGCAGAGCCAGGTAGACGTCGAGAGGGTAAAGGACGAGGGAAAAAAATTACTTCATACAATGCCTTTGGTGAGCAGGAGGCAGCGGGGAGAGGGGTAGGGGTTGGGGAGGGCGGGGTAGAGACATTCGAGGGGAGGAGGAGGGAGGAGGAGGCGAGCGACGGGTTTTTGTTGTGACCGAACAGCTGGGGGCAGCTGGGTATATAAGACCAGGAGGAGCAGGCCACAAAGAAAACATGTACCACATTTATTGCATCTACCCGGTCTCTTTTCCTCCCCTTCCATGACTCTGAACTGCATAGAGAGAGAGAGGCATTTCTTTTTCTAGAAGTGTGCTGCTTTGAGGGGCACAAGCACTATACCTGGCGCGGTGGTACTACTACCCGCGGGCCTGCGGCGCGAGCAGTAAAGGGCTCCCGCAGCACCTCTGCGCGGCTCTGCGCGGCTCTGCCTGCAGGCGCCATTGTGCCCCGCACGGACACATCAGCAGTGCGAGCGAGATGTGGTCGTTACACGCGTAGCGCCTCGCGTAGCGCGCTGTCCTTCCGCGTGAGCAACAGAGCCGTAAATAAGCTAATTGCTCGGCACGCAACGCCACGCAACGCGCACGAGCTGCACCGGCGTGAGCAAGCGACCCGTCACTCACCCCTTTATGTTCCATTTTTTACTCTTTTTAAAAAATTTTGAGCCCATGCACTCGAGTGCTTCCGATATATACGTGAGGCAAAATGCAATAAAATCGATGTTCCTGATCACGCAGGAGGGTGGAGGTGGCGTGCGGCCGGCGACAGGTGGCGTCCCTGGAGCAGGTGCGGCGGCCGAGGGCCAAGAGGAGAAACAGCGATCGGAACACCTTGCGGAACACCTTGCGGAACACCCCGCGAACACCCGCACCACATCACTCTCCCTCTCACCTGCCCTCACAAAGCACTTTGTAAACACGGCCCCCGAACAGCCATAATCGCACCGGTGCGAGGAACGGTTCCCAAGAAAACATTACTTATCCACCCATTTCTTGTTTTCGTGTAAAACTTTGACGACGGCCGAGTATCGCCAAATTTCATTCGCTCGACGCAAATAATAAACGCTGTGGTGCCGAGAGGGCGAGTCTACAGCACACTGTTCCTTCTGAAACGAATTGCAACTTGTAAATACAAACGCACCCTGCTCGCTCGCACTGCACCGAGGAGAATCAGGTGCGTCGCGCTGGCCAGCCCAGTCGTCGGACCGGCGAGGGAAAACAATGTATCGGTATACATTCTTTGTCCCGCGGACAGACGAACGTACCCGAGCCTTAGATCGCACGTTATCGGGCGGTTATCAGCCTCGGGCCAGTGACCCCAAGACGCAGAGCTCCGCGGCCGACCTCATCGCGTCTCGTACCGCCCTCCAGGACTCCAGACAAGGTGCCAAAGCCTCCGGGCGGGCACAACCACCTCGGCTGGAAGCTCCAGACGGTCACCGCCTTCTCGCCTAGAACCTCCAGCCAGCAGCCAGCAGCCAGCAGACGGGCACCGCCGTGAGTTGTTGACCGAGGGATACGGAGGGGGTCACCTGGTCTGATGTGTCTCCTCTGTCACTCACGCTCAGGTACACGGAGGCCACGCCACGCCACGGAGGAGGACGGTTGGAATCATCAAGATCCCCCTTCTCCCGCTCCCCGCCGCCCCCTCCCGCCCGCCCGCACGCACGCACGCATGCATGCAAGTTGAGATCGAGTTTCGACAAAGAGTGAGCGAGGAGACCTCCTCAATGACGCAGAGGAGGCAAAAAAATAACCTCCTCTACTTTGAATTCGTCCCTTAGCTATGCCGCTTACGCCCGGCCCCCCGCGCTCAGCGCGTGCCGCCCGGGGGACGGCCCTAAGTGCTCGGACATATATTGGCTCAGCGAAGTAATTGGAGAAGCGCGAGCCGTTCAGCGACGGCAGCACAGACCACTTTTTTTATGAGCGATTGGCGGAAAAAAAAGTGTCGATTGAGTGGCTCGGAGCGGACTCGTTTGCTCCGGTGGGGCTTACGTAAGCAATTAGCGATTCCACAAATCATCCACACCTTGTTGTTATTCATCTTTTTAAAAAAGAGTTAGTTCAAAGATTTTGGAAAAAGAACGGATGTCTCAGGACGATACTCACTCGTCGAATCTGTTGGCGTGGAGCGGGTCCAAGTGTATCCACTGTACGTCGCACTCGTTCATCTTGAGGATCACCATTCACTCATCACTTTATCACTATCACATCACCAGCATCATCAGCATGGCCACCATCACGATCACCAGCTTCACCACATTCTTCCGTCGAGGCGCAGCATTTCAAGACGAAGACGAAGGTAATCCAAAGCAAAGCGGGGGCGGCGGTGGCGGCAGCGGCAGCAGCTTCACTCGCGGCAGTCACTCACTCTCTCTCACACTCACCACTCACTCACTCACTAACGCACTCACTCACTCACTACAGAGGCGCCGGCTGCGCAGCGGTCGCCCCTCACTACATGACTCTGCCGACGCAGCGGCTCGACTGAGGAGGAGAGAGGAGAGGAGGTGGCAAAATCCACCAAATCCCCCTTCGGGTCTGGCGCGCAGCCAGCCAGCCCGGCGGGCGGGCGGCGCGGGCAGCCGGGGCTGGCAGGCAGGCGGGCGAGCGTGCAGCGCGAGAGAGGGGAGGGGGCAGGCCGCGGCGTCCAGCCGAGGGGTGGCGGGGCGGGGAAGGGTGCGGCGCCGAGCCGCGGCGAGCCGGGCCACTAGCCGCGCCGGGGGACGGAAGTCTGGCACCGTGCTGGCACCGCGCTGGCACCGAGTTCACCAGCACCATCGACGACTTAACTATCAATTTACCACCCACTTCTTAAAACCGCTGAAGAACTTTCTTTTTCAGCGGCTTTCTCATTTTTCAAAAGTGTCTTATTTTTTCCAGAAGTCGTCCGTCTTATTTTCCAACAGCGCCCTTTCATTTGCCATAAGTTGTCTTACATTCCACGGGTGCACCCAATTTTTCACAGGTTAAAATGCATGGCTCATTCATTTCGCAAGAATAATTTTTAAAATTTTTCGCAATTTATTTCGTTTCCCACAGTTTTCTCAAGTGTCACGCGGTCATATTACCGTCCATAGTATGATCTCGCAAGAGGTCACTTATCAAATTCCCCAGCCCCGCTCCCGTCCAGTCACCACGTTCACCACTATTACTCGAGCAGCCAACCTTCGCCGCGGAGCTGCGTCCGGCGTATCCCCGCCAGGTTCACCGAGTCCAATAACCCGCTATTAGTTTCTTCCTCTCGATAAGACTCCGGCCATCAGTCCCCTTCACTTAGCTCCGGCCCCACAATCAATTACCAGCCACTACCCTACCGTAATACACCCGGTGGCGGGGCGGGGCGGGGCGGGGCGCACCGAGGGCGGGCAGCTGGAATGCCCCGACCGACCAACCGATACCCGACACGACACTAGAAAGATGTCAGTCAGCTGATCACATCGAGGCCTACTCCGCCCGCAGCCAGAGAGAATCTCTCCCCCCTCCCCCCCATCCCCTTTTCCCTCCTCAGCCCCCATCCCCCGCCGCCTCCGCCGCCGCCCATCCTCGCGCCATCAAAAGGAAATACAATTTGATGCGAGGCAAGTATTTGTTCAGCGGCGAGAGCAAACAAGAGAGGAGTCAGCTGACTGGCGTAAGGTTTGGCGAGCAAGCACTACACTGTTAGCGGGCTCGCCTTTCTGCGAAGCGCGCCGCCGCCGCCGCCGCGACACACGTGTCGCAGAGAGGACTCGCATTTGCAAGCTCGCGCCGCTCTCTCTCTCTCTCACACACAGAGAGGCTTACCCAGCACACGCGACCCTCCGCGCCGGCCGCCCGGGCTCCTGGTTTTAGCCGCCAGCAGAGCAGGACCTGTACTGTATCGAGAAAAAATATATCGGGAGAAATATCAAAGGGAACACACCCTAGGGGTGCATTGTGGAGGGGAGGAGGGGGAAGAGGAGGGGCGGCGAGCGAGCGAGCGAGCGAGGGAGAGAGAGAGAAAGAAAGAACGAGAGAGAAAGAGAACGCCACATGTGGCACGTGGCCGCACTCCTTTCTTCCTCTTCTCCTCCTTCATCATGTTCGTCATCTCATTGCTCATCTTATTAATTCCCATCTCAACTATGCACGGACAAGAAGTATTAGCTGTATATCTAAACGATAGCTATTAAACAGGGGATAACTAATTGTTAAGCTACGTAGCTAAACACTTAGCCATGTTTAGCTGCAGAGCTAATTTTGCGAAATATTTTAGATCTATCTATTAATATCAAGTTAGTTCATATTCAGCTATACTGTTTAGCAACTTAGCTATTCTTTGTATTTGTGTGTCGTGCTCCAGAGCACATCTTCTTGGTTGTATACGTACACGCCCTAACACACGTACCAGCCGCAACTCTACACCCCCGCCGAGTCGACGACACAGCGACACGCTATCGCCACGCTCGTCGGTCACGACTCTCAGTGACGCCACAACGCTCGGCCACTTGAACTTCTCGCCACATCAGCATCTACTCCAACGCCTCCCTGGCGTCATCCTGCCGCCAGCCACCACGCGCGGCGGCCCTCCACGACCGAATCTCCTTCCTTATCAGTGTTGAGGCTCCGTCCGATCCTCTATCCCACTGCTGCTGCTGCTGCCGCTGCTGCTGCCCCTCCATCTGCGTTACGTCAAAACATTTACGTTTCCCACGACGTCTCGAACATGCGTGCGCCGGGCGCGCCGGCCGGGGCGACCCACTCGATATGGAAATGAGGCGTTCAATGAGTGATGCTACCGGGGGGCTGTCATTAGAAAGAGACTCGCCGGGCAACACGAGGAGGCGCAGGCAGCGCGTGAACACGCACGCACACACACACACAAGTGTGAGCACCGTTCCGCCACCACGCTCTGCCACGCCCTGGAGAGGGTGCTAATCCTTTTCCTAGGCCCGTGGGAGGGGGGGGGGGCGTAAGTGCGGCGGTCGTTACACAGTGTGTGTAAGAGTGTGAGAGCGATGAGAAATTAAGGTGCGTCACGAACGCGCTCTCTCCCTGTCTCTCTCTCTCTCCCTCTCAGTTCGTGGATCGTCACGTGATTGGAATGTCGGAGAAGGAGGAGGAGGAGCTAAGGGTTCCCTCCAGCCCTCCGCCTGCCGCTGCCATGAGGCCTGGTCGGGCGGGTCGGGCCGGCCAGCCAGCAAGGCTCATGCGCTTCTCATGGAGGAGGAGGAGGGGGGGGGGGGCTGCTGCACCACCAAAATAATTCAACATTTACCGATCAGCAGCGTAATTGGCACAAATGAAGAAAAATGGAGTTGCTCCTCTGCCACTGCATGCGTCAGACAAAGGGCGAGCACAATGGGGGATGGGGAGAGGGAGAGGGAGGTCGAGGAGGGTGCGGGAGGGAG
>NW_026267131.1:1904087-1905891 GCF_000697945.3 Frankliniella occidentalis | reverse complement strand
TGTGCAGTACACGTGCGCGCAGCCCGCCCCTCCGACACTCACACACACAGCCACACACACACACACCTACACACACACACACACGGATGCATTGCGACAGCATTCCAATCCCTAATTCCGATTTACTGCCCCACCGTTACTCCTGGTAGGCCCGGCGCTGCGGTGGTGCGGCGGGGCGGGGCAGGGTGGGGCGCGACGGGGCCGTATTCAAAGCTTCAATTACACAGCAGGGGCGAGCCCCACCTTGTACGGGGTGCTCCGAGAATTACCATATTTTTCTCCTCGCCGACCCTTTGGCCGGCCGGCGCGAGCTCCGAGAGGTGCAGGCCAGGCCGCGCAGGCGGGGCAGGGCGGGTGTAGTGTACCAAACTGTTATGGTGTCGTCCTCGCCACGGCCGCCCCTTTGTGAACAGGAGGGTGGTCATGGCCATGGGAGTACAGTTGGACGAGTCCGTGGCAAATCCGACCGGGTAACAAACAATTCCACTCGGTACACACAGAAACCCCATCGGAAAAGGAGCACAGGCCGCGTTTCGTGGACTTGTACTGCGCGGTGTGTAAGCTCGCCTGTTCCCCCTGCTCTCCTCTTTCCCCCCGCTCCTCCGCAAATCCAACAAGTGCAAATCCCCTCGTACAAATTGCATAATGTTTTTGGATTGGGCTTTTCGGTAAACATAACAGCGACGCCGGGCCGCGCGCGCGCCGAGTTTTCCATCGGCTTCAATAGCAATGGGAGGGAGGGAGGGAGGGGAGGGAGGGGAGGGCAAGGGGAGGGCGCAAGAAGCGGGGCGCCGGAGGGTGGTGTGTGATTGTCAACAGATCCAGCGGCCGGCTGGTCACGCTACGGCATCACCCTGCTCCTCCGACTGCCTCATGCTCACGATAGGCTTCACGCCCTTCCGCGCGCCGCGTAGTGTGTAACGCTTCATGTTACACTGTGTGGTCGGGATGCTCTCGATGCCGAAGGGGTGGTGACCCCACAACAACAAAAACCGGATAGCGCAAGAAATAGTCTGGAGCCGTCGTCGCGGCGACAAAGTGAGAACCAATTATTTGACCAGTTAAAAGAAAACCTTTTGTTCGCTTAATCCTCGACCGTCGGTCACCAGCAGCGCGCGCGCGCCCGCCCGCTTTCGAAAGAGAACCGCACACTCGCGCGAAAAAAAAACATGAATAAATACAACACAAAATAAAAAGATGCGTTATCTTTTGAAATGAATTTCCGGCTCGCTGGGGAGGAAAACTGAAGACCGATGGCTGGAGCCGCTGCTGCTGGAGCCGCTGCTGGAGCCGCTGCTGGAGCCTCCAGAGACTTGGCGGGAGGGGGAGGGAAGGGCCGGGGCACACACCAGCCCAATGAAATTTGAGGAAGAAGAGGAGGTACTTGTTCATGAAACAAGCAGCGGCAGCAGAGGGAGGACAATTGAGGAAAGGGCTTCGACCGGCGCCCGTCGGCGGCACTGGACAACGTGGACAAACTTAGATCCAACTCGGCCATCTGGAGCGAGCATTATACGACTGAAATACTTCTTGCCTTACAAAAGGAACGCGTCTGCAACAAAAAACGTGAAAAATATATAGGACGGACGGGCGCGCGGAAATAGGCAGCGCCGCGCTGTCACTCACGACCGGCGGCTGCATCAATTTCACATCCAGCGGCCATATGCGCCCTCACCCCTTTTATATCTAGAGCTCCCCCTTCCCCTCCCCGGCACTAAAGGTTAGTGTACTGCACACGCTTATCTGAGTCTCTCCACAGCGCCGCGCCGCCCCCGCCGCCTCCGCCGCCGCCCATCCTCGCGCC
>NW_026267131.1:1902671-1904037 GCF_000697945.3 Frankliniella occidentalis | reverse complement strand
GGAGGGGGGGGGGAGAGAGGGCTGCGGGGAGACTTTGTCACAAGCGGACGAATACTGTCGGTAATTGCTACCCGATGGCGACATGCGCCGCGGCCGCGGAGGCGCCACCCACGGCGGCGGGCCAAGTCAGCGAGCGGCCCAGTTGCAGGAGCCGCATGTCTCCATCGGCACAAGCACCATGCAGGCCGATGCACAACACCGTGCCACCCTTTTGCACGCCAATTACTTAAAGACACCCCGTCATTAGCTTGACCGCTCAGCCGCAGTTTGACTCAGCAGCAGGCTCGCTCAGCCCGCCCGCCCGCGGGCTCAGCCAGCAGCAGCAGCAGCGCAGGTCCGGCGGCGGGCTTACCGATCCAGGCGGCGCCTCTCGGCGCCCACCCCGGCGCCTCCGCCCCGCCCCGCCGGCCTCCGGGTAAACCGCACCCCTCCTCGCCCCTTCTCCCCTCTCCTCCTCAGGGTCTTCGCGAGGCACGGGAGAGAGAGAGAGGGGAGCTCCTCCGTGCTCTTTGCGGCGCCCTCAGGCATGTTATCAAGTCTGGCAGGCCGCCAAGAAGAAGATGAGTAAAAAAAAAGGAACAAGACCCAAGGGGGGAAAATGAAAAAAAAAGGATAACTGATGTACTCGGAAATGAGACAGCATGCCACAATACGGCAAATTTATATTGCGGTGCAGTGATCCCCCTAAATGCTTGGTGACATTCCCGCGATGCAAGGGCTTCAGGAAGATCTTCCTTTCCAGCGCAAAACTCGGCTAAACTACCAAACTTTGTTACAGGAAAGGATGTGTTGGGACGAGGAAGAAGGGGAGCAGGGGGGACTTTAGGCTCCCTTCATCGCTAGACCCCGTTCTGAACGTCGACAACAGCGACCATGTCAAAGGCACAATCAAAAGCGCTCATGAAAAAAGGACACGAAAAAACACACCCTTGCTATTTAATAAGCTTTCATCAAATTTTTTAAACTTATAAAGATGCAGTGGTCTTTTCCTCCCACGGCGTACAGCTGGTAAATAGGTTAGCCAACTACAATACAAACTTGGTTTCCTCTGCAATATGCAGTCGCCGTCGCGCCCGTCGCGCCGCACGAGCAGGCAGAGCGTAGCGCGGCGGCACCAGCACAGCAGGAGGGCCACAGGGCCACACGACGACTCACCTGGGAACAAAAAGAGGAAATATTGATTAACTCGGGCAAGCTTGCTGCATAACTTGGAGGAGGCGCAGACAAAGAGGAGCAGGAGACAAGATGGATGTGTAGATAGACCGAGGAATTCCATTAACCAGAGTGGCAACTCGCCGTTTATACTTCCGAGTGGTCGCGCCCGATTCGACACAGAGGCCCTCCTCCACGAGGGTGGCGGGGTGGG
>NW_026267131.1:1899731-1902086 GCF_000697945.3 Frankliniella occidentalis | reverse complement strand
CCCCCGCTACTCCGAGTACTGTTTGGCGAGTACTCGCGAGTTCATTCATGACCGCCCCCCCCTCCTTTTCCACCGCTTCTTTCCGCCCACTCGACCGAAAACACTCGGCGTCACTCTCGTTGCCCCCAGACCCCGGGACCACATGAAAAAAAGGGGAATGTTGGAACAGACAGCAGACATCGACTCGATCATTTCTAACTGAAATCATTTGCTGCGGGTTCCTTCTCCTCAACGCCGACCTGTTTTTCTCTGTTCTTTATTTCGCTGGCAGCCAGTGTATAAGGAATGCACTGCTTACGTGAGGCCGGCGCTGTTGCCGCACAAGGGTATATCGACCTTGCAACGCTGCATGCGACGCCTGCCTCTCTCTCTCTCTCTCTCTCTCTCCGCATAGCAAACACACACACACACACACACGCGTTCATATAATTCAAATAAAAAGGATAACGCACTCAACTCGTCTCTAATTGTGAGTTTAATTCATGGCTATTAAAAGGCGCCGTTAATAGGGGCACTTCGTGAGGGCGCGCGCGCCGTTGACGCCTCCTCCAGCCCTCCTCCTCGCCATCCTCTCGCATTTCTTTTCACTACAAACCTCTTCATCATCTGCATGTTCTTCAAGCTCAAGTGCATCCCCCATAAACATTTACGCGCGCACAATATTCTGCTCGTTTGTGTCAGATTCTGCCGATGTCCCTCTCGGTCCGTATTGTTCTCGCAGTTCTCCTTGCTGAGGAGGAGGCGTGTCCGTTCGGTCGACACCTCCGCCCCCCCCCCCCCCCCCCCCCCCCCCCACCTCTCTCTCGAGTTGTCCTGTGCACTGCAAGGTACACTGCGCACAAGATTTTAGGCTTTTATTGAACCAGATGAGGACAAGCCGCAACAATTTTAGATCGCTTTGACTCGCACTGCATATTTTAGGCGGAGGTGGGGATCCTACAATCACATTCACTGGCGCTGGTTTGTGCGAAGTGAGAGAGAGAGAGAGAGAGAGAGAGAGAGAGAGCTCTCCACCCACCTCCATTTTGTGACCCACATACGAGGAGGGGTTGCTCGCTGCCAGGGAGGCGGGCGGGGCAGGGCGGGGCGTCGACAGCACTGAACACTGAACGTCAACGAGGCGCCGAGTGAGCGGCAAAGAAGAAGAGAGGTTCGCGCAGCCGGCAGCCATGGAGCGTGCAAACATCGCGACTCTCGAGGCAGAGACGCACACGCCAGAGAAAAATCTGCAAACCCCCCAAAACTGTCGAAAGATGTGATGAGTGCGCAGACAAGGTTGATAGCGCAGGCCACCCAAGCTAACAACCTGCAGGTCCTCGACAACATGCGTAACCCGATCTCGTGTTGTTCTTTTCTATAGAGTGTGATTTCTTTCGTGCGTGCGTGGTGATGGCGCCAAGAAGAACGCCGGTCGTAGAGGCGCCACGCTGCCACCGCCACACGGCAGGGCAGATCGAAGCATACAGAGAGAGAGAGGGAGAGAGAGAGACAGCCGTTGGTGTGGGGCTTCATAGTGCCCCGCCCCCCGCCAACCCCCTCCCTCCCGGGCTGCCAATCTCCAGGCAATCTAGCGGCCTTCAGAACGCGAACGGGCGACCGACGTTGCACACTGCACCGCAGAGCACCGCGCGGTGCAGTGAGAAAAAACATTGATCTTGCATCTCAAACCTGCACCACTACGTGCATAGTACAATGCAACCGTAGCACACACACACTCACACACACACACAAATAGTACACGCGCACTTAGAGCCGCGTGCATTGCACTGGAAATATTGAGTGATGAGTCTCGCCTTAACAGAGTGACTGAGTTTATCGTTGCCCAATCACAGTTATGTCCATTTTCGCCCCTCTATTTAAGCCTTATTACGGGAACGTCGCTCCATACGGGAGATGGTTTTGCACCATTGCTTCTTACCAGCGATGATCGACATTCAAATAAGGCAATGTTCCCAAAATCATCACTCAAACAGAGCGACGAAAGTAATGCTCGACTCTCCCAAGAGCGACGCGCGTGTCTCAGAAGGGAGTTTTCCTTGGCAAACTCGTGAAAAGCCCGTTTGTCGGCAGTGCACTCGCGGAGCCTTGCCAGTGATGTACAATCGCTGCAGCTAGCTGGCTGGCGCAGCTGCAACACACATTGCATTACCCGGGGCTGCCAAGGCCGCACCTGCAGGGGTCCTACGTACAAGGAAGCTGGCGGGGGCATTAGAAGTGCGCACGCCTGGGAATGGCTCTGGGCTCCGGCGGCAGCGGCGTAGTCTCGGAAGGGATTTTTAAGTCCACAAATCTACCGGAAAAATCGGAAACTCGCAAAGAAATAATCGGAAAAAATTCAAATATTACAAGAAAAAT
>NW_026267131.1:1890557-1895671 GCF_000697945.3 Frankliniella occidentalis | reverse complement strand
GGGGGGGGGCAACACGTTCAGGGTATGAGATAATGATCTTTCTTTTGACAGTGTAATTTAGGGAGGGGATTGAATGGGTTATTGGCACGCAAATGCGTGCCGCGAGGGTAAGACTAATTGGATCATACTCAGTACTCGGTCCGCTCCAACAGGCGATGGTCCGAGCAAGCAGTGCAGTAGTACCCGCAAAATTAATAAAACAGATACGTACACCCAAAAAAGCGTGTTCGTGTATTATGCGCGATGTTTTTAACTGACTGCGGCACTTGATTCAACCCCTATTTCGACTCAAACCGCGAACGTCCGTGCTTGAATCAAGAAAATTTACTTAATTCAAGCGTCAATTACGCTTGCTTCGTGTGCAAAATATCCTCGGAGATAGTCAAGTCCGTTTTGCACCTGTTTCAAGCAAAATAAAAGGCTTGATGCAGGAACAGGATTTTATTAGTGTAAAGTGTTGTAGTGCAAACGAGATGGGCCCCAGCTTGAAGGGTGTATAGGGAGGATGAATAAATAAAAACCACAATCAAGAATCCATCTTGAAAGCACATGTTACAATTTTAAGAGTAGGGCCGTGTTCTCAATTTCTACCACATTTAGATATTTTTTTGTAGCGCCTTATTGAGCGGTAGTCTCTCGCTACCACTCCATGCTCGCTACCCCTCACGAGCTGCCGCACCAAGTGCATCTAGCACACTTCAGTTTCGCCAGCCAATAAGCCGCCAGCGAAGAAATTCCCTTGAAAGAACTTGAATTCCTCGAAGGGGATCTCAAAGAATATTATCTTTGACGATAAGCACTTCGTGCTTACGCGCGCCGCCCGCATCGGCCAGCAACCCCACCCCACGTGAGGGGAAAAGAGTGAGAGGGGAGGGGGGTACTGCCGAGGGGTGAGGGCCGAGCCCTACTACTACAGAGTACGGTGGGAACGGAGGCAAGGATGAGTGTCGGTCTTAACAAAATTGATCCGAAACGTGAAGTCTAAGTAAGTTGAAGACGGCGGTCCCAAAGAACCGCGACTAAAACGCAGTCATCGGGGGGCTCTATGTACATGAGTTTACACTAAGTGCCAATGAAGTGGCCTTTGCTGAGCTGCTATAAACAATGTTTTCTCTAAACACACAATCTATGCTGCACTTGCTCTACTACAACAAAGAGTTTTGCATCCACTATTTAGAGCATCCGTGCTAATCAAGCGTCATGTCAACTTGAGCATCAACAAGAGGGAGGACGCAATATGAACACTTCATGAGCCTCCATTATATTCAACAGCGCGCCCCACCCGCCGCGGTAGAGGCCAGAGGCGAGCTTTGAAGTCACTCCAAAAACAATCTCGATTTAGATGGCGCCGATAGCATCCCGCGAAACAAGGCGCAAGAAATCACTAGAGGGGCTGAATAGAGCTCCAAAAGCCTCCCCCCGACAGGCTACTGCGGGGAGCACTGCTCAGCGACGCGATGCCGGAAACACGTACGAGAAGCCAAGGGCCTGCGAAAAAAACGGAGGGGGAGGTTGGTGGGGACAAAGAAGGAGAGGAAGTTGGAGGAGGAGGGAAGCGGGCAGGCGAGGGGAAGAACTTATCCTGACATCATCATGCCACTGCGTACCCCGCTCGTGATTCCGTTTGCATTGCGTCGTGAGGCGCCGACGAGTCACATGACTCACGCGTACCGCTAGCCAAGCCTTACCGGAAACGGCTAACGTACCGATAGATTGTTTGCGTGTGAAAACGCCCGTGTCGGCACACACCGCTGTCACACGACGCCCCGGCGACTGTGTACACTGTTCGCAGCCACGCGAGGCCCCGTGTGCGGGTACGGCAAGGAACGCGAGAGCCCCGCTTCTCACAGTGCACTCGCGGCCCATGAGGGCCGAGCATTCACTCCGCAGCGGCCCAAGGCACTAAGCAGCTCTAACTCGCGACAAACGGGGTGTTTTTGCCGGTCTCGAAGCTCTCCCCGACTCCTCGCGGGCCACATAACTTTGACGCGCCAGACGAAAACTTTTTAAGCGGCGTATGGCTCGTTTATCTTTCTAGCAAATTCTTTTCCTCGGTGCCGGCCAGTTCATCATACTCCACGCGAAGCTTGTGTAACGACGATATCGATAAGAGATTCCGCTCCGCTTTCCAGAAAAGGGGAAAAATTGTCTGATAGTTATACTCTAAATGGAGAATGACAATTTTTAGTTAATCCAGTCCCCAGGTCTGTTTCAGCCAGAGTGAAACGTGTTTTGTACTTAAGTAGGAGGAGATTGTGCACATTTTCATAAGATGCAAATTTATCTTTAAAGAGATACAGGCCGTACACTCTAGAATCGTGCAACTGCTTTTAGTTTTGCCTCCTGTAACCTCGAGATAAATTTTCATCCTATTTAAATATGCACAGGGGCACATCTATGCTGGGTACAAAATGTGCTCTTTCCCATTTAGAGTGTAGTTTCAAGCCATGTTACGTTACTTATCCAATCCGGCCCACGGTCACCTCAGAGCCACCCGAAATAAGCTGGCCTTTGTCTTGCCATCCGCTCCCGCGTAACTGGGCCGGCGAGAGAGTGTGATAATGATAGGCTCCGTGACACAAAACGTCAGGTACAGTGGCAGAGAGGATTTCCCTCAATCCCGAGACAGGAAATAAATATGGTAAGAAGATGTAAACAAGGGATGTAGTAAAATATTCAGGTATGAGCAGAAAATGTATTCGGGTTTCGTTTCCTGAAACATGGTGGGAAACTAAAAAGATGAGGTGAAAGTCATTTCTCTCGCACCCGCGCGTTTTCTTTCCGGTTGGTCGCATTTCTTTACATTTTTGTCTTACCATTTTCGTTCCCCACATCAGCAGGTTTCAGCCAAATCCCTTTTTATCTACAACGGTAAACAGTTGGGAGGACGCGCTAGCAACATATGATGGATGGGAGAGGTCAGCCAGGCTGCACGATGCAGAATGTGACCCCCTTGCAACCCAGACTGGGGTCGCACTAGAGACGGCCAGGAATAGGCGCCCGTCCTACAAGGCGACATTACCTAATGACAGTCGGGCATTGTGACGGGAATAGCGAGCTGGGGCTGAGCTTACAGAGTGACAATTACGTGTGGATCCTGAAAAAGAGGCTCGGCCCGACGCGGAGCGGGCCGGGTTGTCGCCTCCGCCGCCGCACTCGCTGTGACCACGGAAAAACTCTCCTCGATCGAACGGCGGGAAACAATAAAAAGAAAAAAGAAACGTGTTACAAGGCGGTCATCCTCCACACGGAAAGAAGAAAAAAGACCAAAGAATAAAACAAATTTTCGCTGAGAACCGGTTTCTGCGCTCGGGATCGACGATCGGTCGGACGGTCTTGGCCGGTCGTCCGCGTTCGCCCGTCCCGAGTGGAACGCACCCTGCAGTGAGATGCGTCATTTGTTCTCCTTCCTGGCCGCACCCGCCCGCGGGGTCGACCACGCCCGCCGAGCCCTTCGGGGCCGTCCACAAAGCGCCTCATCTCTCTTGCGGGGTTGGCACGTACCCCCCTGACCACCTTCAGAAAGACTGCTCGAAAGACACTCGGCAACCACATTCGTGGGACATGATTCGAAAACAGGTAGCTTTGTAATTACCTCTTACAAAACTACAGCAAAACATGTCCACCTCAATTTTTAACTTTTTAACTTTGACTTTACTGTTCCCCTTTTCCGCAAATTTAACATCACCTTTTCTCTTTAAATTCATCTACACTTACTTTCACTCTACTTTTTCACATTGAGTTTTCATTGAACTCTTACCTTACTTTATTCTTTTTTTAACCAAATTTCACTTAACTCGGTCGAACTATTAGCTGTTTCATTATTATGTCTCGCTCACTGCTTAACTGAACTTTTCGTAGCTTTAGAAAAAGCGCCCCGAAGCTAAAACAAAAAAAAGAGTTCGAAAACTCAAAGAGTTGAAACATTCCTTTCTCTTCCCGGTGTCCACGCAGGTCCACGCTGCATTTACCATGAAAATGGAACCATCGGACCCCTAAAGTAGTCGCATTGTTTCCCCTCTCGCATCGCCCATCAGATAACCTGGAGCTTACGCTGGTCGTAAACCTCGGCACGCAGATCAACGCCCCCCGTGCTAAACGCTGGAGACGATGTGATCAACCGCGGCGTCGTCCCGTCCCCGTCTGAGGGACGAATGTTATTCGCCGTCCCATACAAAGCAGTTGGCGCGGCCGGCTGGCAGGGGCTGGGCAGGGCGCGGGGGTAATCGTAGGATAACAAAGACCGCTCTGGGGAGGGTATTGAATGACAGGAGGGTGGCGGGCGTGGCGCGGGGGGGGCGGCCGCCAGGGGGTTGCCTCTCAGGCCCCCACCCCGCGCTCCCGCGGAAATATGCCCTTTATAATAAAACTCCTGGCTCAACTTCAAACTGTCCGAAGCAGGTGCCGACAGTCAAGTGGGTGCAACGTTGTGCGTGCACTACCTCACGCCCACGTGTGTGATTGTCACACACTTATAGGTGTGTAAACGACATGCGCACACCTGGACGCGCGCCATACTTGCACTGGCCAGCCAGCAACGTCCTGAACCGAACCACCGCGCCGGTCCGGAGCTCAGCATGCTGCTGGACACAAGGCAGCCCGTTCCGAAAACTAAAACGAAGGCAGTGATCTGGACACGGCGACGCGTTGCACGCGGAAGTCATCGCGTCAGCGGTCTTTATCCTCCCCCTCCCACCCGTTTAGAAATGAGAAGTTCCGGAATATGTCCCTCATCGGACTCGGTCCGAAATCCGTCTTACGGACAAGCCCGAAAAGACGTAAAATAAGCTACTTTTCGGAACATGTCCGATGCTCTGTTCTGGTGCGACATCGGACTCGTTTCGGACTCGCACTAAAAGGAGGCCCGAGAAAAAGCAGAGTAGACGAGTATTCGAAACCCTTCTCTTCGGACTTGTCCTTTCCTTACCGACGCTCTAACCAACTGAGCCATGCTGACTTCTTGGAGACGATGCCATCGGGCCGCCTCTTCAACTACTCGCTCTGTAGACAAAGCGTCATGCTCTGTAATGGGTGAACGAAACGACGTACACGAATGCGGTTTTCGACAATAATGTAGGCAAGGGACGCTCTACGATGTCAACTTGAGTGCAATA
>NW_026267131.1:1884039-1889730 GCF_000697945.3 Frankliniella occidentalis | reverse complement strand
GGGGGGGGGGGGTAGGCGAGTGTGTGTTCCATATGCATCACGCCGTTGCGTAAAGCAAGCGCACCACAACCCGTCCTCGTCGCACCAGTGGTCAGCGCAGAGAAAAAGAGAGAGAGGGAGAGACAGAGAGAGAGAGACAGAGAGATGCAATACAATCGTGTGTGCAATCCCATTGCCATCGCTGTTTTCGCGAACGCAGCGGTGCATTGCATGTAGCGGCGCGGAGGAGTGCAACCGACGACCACGGCCCAACGGACGAGCGTTTAATTCATTTATTCAATATTAATGACATTATTTGGTGCAGTGTATTCATTTGTAACGGCGTATAAGTTCGGCTGCGGCCGCCCGCCCGCATGCGGAGAGAGGCTACTGCCTCCGCCACTCCTCCGGCGGGCACGTGGTCGTGGTCCACCCCAGGTCCAACCCCCGTGTTTAGGCAACAGCTGGGCAGCCGCGTCGGCAGGTGCGTAAACAGCGGCAGGTGCGGGAGGGGCCGCGGTGGCCGCGGCGGGGCGTGGCAGGTGACCAGATGATCGAACAGGTGGGCCCGGGTGGGGCCCCCAGCCCAGGGCCGAGTAGGGACTCGGGACTACGAGGAGTCGGGTGTTAATTATGCAGGGGAGCGAGGTGCAGTGTCCTCTCGTGGGACCGCCCCTCCACCCGACCTCCACCGCCAACGGATAGCGCACGCCCGCGACACGAGACATTATCCAACTCATTACAGAGCATTTTGTGAGCATTTACGGTTCCTAGAGTATTTATTCCCGGTTCAAGACGATAGTTGTTGTAAAGAAACAGATGTACAACACAATCAGCAAGCACGTGTAACAGTAACTGCCTCAAATTGATTGCTAAACAATGGTATAATAGCAAGTTGGCCACTGCTCTACGGTCTCTCTCTCTCTCTCTCTCTCTCTCTCTCTCTCTCTCTCTCTCTCTCTCGTTCATGAAGGCGCAAACCAAACCGCCACCCCAATTATGTCCGTCCCGAGCTCGCCTAATCCAGGCGGGGGGGAGGGGAGGGGAGGGAGAGGGGTGCTCCTCTGCCCATAATTTGGTCGTGGCGTGTGCTGCACTAAGCCTCCTCGCCACCCCCTGCGCTTGCTCCTCTTTGGCTCGCTCTCTCTATCTCCTTCCCCCCATCCTCCTCCACCCCTCTGGTGGGTGTTGTCCAGGTGGGGCCACAGACAAGTCGGCTATATGCTCCCTCCATTTTTTCCCACAATTTTTATTAGGCGAATATGAAACATGATGATGACTTGGGTCGCGATTATCCGAAACAAAATTTAAAGGAAATAATCATAAATGAACAGGGAGGGGGTAGTGACAAGAAGTGGGGGGGGGCATATAACTCCAAGGGGAAGAGGAGGAATTGAAAAGGGGGGCTGTTACAGCTGGGAAATTGCATCATTTCCTGAGCAATGGTGGTCCGTGGACAGGGGGGACTAGGGGGCTTCCGAGGGTTGGTTATGTCCCAAGCCCCCCTCTGGAGCTCGGTGAGCTTGGCCATACTAAAGTGAACCTACATTCTATGACCAATCGCGCTTTCGGCGCCATCACTGAAGGCTTCTGTTTAGGGTAAAAGTAAAGTACATACTCTAAATCTCCTTCATAAATGTATGGAGGTTTTATTGTGTACTCGACCAAGTACACACTACCTCCTGCATACTTGACCAAGTACTATACACACTTACACTACCCCCTGCATACTTGCCAAGTACACAGGACCTACTGCATACATGTAGGTATGCAGGAGATACTGCAATCAAGTACACACTTTGGTTTCCAGAGGGGGATTGCTTCCGATATTGCAACTGAACTTATTTGCACTGCAGCCTATGCATGCATTGGGGAGGAGATGTTGATGCCGAAAGTTCGGAACGTCGAGGAAAACGCATCATCCTATGAGGTTGTGAGATTCCGCGGGAACTCGAACTCATCGTGATCAGTTGCTGCGGCCAAGGCGTCAGTTCCAGGGTGGTCCACGCCTCACCACCCGCCGCTCCACCGCGCAGCGCGGGCCGCGTGACCACCGCCATGGGATGGGAAGCCTGTTGGCCCGTAACCCCCCCCCCCCCCTCCTTCCCATACTCTTTAATCCTATTTATTTTCTATTAATTATTCGCAAGACGGGAGGAGGGGAGCGCAGCAAATGCGAGAAGAAACGGATCCACTGGTTCATCAAGGCGTGCATTCCGAAGCAGTGAAGAAGACGCTGGAGTATGCGAGAAAGAAAGGGGGGGGGGGGCAGACCGCGGACGCGCGACACACCAACCACCTCGACGATCGCAATCGCTAAATTGATACAATTAAATGCATGCAGATGGAGCTGAAAGGTAAATGGTGATAAGCAGGACGTAGACAAAATATATAAAGAAGTGCAAAGAGAGGAAGAGCGAGCGAGGCGACACGTGAAGTGGAGAGAAGGAAGAAGAAGAAGATGACAAGAGGAGGAACACGGCGACAGCACAATGCGGCTCTCCTCCAGAAGAGACTTCCAGCCGCGCTCCAGCCCTGGCCGGGGCCGGGGCGGAGGGGCCGGGAGAGGCTCTGGCCGGGCCGTGCCGGCGTCCTTGAGAGTGTAGTGGTGCGCCCCACAGAGCGATGACCGACCAGCAGAGGCAAGGAGCACCGGCAGCGGCTCCAGGCCCCAGCCGAGGCTCCAGCCAGCGCCCGGCGCACAGGCTGCCGGCAGCACCGCGGCGCGCGCCCGCTGCCTACTACCCCTTCCCTCCCTCCCGCTCCGCACCGCCCGCCACCGCACCCGCCGCACCGTGGGAGCTGCCGATAGTCCCAAGGTGAGACGGTGATGCGTGTCATCCGGTCCCCTCGCCGGGCGGCACGGCTACGAGTTAAGAAAAAAGCAGTCCCGTGATGTGATAGTTGCGCCCAGGACGACGTCGTACGACCGTCTCTTAGGGCGCCATAGGGCCGTGCGAAGGCCGCCAACGTACGTTCCATTAAACCGGGAATCGAGACCACGTCTGTAGTCCGTGTATAGCCTGTGCTGTAATCCCCTTCGTAAAGCCGTGTAATCTGTGACGAATTGGCGAAAATGGCACGAGATTTAATAGAAATACTTAAACTTGACGTTTTTAACCCACTAATTTCCGTTTCCGCAAAATAATCTGGAACCGAGGGGGAAACCACTAGGGTTCGTAGCGTACGGACTATTTCGTGGTATTTCTCCTGCCATTTCGGTTATTTCTCCTGCCATTTCGGCTATTTCTCGCTTATTTCGGATTATTTCAGGCTATTTCGCGCTATTTCGGAGTATTTCAGGGGTATTTCGCGACTATTTCACCGACTATTTCGCGTCTAATTCGTCTTTATTTCGCTCTATTTCGCCTATATTTCGCCTTTATTTCGGACTATTTCGGGGGAAGGTGTACGAACTATTTCGCAAGTGATTTCCCCCTCGTCTGGAACCTATTGTATTCCCTGTAATTCAAGTATAACCAGGTCGACGCTGTGGTCACGCTGTACAGGTGCAGGCATTCGCGGGGGCATGCGCGCGCGCTCCTGGGCGTCAGTCAGGCACCGCGTAGTCACCGACTTTATAGGCGCACTCCTCAGCTGGCGAATCGGGACAGACTTCAGTCTATAAGCGTCTGAAAGTTGAAACACAACACGCGCTGCAAAGTCTGTGGGAGTCAGGGAGCCACCCTGTAGGCTGCTGCAGGCCCGGGGGACCGTCCCCGGGACTGTCCCCAGGAGGCCGCGTGCTCGGCGGGTGCGTGATTATCACTCCGACCACGCACGCAGCGCCACGACGCTGGCGCCGCCGCTCGGCGGGACGCCGAACTTAGCCGAACTGGGCGGCGAGCAGCAGAAGCCTGCTGGGCCTGTGTGTGTGAGGCAGATGGACGCGAGCATCGTGTGGGGGAGAGAGGGAGAGAGACGGAACCAGGAGGGCGGAGGGGAGGGAGGGAGGAGGGGCCTAATGGTCCAGAAAGGCCACTTCCGCTGCAGGGCGCGGGGGCGGGGCGGAGGCCTGTGGGGTGCCCCGCTCCCCCGCGCGCCCGGACACTATCATTCACTGCACACGCGGCCAGACAGACGGACCCTTAGCACAGAAATTAATCGGCAGAGGTGTGGTATTCGTA
The DNA here is from genome assembly GCF_000697945.3 of Frankliniella occidentalis. NCBI lineage: Eukaryota > Metazoa > Arthropoda > Insecta > Thysanoptera > Thripidae > Frankliniella > Frankliniella occidentalis. Next base: position 1,885,624 of record NW_026267131.1, on the reverse strand, counting down.
CTAACCCTCGCCACCGGCACAAGGGCCGCCTCCGGCCGCCTCGTCAGGAGGGCCAAGGGAGCCGCCGCGCCGCCTGACGTCTCTCGGGGCCCAATCGGGCCGGGCCGCGCTCGCTGCTGCACACGCTGGTGCAGCCCCCCCCCCCCCCCCCCTCACTTAGGCCCCTCCCCGGGGAGACTGACTAACGGGTTCTAACAAAACACTCCCTTTGACAGGAGCCCTGCTGCGGCGGGGCCCTGCGGCGGCCCGCGGCGTTAGGGACGGGCCCCAAGGTGGCCCCAGGTGGAGGCGAGGTTCAGGTGAGAGTGCCTGCCTCGGCCCGGACTAGAGTCCCACGCAGATCACCGCGCTGCTGCATCTGATAGGCTGGTGTGCCTGCTCCTGCTGGTCCTGTGGCGTCTCTTTCTATCTCTCTCTAGCTCTCTCGTTCACACACGAGCAGGGGTTCGGCACCACGACTAGACCGCCGCGGAAGGAGAGGTGCTGGTTGGTGTGGCAGCTCTGCCAATCGGGTCACACACAAGAGGAGATGAAAACTGTCCAGCTGGTAGTGTTCGAACGTGCTCCCGCAGTGTTAGCAGTCGAAGTGGCACACGCGCACACGCGCACACGCGCACACACACACACACACACACACACACACACACACACACACACACACACACACACACCAAAACGGAATAAAATAGTTTCTGGCCTGTTTACATCCCACGTACACAGACAGACGCACGCACTATACACAAATGGTCTTGTGCCCAAAGGGGGCCAGGACCAACCACATCAGGACTGCAGCAAAAGAGCTAGCCAGCGGTGTGAGGTTTGGGGGCCGGTAGGGGGGAGGGGGGGCGCCTGCTGGGGACTAGATTTCTAAAAGCATGGCTGCTCTTCACTCCAGCAGTGGCCTGCTGAGTCAAAAGAGAAGGGGGAGGAGTTGAGTAGTAGGGGCATGCAGTTCTTTGTTGTTGCAGGTGGGAGAGAGGGGGGAGGAAGAGACGGATAAAGGGAGAGAGGGGGAGAAAGGGAGAGGAGAGAGAGGAAGGAAGGAGGAGAGGCGGGCGGTAGGGCCTGGTCCAGGTTTGGTTGGTGTGTCGGCCGGTCGGTGAGTCGAAGGAACTACTCTCCCAGCCGCGCCTAGATCTGCCCCGCCCCACCGCAGGCTCATCACGATGACTCGTCAGCACAGAGCGCTGCAGCTGGCTGCAGCAGCAGCGTTGCTGTATTCTACAGAGAGCAGGCTGACTCACGGCCAAGCAGCTACAGTATGTACCGGGTGTAACAGGGAAGACGTCGGTGTAGGCGGACTCTGCAACCGGTACGTATACAACATACAAAGGTACAGTGCCCATGGCCCACGGAACGTTGTTACTGTAAGAAAACAGAAGTCGTGTCTCGCAAAACGCGGTAGACCATGCACTGCCGCTTCTTCTGCCCCCTCTTCATATCCTCTTCGCCACGAGCGTCCGAAGCTGGAGTATCGTCTTTTCCACTTAAAATATACGAATAAACTCGTGTTTGTTGCAGCCCAGAGGAGTCCCTATGTGCTCCTCCGCGTTTCTCTTTCGGCCGGCCCCTATCGTCCTCCCTT
>NW_026267131.1:1873386-1874076 GCF_000697945.3 Frankliniella occidentalis | reverse complement strand
CGAAAACGAGAACGACCGAAACGGAAAAGCAACATAAAGGGTAGTGGGAGGAGAGGGGCAATCTCTGCAGGGGTAGGTTTCCCACGGTCTGGACCTGCGGTTCATGTGAATGCGAGCGCGAGGCCACGCGACGCCACGCCAGACACGCGCCGAGCCGCCCCGTCCACCCCAGCAGCGCGCAGCAGCAGCGCGGCGAGGGTCGCCCCGGGACCTCCCCTCCCCTCCCCCGGCAGTATGCCTCGCGTCCATCACGGCGCAGCCAATGAGCTGTTGCTGTTGGAGGACAAGGAGAAGAGAGGAGAGGAGAATCGAGTTGGGTCCGGGCCGGCCTGCTCGGACCCGGGCTGGGGACACGCTGACCGCCACACTGAGCGGCCTCTCGGCCCCGCAAGCAATCACATCTCGACCACTTCCGGTGGGGACCCCACCACCACCCCTCACCCCCACCGGAAGTAAGCGGAAGTGAATGGCGAGGGGTGCGTCTGCACCGCCCTTCCTTTCTCCAACAACATTCCTTTCCACCCTTCGCGTTCGGCCCCGCCCGCGGCTGGCAGGGGCGGCTCGAGGACTTCCGGCCTGAGAGGTGAGGGGGTGAACCTGGCGCAGAGGTCGAGTCGGCGGTTCAAATACCGGTCAGGTCTTTTCTGACCGCCACTCCACTCGCCCCCCCCCCCCCCCCCCCCCCCCCTC
>NW_026267131.1:1869420-1873336 GCF_000697945.3 Frankliniella occidentalis | reverse complement strand
CTGCACGGCGGCGGCCTGCACGGCCTGCACGGTCACACGGGACACGCGCGGCGCGCTGCACAGCATCGCAATCACCGCCGACATTCTCGGCGCGCCGCGCTCGTCATTTCAGAGACCTTTTCCACAAAATTTTATCGCCGCTGAAACCGCAGGAGTGTACAGCAGAGACTGAGTGGAAACAGGCGCAGCGAGCAGCGCAGGTGTGATTGCAAGTAGTATTTCTGATGCCGTTCTGGAGGAACGAAATTGGTACGTACTGTATCATTACAGGATAGAGGCAATGAAAATAAAAAATAATTTCAGGCTTATCTTTTGTTGGCGCGAGAGTTGAACCATACGGTCTTATTTTTCCAGAGTTTATAGAGGTTTAGTTTATTTGGGTAATTTTTATCTTTTCCCAGTCCGCCTTCTCTTTCCTCCTCCCTCTAGGCCCATACACCACCACACCGACTCCAATCACTCACTCTCTGTTGGGGACCTGTCACCGCGTGGGGTAAGGCCCCCCGCCCCTCCCCATCCTGCCGCTCCCCCGCCCACTCCCGCAGACACGCGCCCCAAAATAACACACGGCACCCGGCCACGGGAGCGGCGTCGGCGAAATTTTTGTTTCAGCCTGTCCGTCCGTCCGTCCGCCCCTGTCCGTCCGTCCGTCTGTCCGCCTGTCCAGGCTGTCCAGGAGGCGGTGGCGCAGAGTGGCGGTCCTAATTGAGCGGGGCGGGCCGGATGGATGTGCGGCGCTATGTCATGGCATGGGGGAGGCCCGGCGGCGGGTCCCGCAGGCGCCTGACCGCTTCTTCAACTTCAACAAGGGTTATCACGACTGCTTGTTCATAGCGAACTGGAGCCACCCATTTCTCGGGTCACGCAGTCAGGCCGGGTCCGGCCCATCCCCTGCGGTAGGCTAGTGCCGTCCCGTCCGTGGGTTCGCAAACGCTGGCACCCCTTCTGCTCTCTGGTTTAGCTCCGGCGGTGCACAGACTTACATCGCTAGTCACCATCGCCTAGCGGCGGTATACTCCGGGCTGTTAGCGTGGCACAGTAGGGGCGCCTGACCGCTACCCGCCCACAAATGACTCAGTCCCCTCTCCCCAACATCCTCCTCTAGAGGTTCGCGTTAAAAAGGCAGGCGCACGTGTACGCCCTTACTGGCGCTACGTATACGTACTTTGCGAGTAACGTCAGCTTCCAAGAAGCAACTATATTCCCCGAGCTGGCAAAAGGTAACCATCTTCCACGCGCACCTCCCCCCCCAAAAAAACAAGGCTACTTTCTAGCTTCTTGAAGCTCAACTATCAAACACGTGATTGTGTATTCACTGTCTTGCCAGTCTATGGCGTCAGGGGACACCACTCGTGATATAGTGATAAGATTCAGCTCATTACTTTCGTTTTTCCCCGGAAAACAGGAAAAAAAATAATACTTTGACGATAATCTTGCAGCTGTGCAAACTACGTAATACGGCCCGTGTGTCGCGTCGTCCACGTGCCACTTGCTTTTGGCAAAGTTTGATATTATATTAAAATTATATGATACATGGAATTTAACGGTTTTTAAAACTTGAACCAATTACACTGGCAACTTGTGGAATTGCGATAATTGTGGGTCATAAATGAGGCACGAGTAGTCGTGAACAACAGGCGGTATGACGGCCGAGTGGCGGCGGCACGTGTCTGTCTGCCGGGACCCTCTACCGCGGCGGGTACCGCTGGGCGCACAATGTCAAGGCCAGGCAGGCCAAGTACCCGAATTGCCGGTGCGAGCGGCATGACTTGCGCGGTTACGCCTCGGGGAGGAGAGGGGGGGGTGGTACAGAGCGAAAGACAAGTAGCAGAGGGGGAAATAAAAATGAAGAGCAGGCGAAAGTAAAAAATGTAAGAGCGACGCCAAATGAATATTTTACCCTTCGAATCAGAAAAGCTGATGAAAAGACGCTACTTGGAAATTGTCGCGATTTGTTTTATTGCAGCTGTTCTTACTTTCAACAACAACAAAGACGAGAGGGGAGGGCGAGGACGAAGACGCTTGAGCGACTCGATGAGCGAGTTCATTGCACCATCAGCGAGTACCGGGGCGAGTGCCGCACGAGAGGTACTACTACTGCACCTGGTGAGCGCAAACGAGTGACGCAATGAGCAATGTCAAGTTCGACGGCATGACGAGCCTCTCTCTCTCGAGTCATGCGAGCGGCAGCACAAGCGGCAGCGGCACACACGCGCGACAAAGATTAGCCAGCTTTTCACACTCCGCGTATACAGTAAAACGAAATTATGATGAAAATGAGAATACTATCATGGCCAATTGTATTTACAACTAATCTCATCTTAGATTGTTTCGTTATCTAGTATATGGATTTTAGTGAAATTCCAAAAACAAAAATCCGCAATGAGATGTTTGTGAAAATAATTAGCACTGGTATTCTCATTTTCAGCAGAAATTTTTCTTTTACAGTGCACTGCCCGAGAGACTGCCAGCTTCTGTCGTTTTCTAAGAAGTTGTCTCGGAAATTGTAAACATGTCTCGAACATGTTTGTTTTGAAGAACAGGTGAGCACACTAGCACACTGCGAAACCCTGCCGTTCTCACTCTTCTCCTGTTTGAGGCAAAAAAAAAAGTGTCAGTTTACCTGGTGTGTTTGTAAAATAAACATTGTATATTGCCCAATAAATGATGACCACTTAAAGGGAAAAGTATATTAAAATTTGCAGCAAGAACGCTCAAATTTGCCTTGGCACGGCAAGGGAGCTAGGCCCTCCCTGATCAGCCCTAGATAGCCGCCTAACCGTTCAGCAATTTGAGCTACGAAACCCATGTACACAGTCGACTTGCTGTCCCCCCCCTCCCTGTTGCCAAGGTGGCTCGTGTACGATCTATTACCAGGTCTACCTGTGCCCTTTAGCTGCAGCCACGCCGGCCGTTCCCTGTCCTCGCCAATACCCCCCCTCCCCCCTCAACGTCCCTCTCTCTCCTCCCTCACTGTGGGTCACACTCGGCAGGAGAGCGGAGCGTCGTGGGCGACACACACACACACACACACACACAGAGAGAGAGAGGGTGCACCCACATGCATCCTACTCCCACTCGGCGCCCCGCCCCGCCACGCTCGCTCAATGCAATAGTGCGCTCCTCCGGCTTGCGTAAGACCAACGACTGCTTGGCATGCTAGTGCAGCGGCAATGCACTTGGAGGCGGCCCCTTGCAGCACGTCGCGGTACCCACCAGCTTTTTATCCGCCGCACGCCTCGAGACTCGCCAATGGTGTAAAGCGTAAACCACGCGGTATCTCCGCACGCCTGTCCGTCTAGCAGCACACGGCCTGCCTGCACTAGGTCCGACGACATTTTCGGGAAAAATTCTAAACTTTTCCAGTAAAAAACTGTAAAAAAAATTGAAAGATTTCCCCCCAAATTGAAAAAAACATGAAACTATTCAGGAAAAAAATTAAGACATTTATACAAAAATTTCTTGAACAATTCCTCCAAAATACTAAATTTGAATTCCTTTGCCTTCACTCGTGCCCCGGCCCAAGGTGCAGAGCACAGCCCTTGCACTTTGCAGTGTAGATAAGGCCCACAATGGGTGGTCCGGAGGGGAGGGTCGCTGAACTCGACGGATTAGGATGAGGCGGCGGTTTTATTCCAATAAGCGAGAAGCAGAAGCAGCCCGCGCGGAAGGCCGGCGGGACGTGCGCTGCACTTCTGATGCGCCGGACGGCGGCGTGCCTACACGGGCGGACGCCGGGGGCGGCGGCATTCCCGGCAGAGATAACTGGACACAACAGCTTTTAGGGAAAGGCTGAAGGAACGTCAACCTGCATGAAAGAAAAATGATGGGCGCTGTCGTGCATAAGGTGTGGCAAAGACTTGTCTCAGCGCAGAGCTACACGCCCCCTGCAGGTAGGCAGACCCGCCCCGCAGCC
>NW_026267131.1:1868254-1869370 GCF_000697945.3 Frankliniella occidentalis | reverse complement strand
GGGGGGGGGGGTATCGCCCTCCTCACCCCTCCCCTTAATCCGCGCCTGGACAGTACCCCGATAGCAGAGCTGCATAAAATGTGCATTTTGTGTCCAATCTAAAACGCGCCTAAAACGCGTGTAGGCGCCTAATACGCACGTACATTTGCCTTAAATGCGCGTTTCGGATGGGACATATAATGCGGTTCGAATGCAGTTTGCTTCATTTTGCTACCTGGATAAGTAGGGGGTCCTTCTGTTAGAATAAAAAGCACCTCGCCAGCGTACCGTTTTTGGTGGTCGGAATAAGACCCTTCCGACAGGCGGGTGATGGCGCCTCCCGGCCTAATAACCCCCATCGCAAGTGGTCACAAATCGCCGCGGATCGTGGCCGCGAATGGTCAATGCCCACTTGTGTGTATCCGCTTAGGTGAAAAGAGACCCGTACGCAAAGTGTATGTGCCTCACTCGATCTCGCTGCTGTGAGCGGTTGTCGGTCACGAAATGTTGACCGCTCTGGCCACCCGCCACCCGCGCTGCGGCGCGAGGGCGAGGCAGACAACTGCACAGTCCGGTGGCGAGGGGACGATGTACGTCACTACTGGTGTTTCGCATGTCGATTCGAGGTCGAAATATTTTTATTATTATTTTCAGCCATGATTTTTCCAGAGTCAGACATCTCTGGTTTCTGCAAAATACACAGTTCCAACGCGACGCTGATCTGTTGACACATACGCTCCGGGCCCCCGCACATCCACCCAATAAAGTGCAGTAGTTCAATCAGAGAGAGAGAGAGAGGGGGGGGGGGACAGAGAGAGATAGAGAGGGGCCGAGAGACGCGGACGGACAGACAGACAGAATGAAATAGGGGGAGATGGAGGGATCTTCTGTCAGTCCACGCTCAGCCTCTGTTTGCCACTGAAACTTGATTACTGTCGGGCGCGGTGCAGCCGCCTTGCCTCCCTGCGTGCCACACATGATGCCGCAAGTGAGACCCGCACATAGTGCCGCAAAGTGGTGCCGCAAGTGGTGCCCGCACATAGTGCCGCAAGTTGTGCCGCAAGAGGTGCCGCAAGTAGTGCCGCACATGGTGCCGCAAGTAGTGCCCGCATATGGTGCCGCAAGTTGTGCCGCAAG
>NW_026267131.1:1865603-1868204 GCF_000697945.3 Frankliniella occidentalis | reverse complement strand
CGGTTGGTAGACCCGCCCTACTGGCGTGTGACAAGGTTGCCTACCAGAACCGCCAACGGCACCCTCCTGGAGGTAGGCAGACCCGCCCGCCAGTGTGTATGAGGGTGCCTACCCGAGCCCCAAATGGCGTCAACAGAGCAGTACACTGTACGAGCTAAAGCACCCAGGATTTCATGCGTATCTTGAAGAAATGTTGCCTTATCCTCGGGGTGAGTCTAACTTAAGCCTTTTCATTTCTACTCACTGAATAAATCGCATCTATTAGCAGGGTACGTACTAGGCGGTCGACCGGCATCAGGCATCGCCCCTGACTGACCTGCCCCAACACGAGTCGTTGCCCTGCGGCGTATGCTAGAGGGGAGTAGGGGGACAAGGAGGGGGGCAAGGAGGGGGGGGGCAAGATTGGCAGGCAGAACGCCCCGCACGGCGCCGCACAGTGCCCAGCGAGGCCACGCCTGGCGGGGCCGGGGAGGGGCCGCGACGCGGAACGCCCTGACCAGCGCAATGGGGGCCCCCTACCCCCCCGCCGCCCCCTCGCGTACCTCACAGGTAAGGGGGGGGGGTGCAGCCAGTGCAAAACACCGGCAGCACAGCACACCGGCCGAATAAGGGAAACAATGTATAAGACAGCGCTGCATGATGCAGAGTTGCGGCCGGACGCTTATGAGCACGACGGCAAAGCAAAGCAAAGCTACTGCTGGACTTGCTTCCTCAATCAGACTTACAGACGGACCGGCGCGGAGGCGGGGAGGGGGAAAGGCGAGATAGGACGACTCCGCGTAACACACTGAGAGAAATGTTTCGTTGAAGCCATCAAAATTTTGATTGCTGCGGTTGCTGTAACCAAAATTTTAGTTCCTGCGACTAAAATTTTGATGGGCAAGACTAATCCGGACTGATCGAACAATTTTTGATCGCTGCAACATTTCTCTCAGTGTAATGCAAATAACAGCCGCGCTGCGCCCACAGTGTGCAGCCGCCCGGGCCGAGGACATGGCGACGATAAGGACGGCGATGCGATCATCATCATCATCGCCGTCCTGGAGGCGCTCGGCACGCTCGGGTGGCGCTACGCTGGTGGAACACGGCGCACAGCGCGGCGCGCGCGACATCAGATCAGATTGTGGCAATATAAAGCCCGCCGGCCCCGCGGCAGGGGCGCGTAGAGCTGCTGTCCCTCCACAGACAGCACACATCAAACGCGTGGAGCTGCTGTCCCCCCACAGACAGCACACATCAAATGCGCGCGGAATTTTCATTCGTCTTATTGGATGATGAGCGCGTGACACGGATGTGATTCTTGAATAGTCTAGTCGCTTTGCTATTTTGCGCTCTTTTATTTTTTGTTTTTGCAAACTCGTTTTGCAACAGCAGGCCTGTCTTGTCGCAAAAGGTCAGCAGCCACAACCGCCATTGCCACCACCACTGCACACACTCACGCATGTGAATGAGAAGCCCTGAACTTGTTTCCCCCTCGCCAAGGTCGGCCCCCTCTTCGCCTCGCCGCTGCTCCGGGCCGCGCCGCGCCGTTTCCCACAAAGTCGTCCGGAAGTGTGCTTCTCACTCTCTCACTCTCTCGCGGCAGTACGTACTGCGTACTCCAGGCCCCGCCCCGCCCCGAACCCGCACTTCTTGAATGAATGAATGACGAACACACATACACAGGCGCTTTGCCACGCCGCGCCAGCAGCACAGAGAAAAAAAATTTGTGACAATAATGACAGACAAAAAAACAACCCCACGCTGTTTTTAAAACGCAAAGGAGCGCTGAAAAAAAATTGTCCTACGAAAATTGCCTCTGAAAAAAAAGGATGGATTGACAAAGAAAAACGGGTTTAAATTAAAAGAAATTATTCGCGTTGACATTAATGATAATATTCACATTTGCAATTAAAGCTACTATTTGACGTGTCGACGCCAACAAGACCAGAAGCCTCGCCAGAAGCTTGACAGCCCCCTCCCTTCCTGACCGGCCTCAAGGAGCGGCCGACGCGGCAGCGCACCTTACCCTTCGCACTCATTACCTCCGACCTGCGCTGCGTGAGCGTTATCAGAACGGACATCATCCGGTGCGAACAAGGCGCGCCCGCCCGCACGTCCGTCCGTCTGACTGCCGGAGGGTCTGACTGTCTGTCCCACCCCCGTGCATTACATTATGATGTGACTTTTAGGAGGCGGCGCCGCCAGTGGTGGTGGTGCCGCTGCCGGACTCGGAAATGCTTATTTGATGCACCGGCGCGGGGGAGGGAGGGAGGGAGGGAGGGAGGGAACGGTAGTAAACACGACGACAACTGCGGCGCGTCCCCACAGGTGGCAGGAAAGGAAAGGACGACGACGAGCATATAGCGCCCGGACGGAGTAAAAGAAAGGGTACGTGAGAGAGAGGGGGGGGGGAGTCAACGGGGGGGCTGGGACAGACACGAAAATAAATAATAATACTTTCGAGCACGTATGCCACCACCACGCCACCTGCCTGTAGGCAGGCATGCCGGTAAGCACCAGCGGCGCGCCGCGCGCTGCAACTTTGTTGACGCTGATTGGCACGCTGTCGGCCGGCCCGTGTGGGTAGGCACCGGTAGGTACCGAGCTTATCGGGGGGCG
>NW_026267131.1:1862517-1865553 GCF_000697945.3 Frankliniella occidentalis | reverse complement strand
TGCCGCAAGAGGTGCCGCAAGTAGTGCCGCACATGGTGCCGCAAGTAGTGCCCGCATATGGTGCCGCAAGTTGTGCCGCAAGAGGTGCCGCAAGTGGTGCCGCAAGTTGTGCCGCACATAGTGCTGCAAGTGGTGCCCGCACATCGTGCCTCGGAGTGCCCGTTGCTGCCGCTGCCCAGCGCCAGCCCCACCGGGCGCCTTAAGACTGCGGGTAGGCCGGCCGCCGCGCCGCCCGGGGATGGGGTTGCCTACCCATCGGCCGACAGGCGTCCGTCTTGAAGGCGGAGCGGCGGCACGGGGAGCGGAGCGGCCGCCTGCCTGGGCACAGTTCCGACTCTGGCTTTTGCGAGAGGAGCGGAACCTCGTTTGGGTTCACCGTGCGCGAGGGAGACAGCTAGGAGGCGTGGTGAAAGTGCACCCCATCTCCCTTGCAGGTGGTGGGGGCAGAAAGAACAGGAACTTCTTCTTCTGTCCTTCCTGGTGGGGGCACCGCCATGCCACCCTTCTAGCCCAATGAAAAGGGGTGCAGGGGGGTGTTTGAGACCTCATCACGTGATTCGTTTATGTCATACAACGGCCCGCGTAGGACTGTGACTTGTGCCCCAGCATGCTGGGGAAGAGGAGTCGGGGGTATGGAGACTGTCCTGCAGAAGTGCAGCAGAGATGCGGTTGAGTCGGGTTGAGCAAAATAATTGCAACTGGCCGCGCTGGACGCGGGTGCTCGATCCTCGGGGAGCCGCAGGAGGGCGAGCTCGAGCCCGGCCCCGGCCCCGGCCCGGCGGGCTGCAGCTCGGCGTGCAGGAAGTGTCCGTCGATGGGTATCTAGCGCCACGCGGCTCCATACGCCACGCTCGGCCTGAGTGCAGCGATGTATCGCTCTCTCGCGTCACGAGATGTTCGGCATTTGTGCACAGCATCACCCCCCCCCCCCTTCCCATGAGCAACAAGAACAACAGCAATCTGAAAAATGGGTTGTAATGATTCTGATCTGACCTAATGTGCTGGCATGGCGGCCGCGGCGCAGGCATTCGCCGGAAGGCCCCAACGAGGCGCTGTTTGGCTCTCGGAGCGGCTCGGCTCCGTTGTGATCTGGAGGACGCCCCGCGCACTCAGCCCCCGGAGCAATGCCGCGGCCGCGCCGGCACGCAGCAGCACTTCTGAGCCGCCCCCTCCTGCGCAAGAGGGTCGGGGGTGCACCAGCCCGCATGCAGGCGCGCAGGCATGGTGTTGCCCATAGCGTGGTGCCCAAAAGCACAATAACATGCACATCTTTTGGAAAGTGCGAGCCGTTTCCGATTTTTAGGGGGGGGGGCCTCTGCTACAGCGTAGAGGCCAACCTTGGGGGATGGCCATGACCCTGCTGCCCTTCTCCAATGGGCCAACCTGTCCCGGGGGGAGGGGGGAATTGTTGGTCGCCGGATCCCCCGCGAACCACGAGGTTAAGCCACCGGCCCCCGGGTGGTTCAAGGGAGCGAAAAAGAACCCCCATATTATTTTATTTCAAATAAATAGACAAATTGAGTTCAAGGTCACGGACGCAGGTTGTCTGAATATTTTAAAACCACCGAAAGGGTGTACCAGGTGATTCAGAGAAGACGCAGGAGCGCGCAGGTTTGCCTACCCAATCTGTCCGTAAGGCGCCACAGCCCCTTGGTATAGGCAAACCCGCTCGCACCTGCGTCTTCTCTGAATCACCCGGTATGTAGTCGTGCTTTTAGGCGCCAAACAATAAACAACCCATTCCAAGGTGCTCGAGGTGCTGACCGTGGTGGCCGGGGACCGTGGCTCCGGCGGCGGTGGCGGCGGTGGAGGCGGCCCCGAGAGCCCCCTGCTGGCCGGCAACCTGGAGTCGGCGCCCTCCGCGGCCAGCTTGTCGAGGCGGCCGCGGTCTGCGCAGCGCGACATGTCCCGGAGCTCAGCGCCGCAGTCCAGCGGGCGGCGGGGGCTGGCCGCCAGGCACCTCGCCAGCGCCCGCGACAGCTCCAGGCAAGGCCTCCACCTACGTTAGTACTCGCAACCCCCTGACACTCCCTGGGCTGCTCGAGGTGGGCCAGACTCACTCCACGCCGGCGGCCTGCTTGTCGTGGAACAGACCGGCGACCTCCTGCCGGGCGCGCCTCTCCTCGCACGCCAGCACTCGCTCTATCTCCCTCTGCCCGCGCACCACCTCTCGCTCGCACTCGGCCCAGAAGTCGTCCTGCTCCCGTCCGCCACCGCGGCCTTGCTCCTCCTGTTAATTTTTCGCGCCATGGCATACATTTTTCATTGAAACAGAATAGAAGTAAGTGTTCGGTGTCGGAGAGTTGCTGGGCAAGTAGTGGTGTATGGTTCCCACCCACCAGGGCCGGGCCGGCGCCGCAGTCGGGCTGCGCGTCCAGGTAGACGCAGGGGGGCCCCGGGGGGCGGCTCACGGCCGTGGCGGGGGCGGGGGCGCAGTTCTCCACCTCCAGCACGCGCGGCTGCGACCAGCCCTGCCCCACTGGCCAAGGCAAACGCGTACACGCTCAGAAAAAAATACCATAGAAATATAATAAAGTTGTGATATAACGACAAGCGGACGCTAAATGCGTGATGGTGCGCCTACTGCCGCTGCACTTGACGCGGTACGCTGCACGAGCCCCCTCCCTTCCGGCGGGCAAGCTACACCTGTAAAGTGGAAGAGGGTCAGTAGAAAAAAACATTTTTTTAAATATAAAAAATGGGAGAGGAAAAAAAATCATCTAGATCCACGTGCAATACTGTTTTCGTGACACATATCAAACAAGATCACGTGATGCGACGTACAATAATTTCCAGGTGGAGAGGGGAGGGGTGGGGTGGAGTGGGGGTGATATCGTGGTGAATCTTGTACCGGCGCAGCGCTCCAGGCCAGGCCGCGCCACGCTACAGCTCGTCCCCCTCGTCGCCCTCGTCCCTCGTCCCCGCTGCCCCCGCTCAACAATGCCACCTCCAATAATGCTCCGTGTCTGTGGGTTAGGCCATCTCACCGGAAAAAAAATTTCGAGGTACGCACGTCTAGTGATAGATTAGACCTAG
>NW_026267131.1:1853480-1862467 GCF_000697945.3 Frankliniella occidentalis | reverse complement strand
CGGGGGTGGTCGGGGGCGGAGCAGCTGCACGGGGCGACATCCCACCCCGCGTGGATGTGCAGTTCCAATAACGCCCACCGGACCACTACGACACTCCTCCTTTTTTTCCCGCTCACACACTCTCTCTCACACACACACACGCAAACACACACGTCTATTTCCACGACACATTCGCGCGGGTCGAGGAGGAGGATATAGAGGTTTCTGCCGTGAACACTTCCTTCCTGTGCAGACAATGCCGTGGCCAGAGACAGGCTGAGGTCGCCAACCATCGCGCCAATACAAGCCTCGGGGTCGTCGCGCTGGACCTTTTCACTCCTCGTCCTGCTCGATTATAGATGAGGAAGGGAATGTCACTCGGGGGGGGTACTTACAGTAGTCGCTCCCGCCCGCCCCGCCGTCCTCATCCCGATTAGACGGCCGTCAAATAAGCATCGCGACGGACGCAGCGCGCAGTGGCCCCTCGCGGCCCAACGGCGCAGCCATGGGGGACCCATTCCGCGGATTTTAAGTGACTCCCGAACAAGGGCAAGGCGCTTGACCGCGAGGAGCACCGAGCAGGCACCGAGCGGGTATGTACCGAGTTGGGCTCCAAGCGGGCACCAAGCGGGCTCGGGACGCACCGCGACGCGCTTCGCCGGCTGCCGGCTTTTGCCCCCCCCTATCCAATACGAGTCAATTTACCGATCATTATTCACAGCTTGCGCAGCGCGGCGAGGGGCTGATCGCCCCCGCCCCCGCCTCTCCCCCGCTCTCCCTCTCTCTTTCTCCCATCTCTTTCTCCCCTCGCGCACCCCTCTCCTCCCCCCACCCCCAACTCGTTCACAGTCTGTCTCTGTCACTCGCTGTCGCCGTGTCCCTCCGAGCGGAAGGCAGACTGCGCCAGCGAGCGAGGGGCTGCTCGGGTGAAGAGGTGAGGGTGTTCTTTTTCTCTCTCTCTTTCTCTCGCTTTGCTCAACTTCTCTCTCTTTCTCTCCCGCAGCGTTGGCTCTCACGGCTCCTCATCTTCATTGCCGTACAATTGGATTAACGCCCCGGCGCCGCCGCCCCCGCTCGCGGAGGAAATTTGACGGACGACGGCGTTTCAAGAGGAATCTGCCGTGATGGGTTTGCGCGCGGAGAGGGGCGAGGTGCGGAGCAGCTGCAAGTGTATAACAGGGGGCAGCTGCAAGTGTGTGACAGGGGGGCAGCTGCAAGTGCGTAACAGGGGGAAGCTGCAAGTGTGTGACAGGGGGCAGCTGCAAGTGCGTAACAGGTGGAAGCTGCAAGTGTGTGACAGGGGGCAGCTGCAAGTGCGTAACAGGGGGTAGCTGCAAGTGAAGGACAGGGCGGCAGGTGCAAGTGTGTGACAAGGTGTTGTTGTGCACTTGGGAAGAGAGGTAGTCGTCGCACGTTGCTTTCTCAAAGGCTGTCGTGTCTGCTGTTTGAGGCTCTTCAGGAAGACACTACAGACGCGGGGGAGGTAGGGCGTGGCCCCGTGGCGGGGTGAACCGCTGCGGGCGCCCCCCGCCGCTCTAGACGTCCCGTCAGGGGCGAGGCGCCGCTAACGCCCCGCGGCTCCGACGGGGCGGGGCGGGGCGGGGCTGGGCGGACAGCACCCCGTCCCCGGAGCTGAATAAGATTGTTCAGCTACGACTGGCTACATCGAGGCAGTGGAATGGCGATAATATTTTTCAACGGCAGATATGCAGGAACGAAAACGAATACGGCTTCCTAATGTTTTGAAGAATACGAGAGATTGTAATTTACGCTGCTTAGGCTGAAGGCAGAGCGGGCGTGACGCGTAAGGAGTGGGGGTGGGCACCCGAGCAATAAAACTAACGCTCTAATCGAGCCGTGTTCTGCGGCGAACTGTGGGGATGCAGCGCAGGAAGGGCGCATTCCAGCCAGACCGCGGCAGCGCACGAAAACGAGAACGACCGAAACGGAAAAGCAACATAAACGGGTTGAGTTGAGGGAGAGAGGAGACGATTTGGGGGGGGGGGGTAAATCAAGCGGAAAAGCACATGGATGGAAGGGCGGGGGGAAAGGGGCGTAAGGGGGAATAAAAAAAGGGAAAATGGTCCGAGCATAAAAAGTAACGAGGGTGAGGAAAGCGCGCGAAAAAATGAATACGCAGCGGAGCAGCAGCCGCGCGGTGCGGGGGTGAGAAAAGTGGAAGAGGAAAAGCGGGGAGAGGGGGCGTAACCTGATTGTGGTGGTGGTGGGAAAAGGAGGGGGGAGGTGTAGTGTGGAAGTAGTGGGACTCGCTCATACCCGCCGCGCCGAGGAGAGGGGGGGGGGGTATTAAAATTCATGTAAAGGGTGGAAGTTCCCCGCCGCCCGCCTGCCGCTCGCCCCGCTGGGTGGGCCGCGAGCAGGGCTCGTCCCCGGCGTGGCGTGGCGCGCTGGGACACATTATTACCACGAGCAAAACATGCGAGCGCGCCGAATTGTGTGCCAAGTGGCCCGCGAGTGCAGTCAATGGGGGTGGCGGGGGCGCGGCGGTGGTGGGCTCACGACGGGCCCGGGACAACGGCGGCGGGGAGGTGCCAGGTGTGTTGTGTGGCGTGGAGCCATGGAGGCGAGCCGTGGAGGCAAGGGGGTAAGGTCCGAAATTTTTCTAAAAAATTAAAGTCATCCGAAAAAAAAAAACGGGGAAAAAATGAAAACGAAAGAAACTTTTCAGGGAAAAATTAGGCGATTCAAACAAAGTTCTGGAACAATATGCCAAAAACACTTTTCCGGAAAATGTAAATCCTTATAGTCCATCGCGAGCACGGGGCCCGGGCAGGCACTCGCACCTGCCCACCTGCGCGTCCAGAGTCAACACGGGGCGGGGCCCCCCCTCTCTGTTTGCACAACAAATTCACAATCGCGCGAGCAGAGCAAGCGTGGGCGGGGCGGAGATTAGAGGGGTAAAAGGGATAAGCGACCAGTCTCCGAGAGGGAAAGCGCTGCTCGTCGCGTCCCGAAGGCTGCCGAAGCCGAAGGCCCCGCCCGAAGCTGGAGGGCGCGCACCCGACCGGGGAGCAAAAGAAAACAGTTTGGGTTAGAAAATGTGATGGCAGCGCTGATATAGAGGCGCTCTATCGCCCTTGAACTCGCCCAGCACGGCCGAGACATTGAAATTCTGCTTTGATCCTGATTGACCTATGCGCATGGCCAAGAGTCCGGCCGTGGCGACGCCAGGTGACGCGGATAATGTGTGTGTGTGTGTGTGTGAGGGAGAGAGAGAGACAGAGGTTGCAGAGAAGAAATGAACACATAAATCAGTGTCCAGACCAAAGTGACCCGTTCCATCCCGTCCCGCGCTGGCTAGTGTGCGAGAAGAGAGAGAGAGGGTTGGGCAGCGAGTCCAAAGGGGTGAGAGAGCGAGAGAGGGCAAGCGAGAGAGAAAGAGAGAGGGAAAGAGCCATAACAAATAAAGTAGGAGAGGGGTCAGGCCGGGGTGGAGGCGACACCTGGCGAGGGTAGTCTCCGCGGGGACGCCGCCGCGAACCTGTGTGAGCGGAATGGACAAGTCGCCGGCACTGCGCACTGCGCTGTGTGGAAAAATGTATACGACGACGCGCTGGCGGTTGGAGCAGCGGCGCGGGACGACGGGCACACCCTGTACCAGACGGCCGACTCACGGCCTGTACCGTATGCACGGGTGCGGGCGGGCTTGCCTATCCTCGCTGCCCACGGCCCTTGCCGCTCCGTGGGGTACAGGACAACTACACAAAAGTGCGCGGCGTGAATCAGTACCGGCTGATTCAGAGAAAACGCAGGCGCGGGTGGGTTTGCCTACTAGCTCTGCCCGTACTACAAGCGCCATGGCACCTTGGGTAGGCAAACCCGTCCGCGCCTGCGTCTTCTCTGAATCACCCGGTACACCTTCACCGCCTGGAGCACCGCGGGGTGCACAACGTAATGTACACACCAAGAAATGCCACACATCGCCGTTGCGCTGAAGCAGATAAAGGGGACTCCCCTGTTAGCGCCACTGATAAGGGCTCAACCTTATCTGAGCTCATCTGAATACAGACCTTGTCTGTGACGCAAAGCAATGAAAGTACAATGACAAAATGAAATGGTCCACACACTCACACACACACTCACAGTTGGTGATAACGACAAAACAAAGTACTCCCACAGTAGTGTTAAATGAATTATCTAAATGGCTGCACTGAAAAGATGTCTACCAATACAAATATGATGAAGGCAAGGATCAGATATCTTAGAGGCAGGTGTCAAAAGACGAGTCTGGAGCTGTCATCACAGCAACATATTTTACCCGTCTACATAACAGAACTGACGATTGTCGAAGTAACCACAAATTTTCCACAAACTAGATTTGAACTGTGAGCTAAGTGTCCAGGTAAGAAACCTGTTATTAAAAAATAATTAAGCAGTTGATCACCCAATCTTAAAACAAAATCTAAATCATGGGTTTTTAATCTCAGCAGAATATAACTTTCTGACTGACAATACCATACAGTGCATAACAAAACAAACATTTTTTTAAGTCGATGTTAACCTCACTTCAATTTAATAATTCCTAAACAATGTTTTAAGCACTGCTTAAAAATACTTCACTAATCACACACAACATTGTCAATTTTAGCATCTGATTGTGTGGACACCAAATTAACAAGAACACTGCGACTCAAACTTGAGGGCATCAACTCAGCTATTTTGGTACCAAAACATAACCTACATAATCAGCTGCTACGCGATCTGATAACGCCCAGTACGGAACGGAACTCATCTCGGTCGGACCAAACGGAACCAAACAAACAAATCACGAGTCTGGCCTCACGGGTGGTGCACAGGGGCCCATGGTGTATCGCCCTTCCTAGAGCTGCGGAGGGATCCCGACAGGAGAGAGGGGCAGCGGGGGCAGCGGTGGGGTGGGCGGCGAGCACCGACCGACGGGGCGGGGGCAGGGCAGGGCGGTGTAGGGGGGCTAAATGCATCCTGCATCCTCCTTTGTGTACGGCCCGTGCGGACCCACTCACCTGTCCGAACTCTCCGAGCTGTCGTAGCGGTCGGCGCAGCGTTTCTTCCTGCAGTTGTCCTCAGTCTCGTCGCACAGCGAGCCCAGGCGCATCGCTAAATCCTTGGTCGCTGTTTCTTGTTTCACACACAGCACCTCCCGACCCCCGTGCACAGCACTAGCGTACATTGAACAGCACTTTTCCCCTCCTTTATGAGTGAAGAACGCCCCACTCTCATCACTCCTTCTTGGCTTTACGTCCAGCCTGACGTCTTGTGATTCACCAGCATAATCCGCCTCTGTTGAGTCCGATTTTTCGTCCGAAACACATTTTTCTGCCCCTTCCTCACTCACACCGTCTGCCATCTTGCGGAACACAAACACACTGAGGCCCGTTGCTACGGGAACGTTGCATTGGCGGCGGCGGTGCATCGCCCTCGGTGCAGTGTGAGCGGTTCCACGCGCGGCGCAAGGCGGTGCGCGCCAAATTTGAAAGCGGTCGGCGGTCGATCGCTCCTGCGGACCCGACTGGACGCCGGCAGCGGCCTCTGGACCACCGGTCGCCCTGAAAGGAACCGCCTCACTTGGAGGTGCACCCGATCGCCGAACATCGCTATCGCCCATCGCCCCTCTCCGCTATGAGTACCGAGTTTATTTGACAGTGCGTAACTCCCGCCCTGGATAGTGAAGTGGAGCCAGGCTCACACTTCATCAGGAGACAACCCCGCTCACTTTTGAAGTTGTACAGTACGGCTATGCATGCCATAGGTTGCCTAGTCGCTCGGGGCCGTAAGGCGCCTTGGTCAGTGACGGTAGGCAAACCGCCTACAAAGTTATTCCACGGATGGGTATGGCTGCTGCCGCTAGCTGCCGCCCACTGCAGTGCGTAGAGCGCGCCACCAGCAACACAGCTGACAGCTGGCGCTACTCCGCGTGCCACTCCGGCGCTGGGGCCATACAGTCCCTCCGCACCGGGGGTATTGCCGACTTCAGTGGCGGCGGCGACAGCTGGGGCTTTAGAGGCGTCCTGGTCATGTCGTCGTCCTATGGGACGTGCGCAAGCTGGACTGTGTCCGTGGTGCAAGTTGGTGGTGTTGGAGTGTACAGTCCGGAGTACAGTCCGGGGTACAGAGTGGTCCATGTGAGCCTCTAGCGCTAGAATCTCTCCCGCCCCGAGGCTCGACAGCATGGGGAAGTCCTAGGAATGCGCCTTGTTCGGCTCTTGTGACCGTATCTCACTGGTTGAAGTGCACATGACTGACTGGGAGGATAAAGGTAGTTTGGTGGGAGGAGGGGGGGGGGCTGTGTCCTTGTTCCTCACAGCCCGGCTCGGGCGGTCACCATGGGAGTGACAGAGACGGCTGCCTCTCGCGGGGTATCGCCCGGCACGCCGCACAAGGTCAGCCGGTCGGCAGCGATACCCCCTCCCAACCCACACCAGTTTCCGAGCAGCGCTCCGCATGCCGCCTCCTTAGCTCAGGGGTTAGAGCACTGGTCTTGTAAACCAGGGGTCGTGAGTTCAAATCTCACAGGGGGCAGAACACTTTTTGGTGTTGTGCGGGTGGAGGGAGGAAGACTCTAGTAGTCATGAGCGCATGGAGTGCACCATCTGTGAAGCCTTCGAGGAGTCCTCGGCATGTCACAGCCTCCGCACCTCTCGGCCCTGGCGCCATGCAGCTGTGCGCTGTGATCACCCCATCAGCGGAAACACGTCAGCAGCTGGATCCGACTGTCGTGTTCCCGGACAACTTTTTCTCGTTTGGAATCTCTGAGCATTGTGTTTCCTCTCTATCTTTCTCTTTTGCTTTGTTCTGTATTTCGGCTCTGGTTTTCTCTCTTTCTGGTGCAGTGTGTGCTGCTCTGTGATCTGCGCTGATCGGTAGGCCTCGCCCGCCGGCCAGCCTGCTGCTGATGGGCCCGGGGGGAGGGGGCGACATTGCACGACGCCGATTTTATTCTGATGGTTTGATAGGGAACCAGTGCGCGGGAGCACGAGCGGGCCCGGCCCCTGCATGCGAGCGGGACAGTTGAGTAATAGGACACATCGTTATAGTTGTACAAAACTTTTATTGTAACTATTCGCATTACTCTACAACTAACGTGTTATCCTTCCATCCTTCAGCTGAGTCTTCACCGCACATGAGCGTCCTGCACTCTTATTGACTAGGCGCAGTTGTTTTCCGAAGCTCCGGGCATCTGGTGAAGCATTTATCTTGCAAGATGCAAATATTAAATCAGAAAATTTAAAGATCCGTGACATATTTGTTACTTTAAAAAATTATTTGCATCTTGCAAGACGGGCTCATCGGTTCATCTAACTGGACAAAAATAAAACATCCCTTGTCATTTAAAATGTGGACAAGCGGCCCATCACCAGACACCGAACAAATGCAGGAGGAGCTAGAATTAAACCAATCGTGGATATCGCAACAAATTTTGGCTTCCAAATTAAGTCGCTTTAGGCGGCGACCCTTTTGTCTTCCTCTGTACGTAATGCCTTCATTGGAGCGCCCTTTGCTCTGCCTCATGCTTTCACACGGCGGATGACTGAAGTCGAGCCGCCAAGAATCCATTTTTCCGCACAACGAACCGTATCAATCTCAGTCCATCCGTGCAGAAAAATGTGGTCCTGGCGACAGAGGGGGCTCTAGGCGGCACCCCCTGGGAGGCGGCCAAACTGCGCCACCTGAAACTCATTTGCTGCTGGCCTACAGCCGCCAATTTAGTTATCTTTATTCTCAATCGCAACAAAGGTGCAACATACCACCGTGCTCAAGGAAGGGCCAGGGGACCAATAAGAGAAAATAGTTAAAAGGAGAATCCCGCATTAAAAAAGTATTTTTTTTAATACCGAAAGAAGTTTTTCATGCGATCTATACTCAAAAAACTTTACATTCACAGAAAAAATCTTGATTTTGTTTTAACAACAAATTGAAGATACCAATGTTTAAGTGCGTGGTGCTGACGTTGGGGATGGTGGGAGTCATGGCTCGTGGTGAAGAAAGTGGTCGCGCTGATGGCGGTGCGGCGTGCTGTTGGCCAAACCCGTCGCATCCAACAGGCACACGGATCATCACCCAAACACCTGATCGTGAACGTTGACCGTCGGGAGGCCGGGCGCTCGCCCTGCCCACTCCAGAGCTCTTTGTCCAGCGCACAAGAGTTCTGGTGTGTCACAGGACGAGTGGAGGGGGCCTATGTGGTGGTGGCGGCGAGGTCGGGTGACGGTGGTGGCGTGCCGGGGTGACGGGTGACGGGGATGTGTGGCGGGCCGGCCGGACCCCGCCACTGCAACGCCACTGAGTTCAGTCATCTGACTGGCACACTGACTCTCGTGGAGTCACAGGACGGGGGCGGGCCGGGCGGCGCGGCGGGGTGGCGGCGCCCGGGAGGGACCAGCCCAACAGGGCCACAGCCGCCGCCCAGGACCGCGTCGGACAGAGTGCGAGCACACGAGTGCGGAGAGGAAGCGGGGCGCGCGGGGCGCCACCGTGTACATACCCAGCACCAGCGGAGGGGGCGGGCGGGCGGCCGGAAGTACTCGCTTCCTGTCGGTCCGTCCGGCAGGCCAATCGGAGCGCGCCACTGCAGCATGGGCGCGGCGGGGAGGGGGAGACAATTTTTTAAAATACATATATTTAGTATCGGAAACACAGTGGCATAGAAAGCTTTCGCCCGCTAATGCTGTACGACTGTGCGAGCGACAAATCATTGTACACGTCAATCAGCAGCAGGACGGGGTAGGCCGCGTCCGCCAGAATCACACTTCTCGGGGACCGACCCACTCCACATCCCACCCCGCTCAGTCCCATCACAAAACTTTTTTTTACTGGAGCACGAGAAAGAGAGCAAAAGTCATACCGCTCGTCGCCAATCGTCGGCGGCCATGCAGTTCGTTTCCGAGCGCCGCTCATAGTGATTTCCGGGCGAACGGTGGCGACCAGGGCCCATTGGCGCTCCAGCGGACAGGCTAGCTCTCGCTACGCACCGCCTGCACATACAAAAAAACAACAACAAAAAAACATAA